>NC_042965.1:29563625-29897263 GCF_901001165.1 Salmo trutta
GAATCGGGTTTGCGGCGCTGTCCATGGTGCTGAATGTTTGTGAGCTGTGTTAGGGCACAAGCCGGTATTCCCACACATGCTAGTTAGATGTGTTCACTGTAGGCCTACCTGCGGCTTCTAAAATATAAGCTACAACAAAGATTACTGACCTAGTAATAGCCTAGTATCCAGCATCCACATCACATACATGTGTGCCAAAAATACACCAACAAGAGCCAACCAACAACTGATGCAATAATGAGCAATAGCAGGGATTAAATGCTCTTTGTCCAGTAACAGTGACATTTTTCGGGTAGTGACACAGCCTATTTAGCGGCCAAGAGGAACCTTGGATGTGACCCATTTCCTTTAAGATGTTCGTTCCAAAGGAAAGCAAGCAATGCATGTCTGGATGATGAAAGCAAGCTCCTTTGTCTACCATCTGGGCTGTTGCACGTGATGATACTGTAATAATCGAGTGTTGTTGGATAATTGCTATAAATAGCAACAACAACAACAAAAACTAAATTGCTATGTATTTGGATAATTATTTTTAAAAGATAGAGTGAGTTGACGCGTTAATTACATCGTTAGTACAATGTACTTCACTGCTCTGGCCCTTTAAATTATGTGGCCAAATCAGAGCGTGCACGGAAGTTATTGTTTGTGGGAATAGAGGGGGATTTGTGTGTGAGAGACACAATTTTACGGGAATAGCTATTTGAGATAAATTAAAGCGTTGACGTCCTCGTGCAAAAGTGAGACGTTTTGAAAATTAAATCCGATAATATAGCTAGCTAATTTGCTGAAATAGCTAATCAGTGCAGTGTTGTTGATTTTCGTCTACTAGCATAGCTAGCTAGCTAACGTTAGCGTCTTGGCTAGCTAGCTAGCTAGCTTCTTCAGCTACCAAGCATTATGCCTTCATACAAAGAAGTGAGAAACAGCAACCGCTTCTATTATTTCATCAAATTCACCTTAAATGTCTACTCAATGCTCTTCTCGGTAAGTGTTGTTAATATGGACTTGTTGGTTTGAGGGACAGGGTTGGTGACCACTAGCTAGCTCTCAAGAACCCAAGCAGGAAATTGCCGTCTATTTGAATGGGCTAGGGGGGACCACATTGTTGGCTGTCAGAAAACCACCACCTTTGTTTAGCTAGCTAGCCAGTGTAGTAGCTAGCTAGTATAGCTATCGGTACCTTCCTAGCTCGCTAGCTAACTCTCTAATGCCAAATTGCCTGCCAGAAGTTCGAATAATACCAAGGAAATATTACTGTGTGTACACTTTGATGTAGTCGTTCATTTACCTCACTAGGCTACACTCTCCTTTCTGCTTTCTGGTACAGGGCAGGGCGTGGGACTACTGAGTGATACAGTGAAAGGGGTGGAGTGCGTCCCCTATTCCCTACATAGTGCACTACTTTTGAGCAGAGCTCTATCTGCACTACTTTTGAGCAGAGCTCTATCTGGGTCCTGGTCAAAAGTAGTGCACTATATAGGGCATAGGGTGCCATTGGGACAATAACTGTGTGTTGAGAGTCCTTTACTCTGAGAGTGAGGGCTTGAGATTGAGAGCAACCTGCCCCAGTGCTCTTAAAAGGGATGAACCGTTCACTCTGCTCTGCTTTGTCTTTGCAGAGTATAGCTATCTGTACTGTATCTTCCTAGTTCGCTAGCTAACTCTCTGGCGTCAAATTGCTTGCCAGAAGAACAAATAATGTCAAGGAAATACTACTGTGTGTACACTTTGTCTGATACAGTCGTTAATTTACTACACTAGGCTACACTCTTTCCTTTCTGTGTTGTGGTACAGGGCAGGGTGTGGGACTACTGAGTGATACAGTGAAAGGGGTTAAGTGGGATATTTTATTTTTGCTAGACAGGAAACATGTTTCTAGCTGTATTCCATGAAAAAATATTATTGTTTCAGTCTAACTTCATAGCCTAGGGCCTACATATTGCAATATTGTGACAGGCAGGGCCATTCAATGTAGCTATCTATGCTATGCCTACATATTACTACGCTACATTTGACGAGGGCTCCCGAGTGGCGCATTGGTCTAAGACACTGTATCTCAGTGCAAGAGGTGTCACTGCAGTACCTGGTTTGAATCCAGGTGTTCTGAGACATGTAATGCAGCCTGGTGTTGACGTGTCTCGTCTAGGTGTTCTGAGACATGTAATGCAGCCTGGTGTTGACGTGTCTCGTCCAGGTGTTCTGAGACATGTAATGCAGCCTGGTGTTGACGTGTCTCGTCTAGGTGTTCTGAGACATGTAATGCAGCCTGGTGTTGACGTGTCTCGTCCAGGTGTTCTGAGACATGTAATGCAGCCTGGTGTTGACGTGTCTCGTCTAGGTGTTCTGAGACATGTAATGCAGCCTGGTGTTGACGTGTCTCGTCTAGGTGTTCTGAGACATGTAATGCAGCCTGGTGTTGACATGCCTCGGTTAGGTGTTCTGAGACGTAGGGTATTTACAACATTGTAATTACAGCTTTTCAGGGCAGTAGTGGGTTACACAGGTAGGTCTAATTCTCTTAAAGTCCATGACATGCTAGCCTACATGACACATCTTTAATTGTGTGCGCTGTAGGCTTTAAGGCTAGTGACGCAGTTTACAGAGTATTAAAGGTATTGTTTGTCTGTTTAGAATAAGGGAATTTGCATCATGGATGTATTTTACAGCAAATAAGTATTTTGGGGGTGAATAAGCATAACTTACAATGCTGCTGGTTCTACAGCTGAACTTTCCAGTGCCATTTTGTAGTGAATAGCCTAGTTTTCTGAGTGTTTAATCTTCAATTATGACACCATCTCATTGCAAAGACTGTCACTGTCTCCCAGTGTCACATGATTTGGGGTTTCTGACACAGCCTTTTCACTGAAGGCATGCAACCAACCCACCCACACGCAACACAGCACCATATACCTATCTCTGGGTACCATGTGGCACAAGTCACAGACTGTCATTTGCTTTACTTTGGTGATATGCGTTGCCTGCAGTAATATTGTTTTGCATCCCCTATACCTTACATAGTGCACTACTTTTTACCAGTGCTTTATGGGCCCTGGTCAAATGTAGTGCACTGCATAGGGGATAGGGTCCCATTTGGACATGCTGTGTGTGGAGAGGCTTTTACTCTGAGAGTGAGGGCTTGAGATTGAGAGCCCCCTGTCCCATTGCTCCTAAGAGGGATGAACTGTACACTCTGCTCTGCTTTGTCTGTGAAGATTATGCATTAACCCAGTAGGATGCTGCTATGTCAGTCTGTACTGTCATCCCACCACCAGGCAGAGAGGATGCTACAGCTGAAAGAGAGAAGGAAGGGAACTGGGAAAGTTAGTAAGAGATAAGGATGGGTGGCTTGGTGACTTTAGCTTGCTTTCAATTTGTTTTCTTGGCTATACATCAGTATAGAGCTGTGGGATTTGGACAAAAGTTGCGATAAATTGCATGAATTGATACGATAAGTAGAATGATAATCTTCTAACATTAATGTCTATCACAATTTTTTTTATTATCCTGTAAACTACTACTAGCAGTTTGATGGTAGTACCCATTGATTGTCCCATTAACAATCACCCATATTAGCAAACCTATTTCATTTCAAACATCACATTTCTCTAGTATAGGCTACATATCATCATGAAGGATATCAGAAAAAATGCTTGGGATAAAATTGATCGGTATGGTCAATAATTTATGTAATAAAATTCAACCTAACCTTGATTAGTGACTCAGTGTTTAAGTGATGTCTTTATGAATGTATATGAGTGCCAACGACACGACTGTGGTGGGCCTGATCGCCGACAAGCCCTGGCAGAGTGGTGCCAGGAAAATAACCTCAATGTCAGCAAAACTAAGGAGCTGATTGTGGACTATAGGAAACAGGGGGAGCGGGCAGTCAAAAGCTCCAAGTTCCTCAGTGTGCACATCACAGAGGACCTGACATGGACCAATCACACCACCACTGTGGTGAAGAAGGCGTAACAGTGTCTCTTCAATCTCTGGCGACTAAAGAAATTTGGCATGGGCCCTCAGATCCTCAAGAAGTTCTACAGCTGCACAATCACCTTGACCGGCTGTGTCACCGCCTCTACTGGAATGCTCTACACAGGGTGGTGCGGACGGCCCAATACATCACCGGGGGCGAGCTTCCTGTCCTCCAGGACATGTACAGTGGCAAGAAAAAGTATGTGAACCCTTTGGAATTACCTGGATTTCTGCATAAATTGGTCGTTAAATTTGATCTTTGTCTAAGTCACAACACTAACCTGGAGACCAATCAATGAGATGAGATTGGAGATGTTGGTTATAGCTGCTCTGCCCTATAAAAAACACTCACACAATTTGAGTTTGCTATTCACAAGAAGCATTGCCTGATGTGAACCATGCCTTGAAGAAAAGAGATCTCAAAAGACCTAAGATTAAGAATTGTTGACTTGCATAAAGCTGGAAATGGTTACAAAAATATCTCTAAAAGCTTTGACGTTCATCAGTCCACGGTAAGACAAATTGTCTATAAATGGAGAAAGTTCAGCACTGTTGCAACTCTCCCTAGGAGTGGCCGTCCTGCAAAGATGACTGCAAGAGCACAGTGCAGAATGCTCAATGAGGTTAAGAAGAATCCTAGAGTGTCAGCTAAAGACTTACAGAAATCTCTGGGACATGCTAACATCTCTGTTGACGAGTCTACGATACGTAAAACACTAAACAAGAATGGTGTTCATGGGAGGACACAATGGAAGAATCCCAAAAAACATTGCTGCATGTCTGAGGTTCGCAAAAGAGCACAGCGCTACTGGCAAAATATTCTGTGGACAGATGAAACTACAGTTGAGTTGTTTGGAAGGAACACACAACACTATGTGTGGAGACAAAAAGACACAGCACACCACCATCAAAACCTCATCCCCACTGTAAAGTATGGTGGAGGGAGCATCATGGTTTGGGGCTGCTTTGCTGCCTCAGGGCCTGGACAGCTTGCTATCATCGATGGAAAAATGAATTCTCAAGTTTATCAAGACATTTTGCAGGAGAATGTAAGGCTATCTGTCCGCCAATTGAAGCTGAACAGAAGTTAGGTGATGCAACAGGACAACGACCCAAAACACGGAAGTAAATCAACAACAGAATAACTTCAACAGAGGAAAATACGCCTTCTGGAGTGGCCCAGTCAGAGTCCAGACCTCAACCCAATTGAGATGCTGTGGCATGACTTCAAGAGAGCAGTTCACACCAGACATCCCAAGAATATTGCTGAACTGAAACAGTTTTGTAAAGCGAAAGTTCCTCCTGACCATTGTGCAGGTCTGATCCGCAACTACAGAAAATGTTTGGTTGAGGTTATTGCTGCAAAAAGGAGGGTCAACCAGTTATTAAATCCAAGGGTTCACATACTTTTCCCACCCTGCACTTGTGAATGTTTACACGGTCTGTTCAATAAAGACATGAAAACGTATAATTGTTTGTGTGTTATTAGTTTAAGCAAAATGTGTTTGTCTATTGTTGTGACAGATGACGATCAGATCACATTTTATGACAAACCTATGCAGATATCCAGGTAATTCCAAAAGGTTCACATACTTTTTCTTGCCACTGTACACCAGGCGATGTTTGAGTAAGATCATCAAGCACTCCAGTCACACGAGCAACAAACTCTTCACTCTGTTTCCATCTGGCAAGCGTTTTCAGAGCATCAGGTTCTGAGACAGTTTCTACCATCAGGCCATCAGAGCCTGTTGAGAACAGGTTCTCATTTACAACTGCGACCTGGCCAAGATAAAGCATAGCAATTCGACACATACAACAACACAGAGTTACACATGGAATAAACAAAACGTACAGTCAATAATACAAAAGAAAACAAAAAGTCTATATACAGTGAGCGCACATGAGGTAAGTTAAGGCAATAAATAGGCCATGGTGGCGAAGTAATTACAATATAGCAATTAAACACTGGAATGGTAGATGTGCAGAAGATGAATGTGCAAGTAGAGATACTGGGGTGCAAAGGAGCAAGATAAATAAATAAATACAGTATGGGGATGAGGTAGATAGATAGATGGGCTGTTTACAGATGGGCTATGTACAGGTGCAGTGATCTGTGAGCTGCTCTGACAGCTGGTGCTTAAAGCTAGTGAGGGAGATATGAGTCTCCAGCTTCAGGGATTTTTGCAGTTCGTTCCAGTCATTGGCAGCAGAGAACTGGAAGGAAAGGCGACCAAAGGAGGAATTGGCTTTGGGGGTGACCAGTGAGATAAACCTGCTAGAGCGCGTGCTACGAGTGGGTGTTGCTATGGTGACCAGTGAGCTGAGATAAAGCGGTGCTTTACCTAGCAGAGACTTGTACATAACCTGTAGCCAGTGGGTTTGGCGACGAGTATGAAGAGAGTGCCAACCAACGAGAGCGTACAGGTCGCAGTGGTGGGTAGTGTATGGGGCTTTGGTGACAAAACGGATGGCACTGTGATAGACTGCATCCAATTTGTTGAGGAGAATGTTGGAGGCTATTTTATAGATGACATCGCCAAAGTCGAGGATCGGTAGGATGGTCAGTTTTACGAGGGTATGTTTGGCAGCATGAGTGAAGGATGCTTTGTTGCGGTATAGGAAGCCGATTCTAGATTTCATTTTGGATTGGAGATGCTTAATGTGAGTCTGGAAGGAGAGTTTACAGTCTAACCAGACACCTAGGTATTTGTAGTTGTCCACGTATTCTAAGTCAGAGCCGTCCAGAGTAGTGATGCTGGACGGGCGGGCTTATGCGGGCAGTGATTGATTGAATAGCATGCATTTAGTTTTACTTGCATTTAAGAGCAGTTGGAGGCCACGGAAGGAGAGTTGTATGGCATTGAAGCTCGTTTGGAGGTTTGTTAGCACAGTGTCCAAAGAGGGGCCAGAAGTATACAGAATGGTGTCGTCTGTGTAGAGGTGGATCAGAGAATCACCAGCAGCAAGAGCGACATCATTGATGTATACAGAGAAGAGAGTCGGCCCGAGAATTGAACCCTGTTGCACCCCTAGTGAGACTGCCAGAGGTCTGGACAACAGGCCATCCGATTTGACACACTGAACTCTATCAGAGAAGTAGTTGGTGAACCAGGCGAGGCAACCATTTGAGAAACCAAGGCTGTCGAGTCTGCCAATAAGAATGTGGTGATTGACAGAGTCGAAAGCCTTGGCCAGGTCGATGAATACGGCTGCACAGTAATGTCTATTATCGATGGCGGTTATGATGTTGTTTAGGACCTTGAGCGTGGCTGAGGTGCACTCATGACCAGCACTGAAACCAGATTGCATAGCGGAGAAGGTATGGTGGGATTCGAAATGGTCGGTAATCTGTTTGTTAACTTGGCTTTCGAAGACCTTAGAAAGACAGGGTAGGATAGATATAGGTCTGTAGCAGTTTGGGTCTAGAGTGTCACCCCCTTTGAAGAGGGGGATGACCGCAGCAGCTTTACAAAAGAGAGGTTGAACAGGCTAGTAATAGGGGTTGCAACAATTTCGGCAGATAATTTCTCCCTCTTAGCTCACGAACGCTCAACTCTGTTCTTATTTCATTGCGGAGTTGACTATTGATAACTGGTCTCGCAATTTGCTAGCAACAACATTAAGTCGCCATCAGTTGATACTTCTAAAAATGTACATTCTGATAACGCTTACCTGTACCTATGATTGACCTGTACAACCGTGCTCCTTTGTGTTGCTCAACTGGAGACGTAGCGGCCTTGACGTACTATGTAAGCTGGGAGTCAATTGGCACATGAACATTCACGCTGAGTTGTGCAACACAAATGAGGAAAAAATCGTTGGTTGTCTTCAATACATTTTTTAATGTGGAAGGACCACAGTTTTACAGGTCAAACATAGGTACCGGTAAGCATTTTCAGAATTTACAAGTAAGGATTGATGGTGACTCAATGTTGTTGTTAGCAAATCGCGCGACCAGTTATCTCTACTCAACTCCGCCTCGATATAAGAGAACGGAGTTGAACGTTCCTCATCTATCTCCCTCTCTGCTTTCTCACCCTCTCTCACACTCCATGACTCTCACCTCACAGGAAATTGCAGTCAATTTCATGTTCAATTTTCACCCCACCTCTCTTTCTGTCTGTAGCGCTGTCTCTCTGCCTGTCTCTCTGTCTCTCCCTGCGTCAGCCATACTGCTGCTGAGTAAGAACTAGTACAACATGTCTGGGACTTCCCCCGCTTAGATTTTTATTCTCTCCATTCTTCCTAACTTCTTTCGTTAATCCTTTTTCCTTTCAGCACTGCCTCCTCTGCCGTGTTCAGATGTAATGCCTTGGCTTGTGTTCCCACAAGAGCTCCCCTGGCCCACAGCCATGCAGGAGCACTCACTGTTAATGAATGCTATTTCTTCTCCTTGTCTGTTCAATCTGCTTTGTGTAATTTCACACAGTTTTGCGTGTAGGTTTTCTTTGGGAAGGAGAGAGTCAGTCGACTAATCCTTTGAGAGAGAATGTGTACTGTGTAGCCTCTTTGCATTGCTTCTTATCGGTCTGAAGTTTGTTCTTTTGTAAGATGACGGGTTTGTCTCTCAGTCTCAGTGTGTGTAGCCTCCTTTTTAGGCTACACTACGGTGGATGACACAATGAAGAAATGAGCTAACCGCTGTAAGAGACTTAAAGTAGGACTACATCTTTGAAAATATCCACTGGACACAGACGTCATTTTAACATCTAGTTTTGATTTACATGTTGAGTTGCCAACTAACGTGAATTCAGTGTGAAATCAACCTACAATTTGACCCTATTTTGAGTGAAGTTGGGTGAAAACAATATGAAATTCCCTTACGTTGATGACTTTTTGCAAATCCAATCAGTATTCCACGTTGATTCTACTTAATTTTTGCCCACTGGGCAGGGACTTTTTCCGATGTTGGGCGGGGTGGTGCTGGCATTCGTGAATGGACTAAAGAAGGGAAAGAGTGATGAGGCTTGCTCTCTTAGTGCAGATTGCCTCTCTTCCTAATTGAGAATCAATAGGTAGGCCTATGGGGTTAAGATTGTTTGTTGCAGAAAGAAAGGACTATCATTATGAGTCAGTCTGCATTCCAAATGGCACCCTATTCCCGATATAGGCTAGTGCCTTCGTAGTCCCTTTAATTCACTATAAAGGGAAAAGGGTGCCATTTCGGATGCAGACAACGTGAGACCCACCCAGCCATGGTTTTGAAAGCTCTCAAATGGCACACCAGGAGCTAGTCAAGTGGGGTTTGTTTGATGCTAACAAGGCTGATGCCACAACAACACAGCAGCTAGCCTAGGCCTAGTTCTCTAACCACCATCTCCTGTCGTCATTTGCCAACTTTAATTTGGGCAGCAGCCAGGGTGTGTGCAGGAGCATCAGCACTAAAGCCCTTTGTGTTTCCTAATTGACTACAAGGAACAAGGAAAATGGGTCGTATCATCAGGATGCTACCACTAGAGAGGAGACATGGGATGCATCCAGGGCTCTGGTCAAAAGAAGCGCACTATATGGAATAGGGTACCATTTGGGACTTATCCATGCTATTTTGAAGAAGTCCATGTTATTTGACATCAGCTATGAGTTTACAACACAATCCAAGGGAAACGGTAGCTTTGAACATGCCGATAGCTTTGAACGTTGCTTGCTTGGTTAGGCTTTCTATGCTCACTGCTATCATGAAATGATGCTCATTCAGAAAGATGGCACACTACAGAGCTCTGACCATCTCACCCCAACTCATACCCTCTCTTCTTCTCCCTCTCCCTCACTCTCCCTCCCTCTCTCCCTGCCTCCCCCTTTCTTTCCCTCATCTCTCTCCCTGCATCCCCCTCTCTCTTTACCTTTTTCCCCGCCTCCCTCCCCCATATCCCTGCCTCCCCCTCTCTACCCTCTCTTCTTCCACCTCTCCCTCCCCCTCTTCCTCCCCCAGCTCCTGGGCCTGTGTGTGTTGTGCGTGGGGGTGTACGCAGAGGTGGAGCGCCAGAAGAATCGTACCCTGGAGGGGGTGTTCCTGGCCCCTGCTGTGGTGCTCATCCTGCTGGGCCTGGTGATGTTCACTGTCTCCCTGGTGGGCATGGTGGGCTCCCTCAGGGACAACAAGACCCTACTACACATGGTGAGAGAGGAGAGGGATGGAAGATCGAGAGAGGGAGGGACGGGAGGGGAGGGGGGAAGGGGGGGATATGAGGAGCGATGGAGGTTAGGATGGAAAAGAGGAGGGATGAAGGAAAGAATAGGAGGGTTGAGAGATTAGGTAGAGGAGACCCAAGGTATATGGAGCAAGAGGGAGTGGGAGGAGGAGGAGGGGGACAAGACAGGACAAGGGGTCTCTGCTGACTGGGATATGTCAGTCAACCTGAGGATGGGGTTACCTATCTCAGCCCAGCAATCTCTGGTCCCTCTGGCTTGATGTGTACATGTCATGCTAAGTGCATTCTCTCCCTCTCTCCATCTGTCTTCCAGTTTTTGTGTGTCCTGTGTGTGCTACTGTTCCTGCAGGCTGTGGCTCTCATCGTTGCGCTCATCTTTGAGAAAAAGGTCAGTTCTCTCTCTCTCTCTCTCTCTTTCTCTCTCTCTCTCTCTCTCTCTCTCTCACGCACACAGCTGTAACACATGTTCACACAGTACACCAGTGTCGCCTCTGGCATCGCCTCCAGTCACGATAAGATCACATCAAAGCAGCATTCAATGTGATGGATGAGGAATTTCATGGCTTATCATCCCCCCTCTCTCTCCCTGTAGACATCAGCCCTGTTCCAGAGCAGTATACGAGAGGGAATTAAACACTATTACGATGATCTGGACTTCAAAAACATCTTGGACTTTGTGCAACAGAAGGTAAGAGGACTGATTCCCTTTTCATTATCAGAAGCAACAGACAGGAAATAGTGGTGTGTGTACTGAATGAAGAGGCCACTGACAGCTTTTTATTTAACTTGGCAAGTCAGTTAAGAACATATACTTATTTACAATGACGGCCTAGGAACAGTGGGTTAACTGCCTTGTTGAGTGGCAGAACGACTGATTTTTACCTTGTCAGCTCGGGGATTTAATCTGGCAACGTTTCGGGTACTGGCCAGATGCTCTAACCACTAGGCTACCTGCTGCCCCACTGGGCACACACCCACACATTACCCACTGGGCACACATTACCCACTGGGCACACACCCACACATTACCCACTGGGCACACACCCACACATTACCCACTGGGCACACACCCACACATTACCCACTGGGCACACACCCACACATTACCCACTGGGCACACACCCACACATTACCCACTGGGCACACACCCACACATTACCCACTGGGCACACACCCACACATTACCCACTGGGCACACACCCACACATTACCCACTGGGCACACACTGGTTGAATCAACATTGTTTCCACGTCATTTTAATGAAATTACGTTAAACCAACTTGGAATAGACGTTGAATTGACATCTGTGCCCAGTGGGTAGGGTTGCAAAGAGAAGGTATATTACTGTAAAATGTATATGTTTACCAGTAAACTACCAGGATTTTCAAGGATTATATGTAACCTATCACAAGACGTCTAGTGGCCCTTTTGGGTACTTCACATTATCACAGGTGTCTAATTATTTCTGGCCTCTCTCTGGCCTTATCACATGTAAAATATAACATGATAGTTATGTGTTCCATTTTCAATACATTTGACAACATTTCTAAAAACATGTTTTCACTTTGTCATGATGGGGTATTGTGTGTAGATGGGTGAGGAAATAAAATGTATTTAATCAATTTCTGAAGGCACTGTATATGAATACTTTAAAAAAAAGTTATTTAAATATAAATTACCAACATTACGATAGATTGCCATAGATTTTCAATTAAAGCTGCAATATGTAACTTTGGGCGACCCGACCAAATTCACATAGAAATGTGTGTTATGTCCTTTTCATTGAAAGCAAGTCCAAGAAGCATATGTTCTATGTGCTCAATTTCTATGCATCCCGCTCTTAAGTTTATTTTTTGCTGTCTTTTACTTTCAGTTTTGTACACCAGTTTCAAACAGCTGAAAATACAATATTTTTGGTTATTGAACAGATATTTCACAGCGGTTTAGATGTTACAATGATTCTCTATACTATGCATTGCTTGTTTTGTCACATAAACTGAAATTAGGTGAAATATTCCAATTTTTGCATCCAGCAAATGGCAAAGCGATTTCTGCATTGTGCATCTTTAATTGCCAAAAGTACTGAAGATTCTGGTAACTTCGGTAGTTTTGCAGCCCTAACTGACATGGATAGAGTATGATTGATCTAGTAAAAAACAATAGACTTAACTGATTTATTATTAAACCTCTCTCTCTCTCTCTCTCTCTCTCTCTCTCTCTCTCTCTCTCTCTCTCTCTCTCTCTCTCTCTCTCTAGTTCTCTTGTTGTGGTGGGGACGACTACAAGGACTGGGGTGTCAATCAATACCATTTCTGCAATGGCACCGGGCCACTGGCCTGTGGCGTCCCTTATACATGCTGTGTCCCCCACAAGGTGAATGCTAAAACCGTTCTCCACTCCTCTGCTTTTCTCCTCTTATCTAGACTGTGTGTAAATTAATGAAAGGAGCTCTGAAAGTTAGGATCCGATAACACATGAACCTTATCCAATATTATACCTGCCATCCCTATCAGTCTCTCACATCTCTGGGGGAGACATGTTTCTGTGGATCTCATTTAGTGCTCATCCAGGCTCCCCATGCACAAAACTGTATGGCAACATGGGACCACTTTTTTTGGTGTAAAAAAGATCGGAATTGGGCTGGCTGTGTGAATGCAGTGACTGGAAGGATCCATGTTCTGCTCTCAGTAAAGCCTCTCTCCACCTGCCTGTACTTCCCCTGACCTCATGGTGCATTACTAGGTAATTAGCGCTGGCTGAATTGGTTACAGTGAAATGTGTAAAGCCACTCAGGCACAGGAAGAGGCCCCGAGACCTCAGCGTCAGTGGAGAGAGTGGGAGCTAATTAAATGAATTTACTGAGCTCATGATTCATTCTCTCTCTCCCTGTCTAACTCACGCTCTGGTTATCTCTTTCTGCCCTCTTTTTCTCTCACACTTTGTCTCTCTCTCTCTCTCCCTCTCTCTCTGTCTCTCTTCCTCTCTGTCTCGCTCTCTCTTCATCTATTCCTCGCCTTCTCTCTTCCTCTCCTTATCTCTTTGTATCCTTCTCTCTTCCTCTCTCTCTCTCTCTATTCCTCTCCCTCATCCTCTCCTTCTCTTTTCCTCTCTGTCTCTCTTGCTCTCCTTCTCTCTTCCTCTGTCTGGTCTGTGCCCACGCAGGGCAACTCCAAAGCACCAAACAGCTATAAACACAGATTAGGGGATGTCCAGCTCTTTGTGTGTGTGTGTGTGTGTGTGTGTGTGTGTGTGTGTGTGTGTGTGTGTGTGTGTGTAGCCAACGTGTGCAAATGTATTTTTAACTTGGCCACAACAAGCATATCTGACTTAGGAAATGTTTGTCGTTTTTTTTGTTATCTTTGCACAGAAGAATGGACAATACATTAATCCTCTTCTTCACAATCTTAATCTCTTCCTGTCTCATTTTTCCCAGGTGGGAGAGGTTGTCAACACTCTTTGTGGTTACAAGACTCTCAGCCAACAGGTAAGGGTAAAATAAGTTTCTATATTTCACTCCTAATAGGCTGTGAACCCCCCCCCCCCCCCCGTGTTCTGCTCACTTGTTTGCCTTCATTAGTCTGTGGAGTTTGTCATTCTGCACAGAGACAGAAGTTACGTCCCAAATGGCACCCTATTCCCTACATAGTACACTACTTTTGACCAGGGCCCGCATCGGGACGCATTCAGAGGGACGCATTCAAAAGGGAAAAGAGCAGCAGCAGGATCATTTACTTTCATGGCCCCAAAACATTTGTTTTTCTCTAGCTGCAGCATGCTGAAAATAAGGTAGACTAATTGAGTCACGATATATTGTGCCAGCTGGTAGTGGCTGGTGTTGTTGTGATATTGATTCAGCTGTCTCTGTTTTCTGTCCGTGAGATGTTCTCACCTCCATATTTTCTTTGGTACTATGGAAAATGTCAGGTGTTTGTGGGGAATAGTTTATTAGTTTTCAAGGCACAATATTAGTTTGTCGTAGTAGATAAAACCCCAAAAAATCCACAGTTTTTCTATTGTTCGTGTTAGCATTGTAGTGCCTCATCATCTGTGAAATTACTGTCTTTCTTTTGCCTTGATGACATGTATTTAAAACATAACTACAATCAGTCAAATGCATCTCATGTACTGTAGTCTCGCTCTCTTTCATTCTACCTGTCTTCTCTCTTTCTCTGTCAGCGTGAGCTCCTGGATGAGGTGATCCATGTGCGGGGCTGTATCCATGCTGTCAACCTGTGGATGGGAGACAACGTGGGAGCAACTATTGGGCTCTGCTGTGCTATAGGGCTGCCACAGGTCAGTCACAGACACAGACAAACACCCAACACACACGCTTGCGCAACTGCCTCCAATCAGACAACCACCTTACCAGACCCAGGTGTGTGTGTGTCTAGTCACTCAGTTGCCACATCCCTGAGAGGTTTCTCACAGCCTCCTAGCCAGTCTGTCTCTGTCTCTCCACCATTTCATTCGTATTTTGTCTTCCGTTCACCTAGATCTCAACAATGGACGTGTTCCAAATAGCACCCTATACCCTATATAGTGCACTCCTAGGGTCCATCCTACATGTATCTTAGCCAGCTTCCACTTCATGATACCTCTGTAGTGCTTTCATAACCAACAAGCAGCTGGATGATTTTATTGTGTTATAAAGTCAGTTGTAATGGATCAGGGTTTGTTGTTTACTATTATTATCCATTCACTTTGATTGTGTTTTTGTCTAGTTTACAGCTTTTGTCTGTCTGTCTGTCTGTCTGTTTTTAGTTCTTGTTGTTTTTTTAAGGGGTTGGATCAGATTTGATTTATGTATTCCTGGGTTTTTGGGCACTGTTCCTTGTTTATGTAATTCTATGTTTAGTCTAGGTATCTATTTCTATGTTGAGTTAATTGGGGTGGACTTCCAATTGAAGGCAGCTGTTTGGTGTTGCCTTTGATTGGAAGTCCTATATTAGTTGGGTGTGTTTGTCTGTGTATTTGTGGGAGATTGTTTCGTGTTTAGCATGTGTGAGCCTAACAGGACTGTCAGTAATTCGTGAGTTCGTTTTGTTATTTTTGTATGTTCACTTTGAGTTTATTAAATGTTCAAAATGAACTATATCAACTCTGCTGCATATTGGTCATCTTTTTCCGACGATGATTTTGCTATATTGTCAAACGACGAAGAAATCCCTGACAGTTGAAGTCAGCAGTTTACATACACTTAGGTTGGAGTCATTAAAACTCGTTTTTCAACCACTCCACAAATTTCTTGTTAACAATCTATAGTTTTGGCAAGTCGGTTAGGACATCTACTTTGTGCATGACACAAGTCATTTTTCCAACAATTGTTTACAGACAGATTATTTCATGTATAATTCACTGTATCACAATTCCAGTGGGTCAGAAGTTTACATACACTAAGTTGACTGTGCTTTTAAACAGCTTAGAAAATTCTGGAAAATTATGTCATGGTTTTAGAATCTTCTAATAGGCTAATTGACATCATTTGAGTCAATTGGAGGTGTACCTGTGGATGTATTTCAAGGCCTACCTTCAAACTCAGTACCTCTTTGCTTGACATCATGGGCATCAAGACGTCAGAAAAAAAATTGTAGACCTCCACAAGTCTGTTCATCCTTGGAATCAATTTCCAAATGCCTAAAGGTACCATGTTCATCTGTACAAACAATAGTACGCCAGTATAAACTCCATGGGACCACGTAGTCGTCATACTATTCAGGAAGGAGACGTGTTTTGTCTCCTAGAGTTGAACGTACTTTGGTGCGAAAAGTGCAAATAAATCCCAGAACAACAGCAAAGGACCTTGTGAAGATGCTGGAGGAAACAGGTACAAAAGTATCTATATCCACAGTAAAACGAGTCCTATATCGACATAACCTGAAAGGCCGCTCAGCAAGGAAGAAGCCACTGCTCCAAAACCGCCATAAAAAAGCCAGACTACAATTTGCAACTGCACATGGGAACAAAGATTGTACTTTTTGGAGAAATGTCCTCTGGTCTGATGAAACGAAAATAGAACTGTTTGGCCATAATGACCATCGTTATGTTTGGAGGACAAAGGGGGAGGCTTGCAAGCCGAAGAACAACATCCCAACCATGAAGCACGGGGGTGGCAGCATCATGTTGTGGGGGTGCTTTGCTGCAAGAGGGACTGGTGCACTTCACAAAATAGATGGCATCATGAGGGAGGAAAATGATGTGCATATATTGAAGCAACATCTCAAGACATCAGTCAGGAAGTTAAAGCTTGGTCGCAAATGGGTCTTCCAAATGGACACTGACCCCAAGTATACTTCCAAAGTTGTGGCAAAATGGCTTAAGGACAACAAAGTCAAGGTATTGGAGTGGCAATCTCAAAGCCCTGACCTCAATCCTATAGAACATTTGTGGGCAGAACTGAAAAAGCGTGTGTGAGCAAGAAGGCCTACAAACCTGACTTAGTTACACCAGATCTGTCAGGAGGAATGGGCCAAAATTCACCCATCTTATTGTGGGAAGCTTGTGGAAGGCTACCCGAAACGTTTGACCCAAGTTAAACAATTTAAAGGCAATGCTACCAAATACTAATTGAGTGTATGTAAACTTCTGACCCACTGGGAATGTGAAGAAAGAAATAAAAGCTGAAATAAATCATTCTCTCTACTATTATTCTGACATTTCACATTCTTAAAATAAAGTGGTGATCCTAACTGATCTAAGACAGGGAATGTTTACTAGGATTAAGTGTAAGGAATTGTGAAAAACTGAGTTTAAATGTATTTGGCTAAAGTGTATGTAAACTTCTGACTTCAACTGTACATACTTAAACTCAGCAAGAAAAGAAACGTCCCTTTTTCAGGACCCTGTCTTTCAAAGATAATTTGTTAAAGTCCAAATAACTTCACAGAAATTCATTTTAAAAGGTTTATACACTGTTTCCCATGCTTGTTCAATTAATGACCATGCACCTGTGGAACGGTCGTTAAGACACTAACAGCTTACAGATGGTAGGCAATTCAGGTCACAGTTATGAAAACTTAGGACACTAAGGAGGCCTTTCTACTGACTCTGAAAAACACCAAAAGAAAGAGGCCCAGGATCCCTGCTCATCTGTGTGAACGTGCCTTTAGGCATGCTGCAAGGAGGCATGAGAACTGCAGATGTGGCCAAGGCAATGGATTGCAATGTCCGTACTGTGAGACGCCTAAGATAGCGCTACAGGGAGACAGGATGGACAGCTGATTGCCCTCGCAGTGGCAGACCACCTGCACAGGATCAGTACATCCGAACATCACACCTGCGGGACAGGTACAGAATGGCAACAGCAACTGCCCGAGTTACACCAGGAACGCACAATCACTCCATCAGTGCTCAGACTGTCCGCAATAGGCTGAGAGAGGCTGGACTGAGGGCTTGTAGACCTGTTGAAAGGCAGGTTCTCACCAGATATCACCGGCAACAACGTCGCCTATGGGCACAAATCCATCGTCGCAGGACCAGACAGGACTGTCAAAAAGTGCTCTTCACTGACGAGTTGCGGTTTTGTCTCACCAGGGGTGATGGTCGGATTCACGTTTATCGTCGAAGGAATGAGCATTACATCGAGGCCTGTACTCTGGAGCAGGATCGATTTGGAGGCCATTCCCCCCAGAAATGTCCGGGAACTTGCAGGTGCCTTGGTGGAAGAGTGGGGTAACATTTTCACAGCAAGAACTGGCAAATCTGGTGCAGTCCGTGCAGTACTTAATGCAGCTGGTGGCCACACCAGATACTGACTGTTACTTTTGATTTTGACCCCCCCTTTGTTCAGGGACACATTATTCCATTTCTGTTAGTCACATGTCTGTGGAACTTGTTCAGTTTATGTCTCAGTTGTTGAATCTTGTTATGTTCATACAAATATTTACACATGTTAAGTTTGCTGAAAATAAACGCAGTTGACAGTGAGGACATTTCTTTTTTTGCTGAGTTTACATATATATATATATATATATATATATATATACATTCATACATATACACATATAAAGATACATACATACATACATACATACATACGCTTTTTTTAGAATATACCTTTATTATTCCCCGCAAACCCTACCACCCCTCCCCCAATTGGAGTAAACTAATAAACGATACACTTAGGATTTTACCTTCAGTTTATACATATTATACACATTTTACAGACACAATATTTTTTACAATAGTTATATTTTGTTTGTTTTTAGTCCTCTTCTATTTCTGATGTCCATCCAATTTGATTTCTATTTGTAACTGTGCTCTTTCACAACATTTCTGAACCTATATACATTTTACAAACCCCATATGTTTTACATTGTTTATCTTGTTTTTAGTCCCACCCTTCAGCTCCATTCAACCCCTCCCATCTATCTCTTAACACCATCCATTTTGTATTTGTATTAGCCATATATTTTTCAACTGTGCTGTGATGCTTCACAAAAGTTCTGAACCTTTCTATTCTCATAGCTTCTACAGACTGTAAATTAAAGATAACATTTTTTGCTAAAATAATTATTATATTATTGATTGATTGACTATGGCTTTTCAAATCACCCAGTATTGCTATTTGCAGCGTTAGTTCTAGGTAAATGTTGCAATTCTTCAGCCATTCCTGGACCTGTGACCAAAAACAAGCTACATGTGGACAGGACCAAAATAAACGATCTAATGACTCTGCCTCCTCACAGCAAAATCTGCAGAGCTTAAATGAAATTGGTCTATGTTTTTATTTATCACAATTTTCTTTAACCATTTATGGTCTTTAATGCAGGGCCGACAGACAAGTTCCTTACTTTTTCCCCCTTCTACTTGCCTCTTCCATTTTTGTCATAATGATGTAATTAGTTTGTTGTAATTTTGGGTAGAGCAGACTTTTCCATGTCTGTGTTAGCTGCATCTGTGACGTAACTCCACCAGTCTTATTTATAATATAATTTACAAAAATTATACCTTTTTTAAAAAATGTATAGAAAAATACGTTTATACATTTCCCAGATATTTCATAGTATTCCATTGTTTCCAGTACTTGTCTTATAGTATCTCCAATGTATCGTCCAAGTAAAAAAACATGTCTGAGTAGGATGAATAATATGACAATGCCTTTTTAATTATATGCACCAAGCATTTAGCTAGAATTTTTGCATCACAACACTGAAGTGTAAGAGGCCTCCAATTTCTAAATGGACTGGATCTTTATATATACCACTTGGGTCCTTTCAGTAATAATGAAATCAGACCTTCTTGTCCCATAGTCTACCGTTTATTATGTCCCATAATCTACCGTTTATATAGGAGTGGTTAAAACACGCTAATAATGGTCCTCTGAGTATATAAAAAAAAAGTTTAGTATACTTCCACTGGTATGCATTTCTATGTTGAAGATTGAAAAATAATTTGGTGCATTTTTCCCCATGTTCCATCCAGTTTGCTTTATTTTTTATAATTTATTACACTGGATCTTTCTTGAATAAGTTCCTCCAATTCTTTTTCCTCTATCATATTCTGTGCCTCTATGGTACAGTTGTATTGCTATCTAACTGTACTGTTAGTCCTTCAATTTCCTTTGTTAATATGGACTCTTTTGATCTAAATTGCTTTTGTTTAATAGATGAGTACTGAATTGCATGGCCTCTAAAGACACATTTAAAAGTGTCCCATACAATAAGGGTATCTGCTGTACCTATGTTATGTCTGAAAAAGTCAGTTATAAATGATTCTGTCCTAGTTAAAAACAAGTTATCATCCAGTAGGGTTTGATTACATTTCCAATATCCTCTCTCACGTGGAAATTCTGTAAGAGTAATATATATGCCAATTATGTGATGATCCGACCGCATTCTGTTCCCCATCAACACTTTTTAAACTTTTGGTGCCAGAGAGAATGGCATAAGAAAGTATTTAAAACCATATTAAAATCCCCCACCATAATAATAGTCTAATGTTACTTGTAGAGTTGATAAATTCTTATATATACTGCTCAAAAAAATAAAGGGAACACTTAAACAACACAATGCAACTCCAAGTCAATCACACTTCTGTGAAATCAAACTGTCCACTTAGGAAGCAACACTGATTGACAATAAATGTCAAATGCTGTTGTGCAAATGGAATAGACAACCGGTGGAAATTATAGGCTATAAGCAAGACACCCCCAATAAAGGAGTGGTTCTGCAGGTGGAGACCACAGACCACTTCTCAGTTCCTATGCTTCCTGGCTGATGTTTTGGTCACTTTTGAATGCTGGCGGTGCTTTCACTCTAGTGGTAGCATGAGACGAAGTCTACAACCCACACAAGTGGCTCAGGTAGTGCAGCTCATCCAGGATGGCACATCAATGCGAGCTGTGGCAAGAAGGTTTGCTGTGTCTGTCAGCGTAGTGTCCAGAGCATGGAGGCGCTACCAGGAGACAGGCCAGTACATCAGGAGACGTGGAGGAGGCCGTAGGAGGGCAACAACCCAGCAGCAGGACCGCTACCTCCGCCTTTGTGCAAGGAGGAGCACTGCCAGAGCCCTGCAAAATGACCTCCAGCAGGCTACAAATGTGCATGTGTCTGCTCAAACGGTCAGAAACAGACTCCATAAGGGTGGTATGAGGGCCCGACGTCCACAGGTGGGGGTTGTGCTTACAGCACGACACTGCAGGACATTTGGCATTTGCCAGAGAACACCAAGATTGGCAAATTCACCACTGGCGCCCTGTGCTCTTCACAGATGAAAGCAGGTTCACACTGAGCACATGTGACAGACGTGACAGAGTCTGGAGACGCCGTGGAGAATGTTCTGCTGCCAGCAACATCCTCCAGCATGACCGGTTTGGCGGTGGGTCAGTCATGGTGTGGGGTGGCATTTCTTTGGGGGGCCACACAGCCCTCCAGGTGCTCGCCAGAGGTAGCCTGACTGCCATTAGGTACCGAGATGAGATCCTAGACCCCTTGTGAGACCATATGCTGGTGCGGTTGGCCCTGGGTTCCTCCTAATGCAAGACAATGCTAGACCTCATATGGCTGGAGTGTGTCAGCAGTTCCTGCAAGAGGAAGGCATTGATGCTATGGACTGGCCCGCTTGTTCCCCAGACCTGAATCCAATTGAGCACATCTGGGACATCATGTCTCGCTTCTTCCAACAACGCCACGTTGCACCACAGACTGTCCAGGAGTTGGCGGATGCTTTAGTCCAGGTCTGGGAGGAGATCCCTCAGGAGACCATCTGCCACCACATCAGGAGCATGCCCAGGCATTGTAGGGAGGTCATACAGGCACGTGGAGGCCACACACACTACTGAACCTCATTTTGACTTGTTTGAAGGACAATTCATCAAAGTTGGATCAGCCTGTAGTGTGGTTTTCCACTTTCATTTTGAGTGTGACTCCGAATCCAGATCTCCATGGGTTGACAAATTGGATTTCCATTGATTATTTTTGTGTGATTTTGTTGTCAGCACATTCAACTATGTAAAGAAAAAAGTATTTAATAAGATTATTTATTTCATTCAGATCTAGGATGTGTTGTTTAAGTGTTCCCTTTATTTTTTTGAGCAGTGTATATCTTCAAAGAAGCTTGGATCATCATTATTAGGACCATATAGGTTAATAAGCCATATCTGTTTATTGTCCAATAACATATTTAAAATAATCCATCTACCTTGATTATCTGTTGTCTGTCTGTCTCTAACTTATTTTGTCCCCCATCCTCTCTTCCTCTCCTCTTTCTCTTTCATCCATTCTCTCTATTCCATTTCCTACCCTGGCCTCACTCCTCTCCTGTGCTGTGAAAGTTTTGCAGCCAGACTTCTATGCAGCCAGCCCCCCTGGAGACGTGTAATAACACCACATACTGAGTCTGCAGCCGCTGCACTATTAGGTCATGAGTCCAGTAGCAGACAGACAGTCCAGTCCAGTAGACAGACAGACAGGCAGTATCAGATATTCCAGTCCAGTATCGGACAGTCAGTCCAGTATCAGACAGTCAGTCCGGTATCAGACAGACAGTCCAGTATCAGACAGACAGCCCAGTATCAGACAGACAGTCCAGTAGCAGACAGACAGTCCAGTAGCAGACAAACAGTCCAGTCCAGTAGCAGACAGACAGTCCAGTCCAGTAGTAGACAGACAGTCCAGTCCAGTAGTAGACAGACAGTCCAGTAGCAGACAAACAGTCCAGTAGCAGACAGATGTCCAGTCCAGTAGCAGATTGTTCAGTCCAGAAGCAGACAGTCCAGAAGCAGACAGTCCAGTCCAGTAGCAGACAGACAGTCCGGTCCAGTAGTAGACAGACAGTCCAGTTGCAGACAGACAGTACAGTACACCAGGGTTCAGTAGACCACAGACTGGCTGCAGAAAACTTTCTCAAATGGAAAAGGAAACTGGGGGTTCTTATCAGGTCAGCTCAGGTGAACTAGTCCATTTTTAAAGCACTGGGGAATGGACAACAGCACGCTCAAGTTGGCTTGCCCAGGCATAGCTCACCTTGGGACCAAAGTAAGATATTACTTAATTCAAAAGTTGGATATTTGTGTGCCTCTGCAGCGTTTGTAGTGTCAGGTACATACAAGCACATTAAACACACATGACAGTGCATTATATTTAAGTACATAGTTATATGGTCCTTGTATCTCCAGCTGTAATATTTCCCCGTGGCTGTGGTTACCAGTCCCTATGGGCCCTGGTCAAAAGTAGTGGAATATAAAGTGAATAGGGTATCAGAGTCTAACCCTAACTGGTCTCTCTGGTCCTCTATGTTCCCTGTCTCTCTCTCCAGCTGATGGGCTGTGTGGTGTACTAGTCCCAGTGTCAGAGTCTAAATGCAACTGGCCTTTCTGCTCTGTTCCCTGTCTCCCTCTCCAGCTGATGGGCTGTGTGGTGTACTAGTCCCAGTGTCCGAGTCTAAATGCAACTGGCCTTTCTGCTCTGTTCCCTGTCTCTCTCTCCAGCTGATGGGCATCATGCTGAGCTGTATGTTCTGGAACCTTCTGGTGGAGATGAGTGAGTCCATGGACATGGTGGACTTCAAGATCCTCAAGAGGGCTGGCTTCGAGTACAGCGAGCTGGACCTGGCTGGTGCTGGCTGCTGCCTGTGTCTGCCCAGAGATGGAGGCTACCTCCCTCTGCCAGCCTTAGACCCCATCTTGTCTGACCCTGACCTAAAGCCCATCCCCATCCGGGTGCAGCGGCCCCTGCCCGTCCAAGTCCATAAGCCCCTGGCCCAATCCCTCCAAGACCTCCAGCTATCTGGGCTTAGACTGGATGAGGTAGACATTGGGCGTAAGCAGAATAAGCAGAATAAGCAGAAAAGAAGGGAATATTGATTTGGGAATTTCCTCAGTTGTTTTGTTGTTGTTTTGGTCACTGTGTTTGTTGAAGGACAGGTTAGACCTGGTGTTCTATTTGGTGGTCAAACCAATCAATGGTCATTAACTGACAGGATTACAGGTTATAATGGTCACGTTCCTAGTTGACTACATTGCAGATGCATGCCAGATCTCAATTCCTGGATAGGTGTTTAACATATCAGCTAACCTCAGCATATGATATATTAATCTGATTCCCGACTGCTCAGTCGATGATGTGGCACACAACAATTGTTTGATGCGATGCATGTAGTTGGTCTGGAAAGCGACCAGAGGTATGTCACTTTGGCAAGGCATTATTGGTGCAATCCTTTTCCTGTTTTTATAATTTTTTATTTTGAAATCCAAATCTTTCAAATAACAAGATGCTGCAGTGGCTTTTAGGCACCCCTCTAAGTGTGTCGTTTTTTTGTTAAGTTTTTAAAAATGTAACTTTCAAATGGAGCTGCCGTCTCTGCATTATTTAAATATTTCCTATCATTTTGTTCCAGGTATTTTTTGGGCTTTTGATTTTGACCTTCGTCTCAAATGCTGAAGTTAAAGCATACCTCAGGCTGTATTCAAATGTAGCCCAGTAGTCAGAAGAAGATTTACGTCATGTATATTTACTATACAGACTTTATGAAATGATCAGTTTGAGATGATCATTCTAGTCAGAGCAGAGGAATAGGAATAGTCAGTCATGTCTTGCGTTGCGTGTCTGTGAAGGATGTGTAGCCTAATGTTTCTTTTTTTAGTATGAACTCTTCGATTCCATTTGTACCGGTATGTATGCTATGAACTGCCTATTCAGGAACAACGTGGGAAGCATGTGTGTTTTGTATTTTAATGAAGTTTTAAAAAACTGTTTACAGCTCTTTTAGGGTCTCATCAGGGGTTTTCAGTCTCTTCTCAAACAATTTCCGCCATATTTATTATACTTAGCAGTTTTGGTACAAAACCAACATTATAAGGGATAAAACAAATCCAGTCCAAACGAGCGGACTGGGACCAGAAATCAGCCCTGGCATTTCTAACACACCTGCCCATTTTTTTTGTTGTGACACCCACACCAGCCCATTTTTCCCCCCTTGAGGTCCCCATTGTTACCCAGATAATGATCATTTTGCGCAAAAATAAAAAAGTTACACAGGCCCACTGCGCTAAAAATGGATCAGCCCATCTCGCATTTGCCCGAATAGCCAGATGGCCTGTCCGCCCATGAGTCCAAATTATATCAATCCATGTTTAGCTAGGATCTTTTTTCATATCTGATTTATTTTAGATTCATCTTAGCTCTGGCCTTGTATAAACACTACTGTCATTGTCAATAAAGCCGTTTTGAACTTGATTTCTTTGCTGTAATGTCATCTGTATTCTGCCTGTAAACATGTGATGTATGCAACCATCTCCCATGAAAAGTATGGTTGCGTCCAAAATGGCACTATAACCCTATGGGCTCTGATCAATGGTAGTGCACTATAAAGGAAATAGGGTGGCATTTGGGATGCACCCTGAGTCTGCAAAGCCACCTTTTGTGGTTGGCACACAGGGCAAATTGCAGCAGATGCTTGGAGGCAGGCCAGAGATTGATAGTACCACCACCAGTAGCATGTGCTGCTATGTGCTTTGAGTTAATATGAAGCCTATGCACTTTGCATTCACTCAAAAGGAAAATGTAATTTCACAGATGCATTTCTGAAATGGGTAACTGCCAATGCCTATCCGAGATCTGTTGGCTTTAATTGTCAATCATTACTCGGTACTTTACCCTGCAGCTTAGAGACTGCTGCCATATGTACATAGCTGTCATCAAGGCAAAGGGTGGCTACTTTGAAGAATCTCAAAATGTATTTTGATTTGTTTAACACTTTTTTTGGTTACTACATGATTCCATATGTGTTATTTCATAGTTTTAATGTCATCACTATTATTCTACAATGTAGAAAATAGTAAAAATAAAGAAAACCCTTGAATGAGTAGGTGTCCAAACTTTTGACTGGTACTGTATGTATATATATATTCCGGTCTCTGACATTGCTCAGTCTGATATTACTAATTCCTTCAACATTTTGGGGATTTGTGTGTATTTGTTAGGTATTACTGCACTGTTGGAGCTAGAAACGTAAGAATTTTGCTGCACCTGCGAAAACATACAAAATATGTTAACGCAACCTTTCAAATTTTATTTTGAATCGTCAGTCATAGCCCTGGTCAAAAGCTGTGTACTACAGTATATAGGGAATAGGGTGCCGTTTTGGACTCTGCCATAGAGTGGTATCCCCTTTGACATGTTCGACTCTCCCGAGCTGCTGCTTATCACATTAAAAGGAAACACTTTACTCTCATAATGGAATTCTAAGAAAGACTCTTTCAATGAAATGCACATACAGGTATGCATCAATTCATTTCTACAAACAGAACATGACACATATCTTGAGAGGGGCAGAGAGATGGCTAGAATAGAGGGGGTAGACAGAGAGAAAGAAAGACAGCTCTCTCTATTCTACCTCTCTCTGTGTCTCTTCTCACCTCTGTGATGGTGATCAAGAGCAAGCGGGTGGAATAATTATATACAGGCGAGAGGCTCAATGGGAGGAAATGAATTGCATCGCCAAAATAACACTCGGTGGGCTGAGTGCAAGAACGAGACGGATCCAAACAGCCATTATGATAATAACAACATGAATGCTGCTGTTGGTAATTACCAAGAGCAGACAGGGAGCCTCAAGGACAAACCCCCATGTCCCCTATCCCTCTAAGAGCTGATCTATGACAGCTTTAGACTGGGATTAAGATGTAACAGATGCAAAATCAATGGCTGGTACAGATAGTGCCTGTTCAAACTTGGGTGGAAAGACGGGTTTTTGTGTCTTGTTATCTATGGTAGCTCTGAAGAGAGGACTATAAGAGAATTTGAGAAAGATGGCAGATGGGAAAATCACAGAAAACAATAATGGAAGGCCAAAATTACTTGTTTTTCATGTCATGTTTCGCAGAAAGGCAGAGCGGAAGTGGAAAAAGTCCAAGTTGCAGGTTCATTATGATATTCTGAGAGAGCAACTTGGCATGCATAACAAGGTGTCACGAACCGGCTCGAAGCCCGTAACAAAAAGGGAGACAATATGGAGATAAGGAATAACAAAAATACATTTTTGAACTAAAGTAAACTATAACAATGGTGTATGTAGTCAGTAGTGTAAGTGAGTGGTTGCGTGCATAGATGTGATAATGAGGGGTGTTGAAAGTTGCCAAAGCAAACAAACAAGGGCAAGCAAACAAAGCAAGCAAACAAAGCAAGCAAACAAAGCAAGCAAACAAAACGGCCACAACCAAAATCCAACAGTGTGTCTGCATGGAGAGAGTCTCCTCAATTCCCTGTGGCTCAGTTGGTAGAGCATGGTGTTTGCAACGCCAGGGTTGTGGGTTCGTTTCCCACGGGGGGCTAGTACGGAGAAAAAAAAAGAAAAAAAAAATGTATGAAATGTATGCATTCACTACTGTAAGTCGCTCTGGATAAGAGTGTCTGCTAAATGACTAAAATGTAAATGTAAAAAATGGAAAGATGTATTTATCCTGGGACACACCCAGGCCCAGGTGTGTCCCATTCGCTGACGACCCTCCCGGCTCCACCCACAAACATCCTATTAAGGGAAACAAAGCGAAAAGAAAGAACTCAGCAGACAGAGTGGGAGGGTCATCACAAAGGCAATCCAACATGCCAGACGGGTGCATTTTTTTTACTTGATCACTAATAATCAGAATAATTCGAGAGTGCTTTTCTCGACCATTGATGGCCTGATAAATCTTACCCCTCCAAACCTATGTGAACTTTCCTCAACATCTAAATATGATGAGTTTGCAGCAGATTTCAGAGATAAGATAACATTAGGCTGGGTATCAGTCAAGCAAGACCTGATGAGAAGTTTGATGATTATGTGTCCTAGCCTACCACACAAAGGCATTATGGATTTATTTTCCCTGGTTGACACAGACATGTTCAGGAAGGTGGTATCATAACTTAAGACTTCAACCTGCCTATCCCCACCACCTTCTTCAAATCGGTTTTAATTGCATATCTGAAGAAGTGCAAGCTTCACAGGCACTTTCTACTGCACTAAAAACTACTATGGTGAAACCCCTTCTGAAGAAAAGTAATCTAGATTCTTCAGTTTTTAGCAAATTACTGCCAATCTCCAACCTTATATTCTTAAGCCAAATTTTTAAGAAATTGGTTTTCAAACAGCAAAATTATTTTTTAAGCGCCAAAGGTATTTAAAAATAAATTATAATCTTGTTTTCGTGCCCACCACAGCACAGTGCCATGACGTTGCCCTGTTGGGTGAGGTGTATGACCCCCATAAACACCTTTCCCCCTTTTCTCTCCACTCTACAGAATGGACTTTTGGAAAGCCCTTTGTTAACATAGAGAGAGTATTGTAACATCAAAAGGCTGGGGAATGGAACAATATTCCTGTAATCCAACCTGTTGGAAGTGTCCGTTGGTACTTAAAGAATATGATGTCAGGTCAGTTGGTGTCTGAGACATTACATCTGATGATAGGACGACATAAGTTGTATCTTGGAAAGTCTACATATTCTAGTTCAGATTCACATGGAATTGTTTTGCAATTTAAATGTTTAAATATGAAACTATTTGTGAAAAGATTAAATGTAATTTTAGCTTCTAAATGAGAGAATTGTTTGCATAAGTAAACTATGCTCACTCAGTGGCCACACCCAAGTGAACAGACATTGGTTGAGAATAATGAAACACGCCCTTCTCTCCCCCAATACAAAAGCCCGTTGACGGAAGTCAACCTCAGTTCCCAACGACGTGAGGACTGGTGTCCATATGTTTAAAAGGGCTAATTTCAATGTGGAGGTGACGATCACCAGACTGGAAGAATGAATTTCTAGTAGACCAGCTAGAATTCAGTGCGAGCTGATTATGGCAAAATGGTATGAACTTTGAACTCTTATTCTCTGAAGAAGAAGTGATACATCCTAGAAGTCGAGTTATCAGCTGCAGCTGTAAACGTACGTGGCCTAGGAAAGGACAGACAATCTCCTAATAAGAACGACAGGGTACAACGTATCCGCCCTACAACACTACGACCAGACAGATTCTACAAAGGACAAGGGCAATCTCTGCTGGGCAAAACAGTCTTCCATTTTTGACCCATCTATCGAAGCGCAGCTCAGTGTAAATATATATCTTGCGTTTGCCTTTTCCGAATGGGCTGTTATTAGATGCATAAGATTCTGTATTTACGGAAGTATGGCTTCTCAAGGTCCGATAGAGACCCAATTCCCTTTGTCCCTCAGTCTTCTCGCTCTTTCATTCAAATCCAACCCCCTTTCTTTGTGTAACCAGCCGTCATATCGGTTTCATCTGCTAGGGACTTTTTCTTTTATGACATGATTAGTAATTTATGTGTGATCCAGCCTGTGTATATGTAATTCTGTGTGATTATTTAGGTATTTAGTAAATAAATAAATCAGCCAATTTTTGTATTGCTGATTCAACTTGTTAGCCAGGGTTCATAAATATAACCAAGTACTTATGACAATCAGAATGAGACTGATAGGTGACAATTAATAATTGACTGCTATTGATATAAAAGATTTAAGAGTTTATTCAGAAGATAGCAGCTCTATAAACACTCTTCCGTGATGCCCCAGGGTATTAACGAGTTATTTGTTGCATGGTTTAATTGAATCACGTAATCAATCAAACGTTAGGTAATCGATTTGATAAAATAGCATGTCATAATAATTTAATCAGTCAGAGATACGACAACAGAGACCACCTTGGTTAAAGTGGTAAATCATCTTAGGGCCAGCACAGATACCAAACAGCTCTCTGTCCTTGTACTCTTGGATGTAAGTGCTGCATTCGACACTGTTGACCACGATGTCCTTCTGGACAGACTAGAGAGGTGGGTTGGCCTCTCCGGTCCAGTTCTAAATTGGTTTAGAACCTATTTAAACGGTCAAGAGTTTTTTGTCACCCTTGGTGAACATAACTCAGAGAAAATACATATCACATGTGGCATTCCACAAGGTTCGATTTTGGGTCTGGTACTGTTCAGTATATATATATGTTACCCCTTGGCAGCGTTATCAGACAGTACAGCATTGATTTTCACTGCTATGTAGACGATACACACCTTTACATTTCTGTGTCACGAGAGGATTTTAGATCCACAGATACGTTTTTAGGCTGTATTAGTGATTTAAATACTTGGATGGCTCACAACGTCCTCCAGCTAAATCAAGACAAAACTGAGGAACTTATTATTGAAGCCAAAGCACAGAGAGAGAATCTGGTCACACATTTTAATTCACGGACAATAAAGATAAAACACCAGGCAAAAAACCTAGGTGTTATTTATATTCTGAATTCAATTTCGAATCACACATTATGTCATGGTTCCACCCGTCACCAGAGGGCGGCAGAGACCGTCCTAGAGACATTAATGAGACTCAGGTGTGTCCAATTGACTTATTATTGGTCTCAGTGAAGGGGCAGTAATTTGGTTTAGGAACTATCTTTCTGACAGAACACAATGTGTAAATACTGACAATCACAAGTCTAGCTTTCTTGAGATTAATAGAGGTGTGCCACAGGGTTCGATTTTAGCTCCTGTGTTGTTCTCAATTTTTATGAATGATTTGGGAAATGGGATGCAACCAGCAAAGTTACATCTATATGCAGATGATACAGTTATATATTCATGTGCTCCTTCTCTGGTTAAGACTGCTTTTCAGTCACTGCAGGCCTCACTTTATGGTCTCAAACTAGTCTTGAATGTACAAAAAAATAATAATTCATGACCTTTACCAGAGTTAGCACTCAGCCAGAGAACGTTAGCATTGTCACATCTAGTGGCTTATCCATTGAAAAAGTGTCATCCTACAAATACTGAACCTACAAATTTGGTTGGATGACAAGTTGTCCTTTCAAGTTCATGTGGATAATCTTGTGACAAAGCTTAAATTGGAATTTGGTTTTTATTTTCGTAATAAGGCTTGCTTCCCGCTTATGGCTAGAAAGAAACTTGTTCAGGCCAGTTTTCTCTCTGTAATTGATTATGGTAACTTGTTGTACATGCATGCAACCTCCTCCGTCTTATAGAGACTGGACTCTGTTTATCATGCATCCTTGCGCTTTATTACAAATGCCAAGTCACTCACTCACCACTGCACATTGTACCAAATGGTAGGTTGGACATCACTTTATATGCGCAGAAAGCTACATTTGTATGTGCTCATCTACAAAGCCCTTTTGTGTAAACTCCCTCTTTACGTCTGTAGTCTGGACTCCTTCCCCACCAGCAGTTACTGTACCCGATCTGCTAGGTGATTGCTACTTAAAGTCCCCAGAACATTCACAGTATTAGGCAAGACTGCCTTCTCTTCTTGTGCCCCAGACACATGGAATAATTTACGATCCATGCTTCATCTAGATATGTTAGTGCCACTGAATGAATTTAAAATATTGATAGGAGACTCTGTTACGGAGGAGTGTAAATGCTTTTTTTAGGCTGGATCATGTTGTTGTAATGTATTGTTGTATGTTTTAATTATGTAATGTATTGATTGTTGCTGACTTCTTCTGTGATTGCCAACAAGGGTTTTGCCACCAAGTACTAAGTCATGTTTTGCAGGAGGGGTCAAATACTTATTTCCCTCATTAAAATGTAAATCATTTTATAACATTTTTGACATGCGTTTTTCTGGATTTTTTGTTGTTATTCTGTCTCTCACTGTTCAAATAAACCTACTATTAAAATGATAGACTGATCATTTCTTTGTAAGTGGGCAAATGTACAAAATCAGCAGGGGATCAAATACTTTTTTCCCCCACTGTGTGTACCCAGTAGGTCCATCAGGTCCTATGTCGCGTGTCTTTTTCACTATCCCAAAGCCTAGGACCAAGAGACATGGAGAGGCAGCCTTTAGTAATTATGCCCCCAGCCTCTGGAATAGTTTGCCAGAGAACCTGAGGGGGGCCGAAACTGTGGACATACTTAAAAAAGATCTTAAAACACACCTTTTTAGCTTTGCTTTTCCTTAGGGTGCTTTTTAGTCATTCAATTGTTCCTTTATTTTTTATCCTCTTATGTTATATAGTAAATATTTCTGTTTTTAATTCAATTTTTCCTGTGAAGCACATTGCGTTGCATTCCATGTCTGAAGTGTACTGTATAAATCAAGCTTGATTTTATGTTTAGGTGAATTAATGCCATTGATTGGCCATGATCATCACAGTGTGAAACAGGTGGTCTATATGTCACATGCTGGTCAATGGCTATTTATCTTGGCCTTTCTTCTATGTGATTTGTGCACACAATTTATAATGTTCACAATTCCCCATTCACTCATTTATTTCTGGTAATCAATGGCATCTGTCATCTGGTTGGCTTAATAATTGATCCCTTCCCTGGACTCAGATGAAACCTATCCCTGGACCAAAAAGCACTTGGAGATCCTCTGTTGAGACTGTTTTTTGGTCCAGGGGTGGAATGGCCATCTGGCATTTCAGGCAAATACCAGATGTGCTCTTCCATTTTCAGCCCAGTTGGCCTGTCTAACTAGATTTTTTTTCTGCGAATAATGATCATTATCTGGCTTCAAGCAGAAAAATTGAAAAATATGGGCCAGTGTTTTAGAAATGCCAGGGCTAATTTCTGGTCCCAGTCCATCCCTGCCTATCCCTAGGCTTAATCTGTCCCAGGGGGCATAAGGTGTGTCCAATAGTGTCTGTGCACTCATGATTCAATTACCCATGAGTCTATGTTACCGTCATCAGTTTCAGGTTCGTATTGACCTGGATTTAACCCAGAGTCAATTTCATAGTCGAGTCGATGCACCTTGGCCATAGGGTGAAGGTGAGTGTAATTGACCAGTAAAGCCAGGCGCGGCTGAAGAAAGGAGTTGGATTCAGACGTAGGGACGCAGACATAATGTATCTGGACGGTTGCACACCGGGCGATCATTATTTCTTACAATGACTGACTAATGAGGGTTTGAAGGTTATACGATGAAAATGGTATCCAGTGTTTTGAAACGGTTCTCTGCATTTTCACTATTGCTGTCTTCATCAAGCTTTTAGCATCCTGCTATGCCACTGCTCATACCCTACCCCCCTCTGCTTTGCAATTAGTTCTGCTCTTTTATTCAGTTTCATTTATCTCTGTGACATGCCATTGCCAAAACTGTCTTTGGGTTTAAAGCTGGAATCCTTAGCGGTGAAACTGCCACATCGCCTGGGAGCGATCACTGGCGCTGTTTCACCTTTCACGGATCCCAGCTTTAAACTGCACTTGTTTTTTACTTTGATTTTGTTCATAAAATGCTTCACATCAAATATTTCCTGAGCCCTTTAAAAAAAACTACAGCTAACTAAGTTTTAATAGAGAAGATAGACTGTGTGTGTGTGTGTGTGTGTGTGTGTGTGTGTGTGTGTGTGTGTGTGTGTTAGGCCCCATATGACAGACACATACAGGCTGTCATCATCTTGTGTGGACAATTATGGCCTCATAATTTGCAATAAATTATATAGTCCTATAAATAGAATAAACCAATTTGTAAGATGGGAAACAACATATTTGGTATGGAAATATAGATTATCTAGCCTAGGTAGGGGGTGGGTGAATTTAGTTTTGGGTTAAAAAACAATAAAATCACCAGGAATTCAGCAAAAAAAATATTTTTTTTTAGGAAATCTGTTCAACAAGTATTCCTACAAATAAATAAGAGACATACTTGCCTTCAGAAAGTATTCACACCCCTTGACTTAAAAAAAAGATATGTGTTACAGCTTGAATTTAAAATGGCTTCAATTGAGATATAGAGAACCAGCAAGATGGTGCCGACAGACATGGCAGCTCTGCTTCTAGCACACACAAACAGCCGGAAATAACTTTTGGATATCAGAGGGGCGGTAACTCACCAGCAAGGCGACCAGGAATACGACTTTCCCGAATTGGATCCTTTGTTCGCATGCAATTGAACTTATCCCAGAGGCTGCTCCAAGACGCCGCCGGCGGAGAAGAGGTATTCGGAGTGGACTTCTAGTCCGACTCAGGAGGTGGACACATCATCTACCACTTCCGATTATTGTCTCTGGACAATAAAGTAGATGAGCTCAGGGTGAGGATCTCCTTCCAGAGAGACATCAGGGACTGTAACATACTCTGTTTCACGGAATCATGGCTCTCTCCGGATATACTGTCCCCGTCCATGCAGCCAGCTGCGTTCTCAGTACATCTCGCAGACAAGAATAAAGAACTCTCTGGGAAGAAGAAGGGCGTGGTGTATGTTTCATGATTAACCACTCATTGTGTGATTGTGATAAGGTACAGAAACTGAAGTCCTTTTGTTCACCCGGCCTAGAATACCACCGTATTACCTCCTAAGAGAATTATCTTCGGTTATAGTCACAACCGTGTATTTTCCCCCTCAAGCAGATACCATGACGGCCCTCAAGGAACTACAATGGACTTTATGCAAACTGTAAACCACATATTCGGAGGCAGTATTTATTGAAGTTGGGGATTTTAACAAAGCAAATTTGAGGAAAATGCTACCAAAGTTTCATCAACACATTAACTGTAGTACTCACGCTGGGAAAACATTCAACCACTGCTATTCTCTCTTCCGGGATGCCTATATAGCCCTCCCCCACCCTCCCTTTGGCAAACTAGATCACGATTCCATTTTACTCCTCCCTTTCTAAAGGCAGAGACTCAAACAGGACGTACCTGTGCTAAGGTCTATTCAACGCTGGTCTGACCAATCGGAATCCATGCTTCAAGATTGTTTTGATCACACGGACTGGGATATGTTCCAGGTAGCATCGGATAATAACATTGATGTATACACGGTGACAGAGTTCATCAGGAAATGTATAGGGGATGGTATTCCCACTGTGACCATTAAAACCTACCCAAACCAGAAACCGTGAAAAGATGGTAGCATTTGCGCTAAAGGTGACTGGAAACATGGTCGAATACAAACACTGTAGTTATTCCCTCCGTAAGGTAATAAAGCAGGCAAAACAGAGACAAAGTGGAGTCGCAATTCAACGGCTCAGACACGAGACGCATGTGGCAGGGTCTACAGACAATAACGGATTACAAATGGAAAACCAGCCACATCGCAGACACCGACGTCTTGCTCCTAGAAAAGCTAAACACCTTCTTCGCCCGCTTTGAGAATAACACAGTGCCATGGACGCGGCCCGCTACCAAGGACTGTGGGCTCTCCTTCTCTGTGGCTGACATGAGTAAGACATTTAAGCGTGTTAAACCTCGTAGGGCTGCCGGCCCAGACGGCATCCCTAGCCGCGTCCTCAGAGCATTTGCAGACCAGCTGGCTGGGGTGTTGACGGACATATTCAATCTCTCCCTATCCCAGTCTGCTGTCCCCACTTGCTTCAAGATGTCCACCATTGTTCCTGTACCCAAGAAAGCAAAGGCAACTGAACTAAATTACTATCGCCCCGTAGCACTCTCTTCTGTCATCCTGAAGTTCTTTGAGAGGCTAGTTAAGGATCATATCACCTCTACCTCACACCCCAGACCCACTTCAATTTGCTTACCGCCCCAATAGATCCACAGATGATGCAATCACCATTGCACTGCACACTACACTGTCCCACCTGGACAAGAGGAATAGCTATGTAAAAATGCTGTTCATTGACTATAGCTCAGCCTTCAACACCATAGTACCCTCCACGCTCATCATCGAGCTCAGGGCCCTGGGTCTGAACCCTGCAAACAAATCAATCATCAAGTTTGCAGATGACAACCGTAGAAGGCCTAATTACCAACAATGACGAGACAGCCTACATGGAGGAGGTAAGGGCCCTGGCTGAGTGGTGCCAGGAAAATAACCTTCAACATCAACAAAATGAAGGAGTTGATCGTGGACTTCAGGAAAAAGTAGAGGGAGCACACCCATATCCATATTGGTGGGACTGCAGTGGAGAAGGTGGAAAGCTTCAAGTTCCTCGGCGTACACATCACTGATGATCTGAAATTGTCCACCCACACAGACAGTGTTGTGAAGACGGTGTAACAGCACCTCTTCAACCTCAGGAGGCTGAAGAAATTTGGCCCCTAATCAAATCAAATTTTATTAGTCACATGTGCTGAATACAACAGGTGTAGACCTCACTGTGAAATGCTAACTTACAAGCCCCTAACCAACAATACAGTTTAAAAAATATGAATAAGAATAAGAAATAACAGTAACAAGTAATTAAAGAAAAGCAGTGAAATAACAATAGCGAGACTATATACAGGGCGGTACCGGTACAGAGTCAATGTGCAGGGGCACCGGTTAGTTGAGGTAACATGTAAATGTAGGTAGAGTTATTAAAGTGACTATGCATAGATGATAACAACAGAGAGTAGCAGCGGTGTAAAAGAAGGGGCGGGGGGGGGATGCAAATACTCTGAGTAGCCATTTGATTAGATGTTCGGGAGTCTTATGGCTTGGGGGTAGAAGCTGTTTAGAAGCCTCTTGGACCTAGACTTTTCACTCCGGTACCGCTTGCCGTGCGGTAGCAAAGAGAAAAGTCTATGACTAGGGTGGCTGGAGTCTTTGGCAATTTTTAGGGCCTTCCTCTGCCACCACCTGGTATACAGGTCATGGATGGCAGGAAGCTTGACCCCAGTGATGTACTGGGCCGTTCGCACTACCCTCTGTAGTGCCTTGCGTTTGGAGGCCGAGCAGTTGCCATACCAGGCAGTGATTCAACCAGTCAGGATGGTGCAGCTGTAGAACCTTTTGAGGATCTGAGGACCCCATGCCAAATCGTTTCAGTCTCCTGAGGGGGAATAGGTTTTGTCGTGCCCTTTTCACGACTGTCTTGGTGTGGTTGGACCATGTTAGTTTATTGGTAATGTGGACACTTCAAGGAACGTGACACTCTCAACCTGCTCCACTGCAGTCCCGTCGATGAGAATGGGGCGTGCTCTGTCCTCTTTTTCCTGTAGTCCACAATCATCTCCTTTGTCTTGATCACATTGAGGGAGAGGTTGTTTTCCTGGCACCACATGGCCAGGTCTCTGACCTCCTCCCTATAGGCTGTCTCATCGTTGTCGGTGATCAGGCCTACCACTGTTGTGTCTTCGGCAAACTTAATGATGGTATTGGAGTCGTGCCTGGCCGTGCAGTCATGAGTGAACAGGGAGTACAGAAGGGGACTGAGCACACACCCCTGAGGGGCTCCTGTGTTGAGGATCAGCGTGGCGGATGTGTGGTTACCTACCCTTACTACCTGGGGGCGGCCCATCAGGAAGTCCAGGATTCAGTTGCAGAGGGAGGTGTTTAGTCCCAGGGTCCTTAGCTTATTGATGAGCTTTGAGGGCACTAAGGTGTTGAACGCTGAGCTGTAGTCAATGAATAGCATTTTCACATAGGTGTTCCTTTTGTCCAGGTGGGAAAGGGCAGTGTGGAGTCAATAGAGATTGCATCATCTGTGGATCTGCTGGTACGGTATGCAACTTGGAGTGGGTCTAGGGTTTCTGGGATAATGGTGCTGATGTGAGCCATAACCAGCCTTTCAAAGCACTTCATGGCTACAGAAGTGAGTCATTTTGGCAGTTTACCTTAGTGTTCTTGGGCACAGGCACTGTGGTGGTCTGCTTAAAACATGTTGGCATTACAGAATCGGACAGGGAGAGATTGAAAATGTCAGTGAAGACACTTACCAGTTGGTCAGCACATGCTCGTAGTACACGTCCTGGTAATCTGTCTGGCCCTGCGGCCTTGTGAATGTTGGCCTGTTTAAAAGGTCTTACTCACATCGGCTGCGGAGAGCGTGATCACACAGTCCTCCGGAACAGCTGGTGCTCTCATGCATGTTTTAGTGTTATTTGCCTCGAAGCGAACATAGATGTAGTCTGGTAGGCTCGTGTCACTGGGCAGCTCTCGGCTGTGCTTCCCTTTGTAGTCTGTAATGGTTTGCAAGCCCTGCCACATCCGACGAGCGTCAGAGCCGGTGTAGTACGATTCGATCTTAATCCTGTATTGACGCTTTGCCTGTTTGATGGTTTGTCGGAGGGGATAGCGGGATTTCTTATAAGCTCCTGGGTTAGAGTCCCACTCCTTGAAAGCGGCAGCTCTATCCTTTAGCTTAGTGCGGATGTTGTCTGTGATCCATGGCTTCTGGTTGGGGTATGTATGTATGTATGTACGTACGTACGTACATACGTACGTACGGTCACTGTGGGGATAACGTCATCAATGCACTTATTGATGAAGCCAATGACAGATGTGGTGTATTCCTCAATGACATCGGAGGAACATATTCTAGTCTGTGCTAGTAAAACAGTCCTGTAGCCTAGCATCTGCTTCATCTGACCAATTTTTTTTATTGATCTTGTCACTGGTGCTTCCTGCTTCCTGCTTAAATTTGTGCTTATAAGCAGGAATCACGGAGGATAGAATTATGGTCAGATTTGCCAAATGGAGGGCGAGGGAGAGCTTTGTATGTGTGTGTGGAGTAAAGGTGGTCCAGAGTTTTTTTCCCTCTTGTTGCACATTTAACATGCTGATAGAATTTTGGTAAAAGGGATTTAAGTTTCCCTGCATTAAAGTCCCCGGCTACTAGGAGCGCCGACTCTGGGTGAGTGTTTTCTTGTTTGCTTATGGCGGAATACAGATCATTCAATGCTGTCTTAGTGCCAGCTTCAGTCTGTGGTGGTATGTAAACAGCTACTAAAAATACATATGAAAACTCTCTAGGTAGATAGTGTGGTCTACAGCTTATCATGAGATACTCAGGTGAGCAATAGCTCAAAACTTCCTCAGACATTGTGCACCAGCTGCTATTTTCAAAAATACGTAGTCCGCTGCCCCTTGTCTTACCAGACGCCGCTGTTCTATCCTGCCGATACAGCGTATAACCAGCCAGCTGTATGTTGATAGTGTTGTCGTTCAGCCACGACTCCGTGAAGCATAAGATATTACAGTTTTGAATGTCCCGTTTGTAGTTTAATCTTGCGCGTAGGTCATCGTTTTTATTCTCCAAAGATTATACGTTTGCTAGCCGAATGGAAGGAAGTGGGGGTTTATTCGATCGCCTATGAATTCTCAGAAGGCAGCCCGCCCTCGGGCCCCTTTTTCTTCACCTCCTCTTCACGCAAATCACGGGGATCTGGGCCTGTTCCCGAGAAAGCAGTATATCATTTGCGCTGGGCTCGTCAGACACGTTAAAGGAAAAAAAGTATTCTGCCAGTCCATGGTGAGTAATCGCAGTCCTGATGTCCAGAGGGTGGTGCGGTCTGCCCAACCCATCACTGGAGGCACACTGCCTGCCCTCCAAGACACCTACAGCACCCTATGTCACAGGAAGGCCAAAAAGATCATCAAGGACATCAACCACCCGAGCGAAGGCCTGTTCACCCTGCTATCATCCAGAAGGTGACGCCAGCAAAGCTGAGACTGAGAGACTGAAAAACAGCTTCTATCTCAAGGCCATCAGACTGTTAAATAGCCACCATTAGCTGGCTACCACCCAGTTAATCAACCCTGCACCTTAGAGGCTGCTGCCCTGTATACATAGACATGGAATCACTGGTCACTTTAATAATGGAACACTAGTCACTTTAATAATATTTACATACTGCTTTACACATTTCATATGTATATACTGTATTCTATTCTACTGTATTTTAGTCAATTCCACTTAGACATTGTTCATCCTAATATTTATATACTTCTTAATTCCATTATTTTACTTTTAGATTTGTGTGTATTGTTGTGAATTTTTAGATATTACTGTTGGAGCTAGGAACACAAACATTTCGCTACACCCGCAATAACATCTGCTAAATATGTGTATGTGACCAATAACATTTGATTTAATTTGATATTGTGTCACTGGCCTTCACACAATACCCCATAATGTCAAAGTGGAATTATGTTTTTAGACTCTTGTACAAATTAATAAACAATTAATAACTGAAATGTATTGAGTCAATGAGAATTCATCCCCTTTGTTATGGTAAGCCTAAATAATAAGTTCAGGATCAAACATTTGCTAAGTCACATAATGAGTTGCATGATCGTGTTAAACATGATTTCAATGACTATATCATCTCTGTACCCCACACTTAAAATTACCTTTAAGGTCCCTCATTCGAGCATAGATTTTCAAACACAGATTCAACCACAAAGACCAGGCAGGTTTTTCAATGCCTTGCAAAGAAGTGCACCTATTGGTAGATGGTGAAGTTATTAATTACACTTAGGATGGTGTATCATACACCCATTCACTACAAAGATACGGGTGTCCTTCCTAACTCAGTTGCTGGAGAGGAAGGAAACCGCTTAGGGATTTCACCATGAGGTCAATGGTGACTAAGTGGCTGTGATAGGAGAAAACTGAGGAGAGATCAACAACATTGTAGTTACTCCACAAGAGTAACATAAATGACAGGGTGAAAAGGAACACTGTACAGAATAAACATTTTCCAAAACATGCATCCTGTTTGCAATAAGGCACTATAGTAAAACGTCCTTAATACAAAGTGTTATGTTTGGGAAAAATCCAACACAACACATTTTTTATTTTATTTATTTTATTTCACCTTTATTTAACCAGGTAGGCAAGTTGAGAACAAGTTCTCATTTACAAAATTTACATCACTGACTACCACTCTTCATATTTTCAAGCATGGCAGTGGCTGCATCATGTTATGGGTATGCTTGTTATCTGCAAGGATGAGGGTTTTTTAGGATAAAAAGAAACGGAATAGAGCTAAGCACAGGAAAAATCTGAGAAAAAACCTGGTTCAGTCTGCTTTCCAACAGACACTTGGAGACAAATTCACCTTTCAGCAGGACAATAACCTAAAACACAAAGCCAAATACACTTTTTTATTTAACTTGGCAAGTCAGTTAAGAACAAATTCTTATTTACAATGATGGCCTACCCCGGCCAAATCCTCCCCTAACAATTGTGGCCAGCTATGAACAGCCGCGCCACTAAGGAGCTCCTTTCAAAGACGACATTGAATGTTCCTGTGCCTAGTTAGTTTTGACTTAAATCATCTTGAAAATCTATAGCAAGACTTGAAAATGTCGGTCTCGCAATGATCAACAACCAACTTGACAGAGTTTGAAGAATTTAAAAAAGAATAACGTGCTGTGGTGGATATTATAAAATAAGTATTTGCTGGAGTCCAAGTCAAACTAAGATTCTTTATTTTTGTGAACTCATGAGAACACAGCGCAGTGCAGATAGTATGAATTCCAAAGCATTGGGTGATAAGCACGTATCTTTATAGTTTCCTGTTCTTGGGGGGGACTTTCAATTCTCCTACAAGGACAAAGGAGCAAGCTGGATTTCAATACCAAATTATACTCAGAAGAACAGGACATTATAATAGGACAGTTTCACACGATTTTTAAAAATGTCCCATTACAGTGCAAATATTGTACATTTCAGGTGTGCAAAGCACTTAGAGATTTACACAGAAAGACGCTGTAATCGCTGTCACATGTGATTCTAACAGGGGCTTGAAAATGTAGGTAATCAAGATATACAGTTGAAGTCAGAAGTTGACATACACCTCAGCCAAATACATTTAAACTCAGTTTTTCACAATTCTTGACATTTAATCCTAGTAACAATTCCGTGTCTTAGGTCAGATGGGATCACCACTTTATTTTAAGAATGTGAAAATGTCAGAATAATAGTAGAGAGAATGATTTACTTCAGCTTTTATTTCTTTCATCACATTCCCAGTGGGTTAGAAATGTACATACACTCAATTTGAATTTGGTATCATTGCCTTTAAATTCTTTAACTTGGGTCAAACGTGTTGGGTAGCCTTCCACAAGCTTCCCACAATAAGTTGGGTGAATTTTCCATTCCTCCTGACAGAGCTGGTGTAACTGAGTCAGGTTGTAGGCCTCCTTGCTCGCATACACTTTTTCAGTTCTGCCCACAAATTTTCTATAGCATTGAGGTCAGGGCTTTGTGATGGCCACTCCAATACCTTGACTTTGTTGTCCTTAAACCATTTTGCCACAACTTTGGAAGTATGCTTGGGGTCATTGTCCAGTTGGAAGACCCATTTGCAACCAAGCTTTAACTTCCTGACTCATGTCTTAAGATGTTGCTTCAGTATATCAACATAATTTTCCTCCCTCATGATGCCATCTATTTTGTGAAGTGCACCAGTCCCTCCTGCAGCAAAGCACCCCCACAACATGATGCTGCCACCCCCGTGCTTCACGGTTGGGATGGTGTTCTTCGGCTTGCAAGCCTCCCCCTTTTTACTCCCAACATAACGATGGTCATTATGGCCAAAAAGTTCTATTTTTGTTTCATCAGACCAGAAGACATTTCTCCAAAAAGTACGATCTTTGTCCCCATGTGCAGTTGCAAATCGTAGTCTGGCTTTTTTATGGCGGTTTTGGAGCAGTGGCTTCTTCCTTGCTGAGCGGCCTTTCAGGTTATGTCAATATAGGACTCGTTTTACTTTGGATATAGAAACTTTTGTACCTGTTTCCTACAGCATTATCACAAGGTCCTTTCCTGTTGTTCTGGGATTGATTTGTACTTTTCGCACTTAAGCACGTTCATCTCTAGGTGACAGAACACATCTCCTTCCTGAGCGGTATGACTGCTGTGTGGTCCCTTAAAATACATCCACAGGTACACCTCTAGTTGACTCAAATGATGTCAATTAGCCTATCAGAAGCTTCTAAAGCCATTACATCCTTTTCTGGAATTTTCCAAGCTGTTTAAAGACACAGTCAACTTAGTGTATGTAAACTTCTGACCCACTGGAATTGTGATACAGTGAATTATAAGTGAAATAATCTGTAAACAATTGTTGGAAAAATTACTTGTGTCATGCACAAAGTAGATGTAGTAACTGACTTCAAAAACTATAGATTATTAACAAGAAATGTGTGGAGTGGTTGAAAAACAAGTTTTATTGACTCTTACCTAAGTGTAGGTAAACTTCCGACTTCAGCTATATTAGTGTTCATATATAATCTCTATTTAGGGTTTAGTTGTGGTCGATTTGCAGTGTACAAATAATTATAATTATGTTGTTTTGGCCAGCCAACCATCCTCTCCAACAAAAATCAGCCGATGGCAGGTAGTCTTGGGCCAGTAACTGGAAGGTTACTGGTTCGAATCCCTGAGGTGACAAAATCTCTTCTGGTGCTGATGATGTGGATCTTGATTAAGGAAGCCCGCCTGCACTTCTATGATTCAAAGGGGTTGGGTTAAACGTGGAAGACACATTTCAGTGGAATGCGTTCAGTTGTGCAACTGACTAGGTATCCCCTTTCTTTTTGTCTACCTCTGAAGTAGTGAGACAGTCCATAAAAGGGAAAATAATTAATTTCCTACTGAAGCATGGCCATACATATTATCACAGCAAAGGCAGAGGTCATTGAATCCTTTCCCGAGGACTCAAATTCTGAATGCCATTTTTGTCAGCCATATGAAAGTAAATATACTTCCATATTAGCCTTTGAGATTAGACATGGAAATTCTATTAAATCATGAACTCCATTCAATCGCTTATTCTCAAGCACTAAGGGAGATAAGAGCAGCTCTCTTGGGATTTCCTCAATGTGATACTGTACCTTCAAACTCAAAGAGCACCTCCTCCCAGCTGTCCACCGCACTGAGGATAGGAAACATTATCACCACCGATAAATCTACAATAATCGATAATTTCAATAAGCATTTTTCTATGGCTGGCCATGCTTTCCACCTGGCTACCCCTACCCCGACCAACATCTCAGCACCCCCTGTAGCAACTTGCCCAAGCCCCCCCTCCCCTGCTTCTCCTTCACCCAAATCCAGACAGCTGATGTTCTGAAAGAGCTGCAAAATCTGGATCCCTACAAATCAGCAAAGCTAGACAATCTGGACCCTCTCTTTCTAAGATGATCCGCCAAAATGGTTGCAATCACTATTACAAACCTATTCAACCTCTCGTTTTGTCTGAGATCCCCAAAGATTGGAAAGCTGCCACGGTCATCCCCCTCTTCAAAGGGGGAGACACTCTAGACCCAAACTGTTATAGACCAATATCCATCCTGCCCTACCTTTCTATAATCTTCGAAAGCCAAGTTAACAAACAGTATCACCGACCATTTCAAATCCCACCATACCTTCTCCACTATGCAATCTGGTTTTTGAGCTGGTCATAGGTGCACCTCAGCCACGCTCAAGGTCCTAAACTATATCATAGCCGCCATCGATAATAGACAGTACTGTGCAGCCGTTGTCATCGACCTGGCCAAGGTTTTCGACTCTGTCAATCACAGCATTCTTATTGGCAGACTCAATAGCCTTGGCTTCTCAAATGTCTGCCTCGCCTGTTCACCAACTACCACTCAGACAGAGTTCAGTGTGTCAAATCGGAGGGCCTGTTGTCCGGACTTCTGGCAGTCTCTATGGGGGTGCCACAGGGTTCAATTCTCAGGCCGACTCTTTTCTTTGTATCTATCAATGATGTCGCTCTTGCATCTGGTGATTCTGATCCACCGCTACGCAGACACCATTCTGTACACATCTGGCCCGTCTTTGGACACTGTGCTAACAAACCTCCAAACGAGCTTCAATGCCATACAACACTCCTTCCGAGGCCTCCAACTGCTTTTAAATGCAAGTAAAACTAAGTGCATGCTCTTCAACCGACTGCTGCCCGCACCCTCCCGCCCGACTAGCATCACTACTCTGGACGGTTCTGACTTAGAATATGTGGACAACTACAGGTGTCTGGTTGGACTGTAAACACTCCTTCCAGACTCACATTAAGTGTCTCCAATCCAAAATGACATCTATAATTGGCTTCCTATTTCGCAACAAAGCCTCCTTCACTATTGCTGCCAAACATACCCTCGTAAAACTGACTATGCTACCGATCCTTGACTTCAGCGATGTCATTTACAAAGTAGCCTCCAACACTCTACTCAGCAAATTGGATGCAGTCTATCACAGTGCCATCCGTTTCGTCACCAAAGCCCCATATACTACCAACCACTGCGACCTGTATGCTCTTGCTGGTTGGCCCTCACTACATATTTGTCGCCAAACCCACTGGCTCCAGGTCTTCTGTAAGTCTATGCTAGGTAAAGCCCCGCCTTATCTCAGCTCACTGGTCACCATAGCAACACCCACCCGTAGCACACGCTCCAGCAGGTATATTTCACTGGTCACCCCCAAGCCAACACTTACTTTGGCCACCTTTCCTTCCAGTTCTCTGCTGCCAATGACTGGACCGAATTGCAAAAATTACTTTAGCCTCATATCTCCCTCTAACTAAGCATCAGCTGGCAGAGCAGCATACCGATCACTGTACACAGCCAATCTGTTAATAGCACACCCAACTACCTCATTCCCATATTATTACTTATCCCCTTTTGCACCCCAGTATCTCCACTTGCACATCTCTCTCCAGTGTTAATGCTAAATTGTAATTATTTTGTCTCCATGGCCTATTTATTGCTTTACCTCCCTACATTTGCACACACTGTACATAGATTTTTCTATTTTGTTATTGACTGTACATTTGTTTGTAACTTTGTTTTTGTCACACTACTTTGCTTCATCTTGGCCAGGTTGCAGTTGTAAATGAGAACTTGTTCTCAACTGGCCTACCTGGTTCAATAAAGGTGAAATAAAAATAAAGTGAGATGAGTATGCAATATAGCTTGCTTTATTCCTTATCACTTAATGTTGGTTTAATTGTAGCCTATTTCCAAGCAGGTGTCTGTTTTGGTGGGATGGAGTTATTCTTCCAATGTGAATTCATGACACCAGTTTTCCCTCCCTACTTCACTTAGACCACTCCCAATCAAGTCCTAGCAAAATTGTTGCTTGAGAAATTGCTCTTTGCTAACAAGCTATTTTTTTAATTACCATTTTAATAGAAAACTATCACAGTAATGTACTTGTTACCCAGAAATTATATTGAGATAAAACTGCATTGGATGTCAACGTCGTCGTAAGAACTGGACCAAGGCGCAGCGTACGTAGCTTTCCACATCTTTATTATAAAGTGAAACTTCAGCAAATACAAAACAATAAACGAACCGTGACGTTCTGGAGTGCTCACAGACAACTACACAAAACCAAAACAAGATCCCACAAAACACAGTGGGGAAATGGCTGCCTAAATATGATCCCCAGAGACAACGATAAATGGCTGCCTCTGATTGGGAAACATACCAGGCCAACATAGAAATAAAACAACCTAGATTACCCACCCTAGTCACACCCCGACCTAACCAACATATAGAATAAGAGGCTCTCTATGGTCAGGGCGTGACATTGGACCTCTAATGCTTAGGCTATTTCTATTTGCCTATGCTTGCAAATGCAGCCCGCCTCTCCATCAGTGTAGGCCACTGAGCAATGGTCATTAAGGACACCGTGTGAATGGGGAGAGGAGTGACAGACAGCTCAAAAGCATTCTGGTAAGTAGACTTACCTTCATACTTGTCGACCCTATCTAAGGGGCTGTATTTTTCATGCCACAATTGTGCAGCTTGAGTGTGTGCGGAAAGGATCACAGACTACCTGTGCTTTGACAAAAAAAGGGAAAAGTTAGTTTTACTTGGGGGTGTTTTGTTTCTAAAATCAGTGGAGATTTTATATACCTTTCGAAATAGTGAATAGTTAGTGCTATCCGGCATCCTTGGGACGTCCATAAACCCTAACCCTTACCATAATCCCAACCAAAACCCTTACCTTAACCCTTTATCATAACACAAGGTGAGACAGGAGGCAGATGGTTGGAGTCTTAGATGTTTAATAATCCAAAAAGGAGTAGGCAAGAGAATCGTCGTGGACAGGAAAAAGGTCAAAACCAGTTCCGAGTCCAGGAGGTACAGAATGGCAAGCAGGCTCGAGGTCAAGGAAGGCAGAATGGTCAGGTACAGAGTCCAGAAACAGGCAAGGGTCAAAACCGGGAGGACTAGAAAAAGAAGCATAGCAGGGGAATGGGGGGAAAAATCGCTGGTTGACTTGGAACATACAAGATGAACTGGCACAGAAAGACAGGAAACACAGGGATAAATATACTGGGGAAAACAAGCGACACCTGGAGGGGGTGGAGACAATAACAAGGACAGGTGAAACAGATCAGGGTGTGACACCCTTGCCTTAACCATTTTAACGCAATTTCAATGGGGTGATGTCAGAGTTGGATGTTCCAAGGTATCCTTCTTCTTGACAGTGATCATTCCTCCCAGTCAGATGTTTTCCTACCAATTTCAATATACTGTTGAGCCATGTGTATCCCAGTCTCAGCCTTGTGATGACACTTTTCTCCCTTCTCTCTCGACCTAAGGACCTCCCTGCCCCCACCTTTTCCTGGATCTTAAACAGTTCTCTTCCCTTTCCCTCCCTGTTCCACAACTCTTGACATTTGTTTTTAACCACTGTTATTTTTAACCCATTGGCTTCTGCTTTACTGATTTGATATTTCCATATCAGGATTTCAACATCATGTTTGAGAGCCTGCTTGGAACGAGCACCCCCGTTGTTCGCTTTACAACATGTTAATTCGTTTGCCTTGCGACCATGATATATAGGCATAAAGGCTGAGACAATTAGAAGACACAATGGCAGAATATATTCACCACACCTTTGTTTTATCACAAAACCGGATAGCGACCTCTGTCCAGTGAAGTCCACAAAGCATATTGCATGACCCACAGCATGGTCAAGCAAGTTAATGTTTCCACCATTTTCGGACAACTAAACAACTATTGATTTAGACCAACAGAGATAAAAAAATGTTTAACCTTTATTTAACTAGGCATATCAATTAAGAACAATGATTCCCTACCAAAAGGCCCCCCGCAGGGAAAGGGGCTGGGATTAAAAATAAAAAATAAAAACATTTAAAAATAGGAAAAAACACATCACGACAAGAGAGACACCACAACACTACATTAAAGAGAGACCGAAGACAACAACATAACATGGCATGGCAACATACAACAACACAGAGCTGCCTGCACTATTCCATCACCATTTCAACTTCAACATTTCAACATCATCAAATCACCTCTGCTTAGTCTAATACAGTGACAACTAAAAGATACTAAAACCTATTTAGTCCAATCAACATAAACTAAATATTGTGTGGCCGTCCATGATTCTGATTTTTGTGTGTGTGTGTGTGTGTGTGTGTGTGTGTGTGTGTGTGTGTGTGTGTGTGTGTGTGTGTGTGTGTGTGTGTGTGTGTGTGTGTGTGTGTGTGTGTGTGTGTGCACATTCGTGCAAGTACAAAAACATGTTGACTCACCCTACTTGTAGAGAAATGCCATCCTCCTCTCTTTTATGTTGAGGGAACGGTCTATCACTCTGTCATACAGTACACTTTTTAATTTGTTGTTGTCCTTGGCTACCTGTTTAAAATGCTTGCTCGCTAGCCTAACTTCCATTCATTGACATTAGCTTGTTAACATTAGCCTTCTATATCTAGCTACATACTGAACTTCCATCCTCCCAGGCCAGGGGCACAACAATGTATGAATTAATGGTTGGATCAGAATCTCCATTATAAATATTGGCCAGTACAGAGAATTAAGTAAGACCACAAGTCCAAATCCTTATATCCATCCATGGCTAATTTAGGAACCAGACAATTTTAGCTAGCTGGAATGCAACAATTCAAGTTTTTCTGTCAATGACATAGGCTCTCAATGGGATTTGATAGGACTGACGCCAAATCCAAGCTGGCTTCCATTAACACTCTTTTGTTGTTGCTCCAGGACCATTCACAGTTGAGCTCGCTCAGTTTAGCTCAACGCTATTCTTTTTTATCAAGGGAGGCCAAGTGCTCAGCTTGCTTCCCTTGCCTTCAATGCTACGGTCGGTAACGATGTCATACTGGTTTGAACCAGACAGCATCAGTTAGATGGCCTACACGTAGAGAGACAGAGGGGCGCTGTTTTTCTCGCTCGGATGCTTTCTCCTGTGAGATACATTCAGCCTTTTGCAAACTGAAGGAAAATTATGAAACACAGAGAGACGAAAGATAAATTATTTTATGATATAGAAGTTATATATTGGTACATTTTGTGGGGAAGTATGGCTTCCCATGACACACATGAATACACGCCACTGCTAGCATTACCACCAGCTGTCTCACCCTAAACAGGCACTGCAAAATCACATACAATACATCTTGGATGCTCCTTCGACACAAATTCATTTAAACTCATCAGTGCTGCACATGAGACAGAGCAGATAACAACTCCATTGTATAAACAGATAAAAGATCCGTTGCTCTTTTTGTCAATGTTCTCTTAAACTCAGGAACACTATAAGCTGCACCTGTCCTCCCTGTTTTAGGGTCCTTAGATGCATCAGTGAATATATTCAGCATAGTACTGAGATCTTACATATTCACTTACAATATTTACTGGATTACCCTCTCAAGCAATGTCCCAAGGAACCTGGATAGCAAGGACCCTTTTTGAAATGGCTTCCTATTGCTCCAGGGACCAATCACAATAGGAATATAAATAAAATACAATGTGATTGGTAACTGAGATGCAAAAATCTGAACAATTAGAAGAACCCATATGAGGCTATTTTAAAAGGTATAAAACCAGTCATCCTTTCCTTTTTTGATCAGTAAAACCTATAGAGATAGATACTTGGAAATAACCCGTTTTTGCATGGACTTTGCTGTTGAGGACTTACACCATTTAAAGCAGTCAGCTTCCTATGGGTCAGCACCCATCAGCACCCGGGGAACAGTGGGCACCCATCAGCACCCGGGGAACAGTGGGTTTACTGACTTGTTCAGGGGCAGATACGACAGATTTTTACCTTGTCAGTTCAGGGATTCGATCCAGCTTCGGGTGCTGGCCCAACGCTCCTACCCACCAGGCTACCTGCCTGGCAGTCCTCAATCGGAGTTAATTCTACAGTATTTAAATGAATCTTTCAAGGACAAAATTACATGTATTTAACTATTTTGTTGTTGTAGAAGGGACAGTAACATTAGAAATTTCAAAAAATTATACTTTAAGGATACAAATATATATATATATATATATATATATATATATATCATCTAGTGTACATATAAATTATTGGGTAATGCCCTCATAGAGTACCACAGTATGAGTCATAATACCCATCAAATCTAGCGGTTAAACAGGGAAATGGTTACGACCGTTTTTTCGACCATTCAGTTTTCCCATAGAGGATTTTAGAAACACTTAAAATAAGGGCTGTGTTTCGTGTAGGCTTACCCTGGCGTGACATTTTGCTAACAGTGTAAATCTCTCTCAGACAATGGGATTCCAAATATAAAATACAAATACAAATCCAGGCCCCCCTCATATTCTGTTCGCATTCCACTTTCTTTTGTACAACACCCTTGGTTTTGACAGCGACTTCTAGGATGGCAGATTCAGAGAGTGAAGTGGAGTTAAATTCAAGATGAGTCGTCACATCAGGCAAGCCTACTACAGTGAGAATCAATGATGATGTAGTTTCTCTAGACAGAAGGTATATAACAGTTGGTTTATTTGTGTGTGGCAGGGGCAACTAGTGTTCGAAATAAGTACACCTCATTGATGGTGGAAAAGGCATACAGGGTTCAATTGAATTAAAAAAACGGTATAACTGACAATATAAATATGTTATGCCCTGGTCAGCGGAAGGGTATGTGTGTGAGTGAGGGAATTTCTATGGACTTATATAGAGTAGTCATATCACTGTAGAAGGTTGATCAGTCAACCCCACCACCACCCAAACCAGCCTGTAGCCCATCCTCAATCCTAGTTGTCCGGTTAGAGAGAGAGTTAGGAAGATGAGAGCGAGAGAAACGGGTGGGGGGGGGGGGGGGTGAACTGAGAGAGAACAACTCTTCCCCATTCCTCAGTTTGGTGTTGTCAGTAGTTCATTAGAGCTCCATTAGTACAGTAGACTATGTTTTCATTGATGCATCCCTGCAATTAACAGAAGACCTCTCTCTCTCCATTTGCTCATTTCAGGCCAGGAAACTACACCAGGTAAGCCATCTTTGTGCATATATTAACCTGTCCTCCAGGTCTTGTTTAGTCTGGTTCTATTTGCAGAATCAAGGCTCCCTGCTGGAGATGGCAAATAGAACCGAAATTCACACTGTCAACTACTTACTGAAATGCAGATGATGATTTCCTAAAGTCTGTATCAATTGTTGAAACTTGATGGTTTATGAAATTAATTTGGAAATTATGTTTTACCTTGTAAGCTTGGATATCCCAGCATATATATATGAACTGGCGCCTGTCAATGAATAGTCTTGTAGAGATATGGGCACAAAAATGACAGTGGAGTCTTTGAGCAGTTGACGTTTTTGAGGAAATTCATCTAAGAAGCAATGTTCTTGGGGAATAAACATCATTGGGGTACAAAACTAAATTTAGTTTAACTCAATGAGCAGTACGGTTCCTGATACAACAGAAATGTCAGAGGGCTGGCCTTTTTTGGGTGCAGGGGTTGTTTTCAGCTAGAAACAGTATAATCTGCTAGGCAGATGTGATGTGACAATTGATTGTGAGATGGGGAGATGGGGGAGTGCAGTGCACGTGTGTTTAGAGAGTAGAGAGAGAGAGAGAGAGAGAGAGAGAGAGAGAGAGAGAGAGAGAGAGAGAGAGAGAGAGAGAGAGAGAGAGAGAGAGAGAGAGAGAGAGAGAGAGAGAGAGAGAGAGAGAGAGAGAGAGAGAGAGAGAGAGAGAGAGAGAGAGAGAGAGAGAGAGAGAGAGAGAGAGAGAGAGAACACACACACCATTGTTTGTATCAGTGTGCTGTGGCTGTTCACATTGAGTTTAAGTGCCTTTGCAGGCAGATCGATCAGGCTGTCAGAGCAGAGCGGTGATGGCCTGCAGGTCCCACTCTGCCTGCCCACTGGGTGTGAAGGACACTGATGTGACAGGACTAATTACACACACAGGAAGCCAGCAGTAACAAGAGCCACACACAGGAAGCCAGCAGTAACAAGAGCCACACACAGGAAGCCAGCAGTAACAAGAGCCACACACAGGAAGCCAGCAGTAACAAGAGCCACACACAGGAAGCCGGCAGTAACAAGAGTCACACACAGGAAGCCAGCAGTAACAAGAGCCACACACAGGAGCCACGCAAGCTCAACACAGCCTTAACCATCTATGGCCTTAACCATCTATGGCCTTAACCAAGCTTTTTCCATCTCTGCCTGCTATCCATTTCATAGTAATTGTAGGTTGGATAGTGATATTAGCAAAGGGTGGACTCATAGTTGGTAGCAAGGCATACACAGGTGGTATAGTTTGAAGGGAAATGGATATTAACTATTGTTTTTATTAAGCCTTCCCTGTAGCTCAGTTGGTAGAGCATGGTGTTTGTAACGCCAGGGTTGTGGGTTCGATTCCCACGGGGGGCCAGCACAGAAAAAAAATAATGTATGAAATTGTATGAAATGTATGCATTCACTACTGTAAGTCGCTCTGGATAAGAGCGTCTGCTAAATGACTAAAATGTAAAAAATGTTACCCTTTTCCTGCTTGATGATTTTGTGTTAAAGTGGAGTCAATGTAGTCAGGGTCAATTCCACAGTAACAGAATGACGCTGAGATATTATACTTCAAATGTATGTCAAACAAAAAACATTGATTACAAAGTTAAACAAAACATACAACTCTATGCACAATTACTAATTTTAACAATTTCCACAGAAAAATTTACAAAAACACATTTACTTAAAGAATAGTGCAGGTACAAAGTTTGGTAACAATGACCACGTTTTCTAAGAACTCTGTTAAATATCTCATTTGAATCAAGCTTCAAATATGTCTGTGGAAATAATGCGGTGTCAGCTATGATATGACACCTTGGGTTTGAAAAAATCTATTTTGGTTAATGAACTACAGTAGGTGAAGTGGATTAACACCTGGTAACAGAATTGCGGTAACAGAATGACATTATGGGTCCCTGATCTGTACTATACAGAAATGCATAATTATGAATGTCATTCTCTTCATGGTGATGTATCCTGAATAGGCACACAAAGGTAGAAATATGTAATATTTTGAGGTATTATTCTACACACTGGCTATTATTCTATTTTTATTTTTATTTAACCTTTATTTAACTAGGAAAGTCAGTTTAGAACAGATTCTTATTTACAATGATGGCCTAGGAACAGGGGCAGAACGACAGATTTTTACCTTGTCAGCTCGGGGATTCGATCTAGCAACCTTTTGGTTACTGGCCCAACACTCGAATCACTAGGCTACCTGCCGCCCCGAATGAGGCTCCGCCCCCAAACAAGACCATATTTGGTTGGTCCGCACTGAACCAAATCTGTACCAATCATAGACTGATGTGTTTCACAAGTTTGGACATCACAGTAGAGTACAGTATAGCACAGCACAGCACATTATAGTAGAGTACAGTACAATACAATCAATTATACTGTACACTACTCTAGTGTGCTCTACTGTACTAAACCTTATTCTACTGTACAGTACTGTACTGTATTGTACTGACCTATACTCTGCTAGATTTTTCTTTACTGTTCTGTTCTGTACTATACTGAACTATACTGTACTGTACTGTGTTGTCCAAAATTGTGAAACAGACATCTATGATTATTTCAGATTTGGACCGACAAAATGTCAACAAATTTTCCACGTCCGGTATCAGTTGGTGCTGTGTGCGTGAGAGGGCTGGTTACAGTACAATATATGGAAAGAAAGGGGAATCATGGGAAGGTGTCAGTAATAGTTGGTAGTGTTGACATTAACTGGAGAGAGAGAAGAGAGAGAGGGAGGAGTTGTCCAGACTGTTTTCACATTCTTGCTTTGACCACCACGTGACAGAAAGAGAGAGACAACAGTTATTAGCTGAACATAAAAGTATGCCAGTGGAAGAGAGGACAATAGCAGTTGAGCCAACAGTGGTTTGTGACTACTATGAATTCCCATTGAAGCTAATTCAGTTGCAGTAATTCTGTTACCGATTTGGTAACATAATGACACATTTGAATCACTTAATAAATCATAAACCAAATTGTTATCAGTAAAAACACTATAACAATTCGTAGGTCTACCTTTACTTGTTACTTCTGTGAACTTTCATGATCCTCTCTCATGAGGGAGAGAAATTAGAAAATATCTTAAAGATATGGGTTTTTTTGGTAACAGAATGGCAAGACACTAAGCAATATTTCTTAAACTTACAGAAGATAAACAATTTCTGCAAAACGAAATATGTGCTGATATTAGTTGGCAGGAGGCTTTACTTCAACATTGTGTTGATGTATTTCTAACACCTTTTAAGACTTTATCTGATAGATGTTTTCTAAGACCCCTTTTCCATCTGTTTGACCAGAAATCATATCGCAATGTTTAGGATGAAAAATAGTTACAAAATGTAAATATCTCTTATTTAAATATATATATATATATAGACTCTTAGCTTTCATTTGACTTCAAATGTGTTGTGCCCCTATGAACCTCATGGGTTTTTTTACATGGAAATGCCCTCAGGCTACTTTATGAATGTGTAGTTTAGTCAGTATTGTTTATGAACTTTGTGTGCCACGTTATGATGTTACCTGGGAATAGTAAGACCCACAAAAATGAGAAGCCTAAGTATTGTGAATGGCATTGCCCCATATCTAGTGGTATGTCAAAATGTCACGTGCATGAAGTACTCTGCTCATCTGTTTTAATTATTACATTTCCATTGAGTTGGCCTGCCATTTAATTATTTCCACATTGATCTGTGATCCTCAGCAGCAGCAGCCTCACATGCAGGTCAATGCACAGGGCTTACTGCTCCTGGGCTTACCAGGCTTCAGTTGGGTCTCACGCACGCACGCACGCACGCACGGACACACACACACGCACACAACTACAATAGTAGCTATATAGTCAGTCACATCCATGCAAGCACTCTTCTAAGTGCATACAGTATAAGTGAACTGTCTCGCCCCTCAAATCCTTGGCATGTTCTCTACATTCTCGGGGTCTCCCAGATATGGGAAATGTTCGGCACTCAGTCTGTACACACACTGACCTGTAATTTGTGAACATGATCGTTGTATATTGCCTGGCTATCCAAACTTTTTTCTCCGGCCAAATGCTACTCACTGACAATATTTTCTTCTCCGCAATGCTTCTGGATCTGAGTACCTCTCCGATGATTTCTAGAACACAAATACATTCTAACCATTCTGATTGATTGTAGAAACCGATGTGTTGTCAACTAAGATTGTGTAAACTGGGCTAAATACACACAGTTCTTCCCCTTACTGTCTTTCTTTTTTCCAGGATGGACCAGGAGCGAATGGGAGACCGGGGTATGGGAGACCGGGGTATGGGAGACCGGGGTATGGGGGACCGGGTTATGGGGGGCATTCACCATGGATATGATGAGGAGGAGGGTAAGTGAGACACAGCACAGTACATCAGGAATCTGTCCTCATCTACAATAAAAATGAATGATGTATAATGTACAATAGACCTATCATGATGGAATAGGTCTAACAGTCTGTTGCTTACAAGAATGGACATGAGAGATTTACAGTTACAGTTAGTTTGTTTTCAATTCCAGTATTGTGTAAAACAGTGGCAATTATTACTGAGTGGACTATCCTGGCTAAAATTGAATGAAATGACATTCATCATTTCAGTGTATTTAAGTATCTAATGTATCATTATTAGATCTGATCATTTGTGTAAATGTGCTGTTTATCTTGAAGAATGAATCATGTCCTATGTGATGATAATTGCCAATAACAAAGATGAAAGAATAACATGATCATGATGGGCATTGAATACCATTTTATATGTGAATATGAGTTTGTGTGTGTGTGTGTGTATGTGTGTATAAATGATTGTGTGTGTGGGTGTTTGCATGTACTTTCAGTTTGGTTCACCATGTCCTAAGCAGGCCCCTATCTATCCATTTGGCAGCAGGGCTGTGTGTATTTTCAGCAGGGCTGTATGTTGTTGTTCCAGCATTGATTTCTCTGTATTTAGCTTTGCACTGAGGCGGATGTCACAGACTTTTCATTTTTCAAGTTTTATTAGTTGTATGTACAGGGTACACATGGTATACACCATCCAAATAAATTCTTACTTGCGGGTTCCTTCTCGACAACGCAACAACAATAATAAATAATCAAATCTAAGAATACGAACATAAATGGCTCAGTAGAATAGAATAAACATTTTAGCATAAGTATTATACAGGAAGCCACAATTTATAGTCCAATATTTACACGAGTATAGGGGATTGGGGGGCAAGTGTTTAAATTGTGCAGTATTAACAATAGTAAATAAGAATCTTGTAGCAGCAGTTGTGATGGATTTGTTTAACAGAAGTCCCCACAAGAATAGTAAACAAACAACAATTTGACCAATTGGGGACATTTTGTTAGTCCCCACAAGGTCAAATGCTATTTCTAGTGGGTTTAGGGTTCAGGTTAGAATTAATGTTAGGGTTAGAATTAGATTTAGGGTTAGGGTTAGGAGCTAGGGTTAGCTTTAGGGTTAGGGTTAGGAGCTAGGGTTAGCTTTAGGGTTAGGGTTAGGGTTAGGAGCTAGGTATTAAGTTTGAAGGTAAGCCCCAGGTGCAGACAATGTCGAAGTAACAAAAGTTTATTAATTAAAACACGGGCAGGCAAAGGTACAGGATGGCAGGCAGGCTCAGGGTCAGGGCAGACAGAAAGGACAAAACCAGGAAAACTAGAAAACAGGAATATAGACCAGGCAGGAGCAAGGGGGAAAACGCTGTCAGGTTTGAGGAACAAAACAAACTGGAAACAGACAAACAGAGATCACAGGTATAAAGACAAAGGGGATAATGGGGAAGATGGGCGACACCTAGAGGAGGGTGGAGACAATCACAAAGACAGGTGAAACAGATCAGGGTGTGACACTAGAGTTAGGTTTAGGGTTAAAGTTAGGTTTTTGGGTTAGGGTTAGGGTTAGGGTTAGGGTTACGGTTAGGGTTAGGGTAAGAGTACGGGTTAGGTTAGGGTTAAATTTAGGGTTAGGGGTTAGAGAAAATTGGATTTTGAATGGGACTGAATTGTGTGTCCCCATTGTTAGCTGTACAGGACTGTGTGTGTATGTGTGTGAGTGGGTGCATGCGTGCGTGTATGTGTGTATGTGGATGTGTGTCTGCGTGAGTGCATGTGTGCTAAGGTGCGGAGAATCAGAGCAGGTGGACAGTCCAGTTCAAGTGTTTAGCAGTCTAGTGGTTTGTAGATAGAAACAGCCTCTGAGCCTTTTGGTATAAGACCTCACGCTTCTATAACGTCTCCCTGACAGTAAGGGATTGAACAGCTCGTGGCTGGGGTGTGTGTGCTCCTTGATGATTCCCTGGGACTTCCTCAGGCACCCGTTACAAATATGTTTCCTGGATGGGTGGGAACACAGTCCCAGTGAAATACTTGGTGAACTTCACCACACGCTGGAGGGCCTTGCGGTCATGGACCGAGCAATTCCCGTACCAGGCCATAATGCAACTGGTCAGGATGCTCTCGATGGTGCAGCAGAAGTATTTGGCAAGGACCCGGGGTGGAAAGCCGAATTTCTTAAGCCGCCTTAGGGTGTAAAGGTGCTGTTGAGCCCTCTTGACAAGAGTGGTGTTGTTGTTGGTCCATGTCAAGTTATCTATGATGGGGACGCCCAGGAACTTAAAACTGCTGACTCTCTCTAATGCAGTCCCGTTGATGTGGATCGGGGCTTGTTCCCTCCTCTACTTCCAGAAGTCATCAATCAACTCCGCTGTTTTGCTGACATTGAGGGAGAGGTTGTTGTCCTAGCACCACAATGCCAGTTCACTTACTTCCTCCCTATAGGTAAATTGGAGTGGGTCCAGTGTGGCTAGCATGCTAGCCTTGATGTGGTCCATGACCAGCCTCTTGAAGTACTTCATGATGACAGTGGTGAGTGTGATGGGTGATAGTCATTTGGGCATGTCACATTGGTTTTGGGCACTGTGACAATGGTGGTCTCCTTGAAGCAAGTGAGGACTACAGCCTGGGACAAGGACAGGTTGAAGATGTCAGAGAAGATGCCCACCAGCTGGTCAACACACACCTGGCCAGGGATGCCATCTGGCCCGGTGGCTTTGTGAGTATTTCATCTTTTGAGAGTTTTCCTCATGTCAGCCTTGGAGAGCAAAAGCACCTGGTCACCTGGAGCAGCAAGATCCTTCCTGAATACCTTGGTATTATCTGCCTCAAAGTCAGCATAAAATGTGTTAAGCTCGTCTGGGAGGGAGCCTTCAGTGGGCACCACACATTTGGATCTGCCTTTGTAGTCCCTGATAGCCTGTAGTCCTTGCCACATGCGTCGGAAGTCTGTGTTGTCGAACATCGATTCAAGTTTGAGTTTGTATCATCTTTTTGCGGAGTTCGTACCTGCTTGGCTTGTAAGCTTTGCGCGTCAACGAGTCATCGGGGTTTGTTCTGCTGACATTGAATGCTGCAGTATGGGCTCTTAGCATGGTACGGATTTCACCATTCATCCAGGGTTTTTGGTTTGGGTATGTACAGATTGTTATTGTTGTTACAACATCATTAACACTTTCCTAATGAAGCCTGTGACTGATGATATATATTCCTCAATGTTGATGGATGAGTCCTGAGTAGACTCTTTGAACATATTCCAATCAGTATTCTCAAAACAGTCCTGCAGCATTGATTCTGCCTCTGTCACGGATGTTTGTATATCCTCTTACAGATGGTCCATCACATTGTTTCCTCTCATGAGACAGGATACATGTTGGTGATACTTTGGAATAATTTGTTTTAAAATCTCCTGCGACAATAAAGACTGCTTCCGGGTGAGAGGATTCTTGCTGGCTAATGTCCTTGTACAGTTCGCTGAGTTTTGCCTTGATGTTTGCTTGTGGCGGTAGGTACACACTGTGATAACAACACCGGAATTCCTTCGGCATATTTTAGCATCAGAAACTCAAGGTCAGGTAACCAGGAGCTTGAGATGTTTTGTTGATGAGGATGCATACCCCTCTCCCTACTCTTACCAGAAGCCGCCGTTCAATCCATACGGAAAATGGAAAAGCCGTCTGGTTGAATAGCAGAGTCAAGTGAATTGTCTGTAAGCCATGTCTCTGAAAAATAAAGACACAGCATTCCCTGATGTCCCTCTGCGATTGAAGCATTAGCCATCAGAATGCTAGGAAGAAGAGGCTGTGTAGCCAGTCTTTTCAGCCTAGCTTGGAGTCCCCCTTACATTCCTCTTCTTCATCACCAGCGTTGCCTTCGGTCATCTTGGTCAGCAACAATGGGTAAGACCGCTGTGAGGGGAAAAAAGGAGTGGATGTAGTATTCCAGATCTGGGAGGCTGAGAAATGCAGTTAGTATGTAGCTTCCGATTCATGACCCAGAAGTGTTTGTCGGTCGTAGGAAATTATTGCACAAACATTCTGAGCAAACAAAGTAGAAATAGCAATAAAAAAGTAGAGAAGGAACCGGCAAGATGCGCTCCCTCCTCAGTGCCGCCATCTTTAGTCACCCCTAAAGCTAGGGGTGACTAAAGGTAACTTTGGTCAACTCTGAGTTCAACTTGGGATAACCGGTACCACGAAAGTGGATCACCTTTTAGCCAAGTAACTTTCTATGACAATGAATCCTTCAGATCTACCCTGCTGGTTAATTCAGGGTTAATGACATTTATGCTGAATGAAGTGTCTGAGCCATGAGTTGAGGACCAATCAAATCAGATTCCCTCCCTCTCGCAAAGATTGCGTCATCATCCACTTTATATTAATCAAATGTTTTTTTGTGTGTTAAAAAATAGGGTAACACTTTATTTGGATAGTCTGGATTATCCATCTGTAGATACTTATACTATCCTGTTGATAAGAAACTGCTTGCTAAGGTTACAGTTAGGGTTAGGGCTATGGTCAGGGTAAGGGTTACATTTAGGGTTAGGATAAAGGTTAAGGTTAGGGTATGAGCTAGGTTTAGGGTTAGTAGTTAGTTAGTTGAAATGTTACTGATGGATTATCCAAATAAAGTGTTACCAAAAATAGTCATGTTAAAATAACTATCACATTAAACATTTACTAATGACAAAATTATTTGAAACCTCAAACACAATAAAACGTTTGTATGACTTAATACAATTATTTTATCGATAGAAGTGGGAAAAAAGTATTTTACAATAAAGTAAAGACGGAACTTCTAAAAGCCTGCTGAATTTTCAAGACAGCTTTTCTTTCATTTTGATTTCGGCACAAATGAAAATATGACACTAACTTGCCCATGGCTTGATGTTTCAGCATTGTCTCAATGAAGAGTTTGGAAGTCGACTAGTCACGTGCGACATGCACGCGCAGTTACAAGCCTGCTAGAGTTAGTGGCAGGCAGAAGAGCAATATCCACCGTCCTAGTACAGATGAAGCCTGAGACGGAATGGGAAGCTAACTGAAGCTGGATAACTTTAGAAAACCCTGAGTAGATCTGGCTTACCCCTCAGGCCTCACATGCTAGGTTCATTTTTGGGGGGTCCTTTCGGCAAACAGCGTATTATTCAATTATTGGTTTAGAACAATGTTCTAATTGTGTTTTAATGTAGTTGTTGCGTAAAATGAACTTGATCATGCATTGATAATCAAAAAGGAGCCTATTGCAAAGCGACAGTACAGTTGGTATCAAAGTAATGTAAAACAACACAAACGTTGACATGGTTCCTGCTGTTAGTAGCTGACAGAAAAACATGACAAAGTATGTCATGTAAGAAAAGACAATGTGTAGAAGAAGAGTCATCTTTTACATGCAAATCATTGATTAGAATGCATTTTCTTTGTCATTCAACCCTGGCTTAAATACTTGAGAATGGTTTATTTATTAGAGAAACAGACATGAACACTGTATCATAATTTATTCATTGTTTGTTTCAATGATTGAACACTTATGGAAATGTCCCTTTGTGTACCAGGGATTAATGAGTGATGTGGTAGGACTCAGTGATTATGTTAGTCTGTCAAGGTTGTTGTTTGGCTTTTCTAGATACTGTTAAACTATTATTAAGCCCAGTTTAATCTCTTTTTGAGGATGTTTTGTTTCTGTAGTACATGTTTGCAGTACGTTCTCCTCAATGACTGATTTAAATCATGTATGTTAATGTGACTTTACATTACGGTTTGTTTACAGGCCATTAGTCCATCTGCATTGGTGACCCAGTAACCAACTTTGATGTTAACGTAAATTGCATTACCGTTTGACCACAGACCAGCAGAACATCTACATCGGTGTCCCGGTGCCTCGTGGGTACAGACGGAAACGCCGGCGAAGACGTTCTGCGGGTGGCCGTGAGGCAGCAGACAAGGAGAGGGGGGACAGACACTACGACCACCACAGACACCATGACCATGACGACAGAGACAGATACAGAGACCTAGAGGAGGGACTCATGGACCCACATGACCTCCAAGTCCCTCAAGACATCAACCGCACAAGTGAGTCATGGTCTGTCATGGTCTGCGTGACAAATGGCACCCTATTCGCTATGTAGTGCACTACCTGGGCTTCAATCACATCACACTCCAGTGCCTATGCACCAGAACAACCAATGATGTAAATGCATGTCTAATCACTTCACACATCACATCACAAGTGAGTCATGATGAGTCACATGTCACTATGCTGCACTCCAGTATGGAATGGAATGAATGGTATCAAACACATGGTTTCCATTTGTTTGATTTCATTTCATTCCATTCCCTCCACAAGTCACATCAGACTCCTGTGACGCTGGCTGCATCATAACAACTCTCAGTGACGCACGGTTTGGACAGTTGACGAAGAAAGTATTTCAGATTCAATAGCCAGCTGTTATTTCCCTTTTGGCGGCAGGTAGCCTAGAGGTTAAGCATGTTGGGCCAGTCATTGAAAGGTCGCCGATCCGAATTCCCAAGACCACTAGGTGAAAAACCTGTTGATGTGCCCTTGAGCAAGGCACTTAACTCTAATTTCTCCTGCAAGTCCCTCTGGATAAGAGCATCTGCTAAATGACTAAAATGTCAAATGTAGATAACTGCATATCTTTTCCTGTATGAGGAAGTGGATCTGTAATGCTTACAGGAACCAAAATAGAACATAAATCAGGTTTGGTTGGAATTGCATCCCTTGGCCAGAATGCTGACCTGGTTGAATTGCTAGGTGAAGCTGTCCACATCACTCTATGTGGTGTAACTGAGTTCAAAGCAGCACAGTAGTTTGAATACGCAGTTGTTTTTAATCTCAGTCAGCTTGTTAGCTGGTGTAAGAGAGCATCTGCATGGCTGCAATCTTAGGAGAGGGCTGTTACACAGGAATAAAAGGAACACTATGTTTGAATATATTTGAGAGAAGGAAATACACAGTATAGTTCAGTTCCACATAAATATGTTGTTTTGTAGAACTATCCCTATAAGATTAGAAGCTGTTTGAAGGTTGTGAGTCGTACAGAAGTACCTTCAGGACAACAACGTTTTGGGAGATGAGAGCTTAGAAAACGCTGAATAAAGGGAATTTCAGGAAAGTGAATGAAACTGCTTACTGTAGCGACAGTCTCTCTGTCTACCCGTACCTGTCATTTTCTCACACTTTGTAAACAGTTTGTGTCAGTGTTTTTATTACAGTTGGATAAATACGTAAAGGTTATATATATACACTACCGTTCAAAAGTTTGGGGTCATTTAGAAATGTCATTGTTTTTGAAAGAAAAGCACATTTTTTGTCCATTAAAATAACATCAAATTGATCAAAAATACAGTGTAGACATTGTTAATGTTGTAAATGACTATTGTAGCTGGAAACGGCTGATTTTTAATGGAATATCTACATAGGCGTACAGAAGCCCATTATCAGCAACCATCACTCCTGTGTTCCAATGGCACGTTGTGTTAGCTAATCCAAGTTTATCACTTTAAAAGGCTTATTGATCATTACAAAACCCTCTTGCAATTATGTTAGCACAGCTGAAAACTGTTGATCTGATTAAAGAAGCAATAAAACTGGCCTTCTTTAGACTAGTTGAGTATCTTGAGCATCAGCATTTGTGGGTTCGATTACAGGCTCAAAATGGCCAGAAACAAACCACTTTCTTCTGAAACTCGCCAGTCTCTAACCAGAATAGAAAGAGGAGTGGGAGGCTCCATTGCACAACTGAGCAAGAGGACAAGTACATTAGAGTGTCTAGTTTGAGAAACAGATGCCTCACAAGTCCTCAACTGGCAGCTTCATTAAATAGTACCTGCAAAACACCAGTCTCAACGTCAACAGTGAAGAGGCGACTCCGGGATGCTGGCCTTCTAGGCAGAGTTGCAAAGAAAAAGCCATATCTCAGACTGGGCAATAAAAAGAAAAGATTAAGATGGAATAAAGAACACAGACACTGGACAGAGGAACTCTGTCAAGAAGGCCAGCATCCCGGAGTCGCCTCTTCAACTGTTGACATTGAGACTGGTGTTTTGCGGGTTACTATTTAATGAAGCTGCCATTGGATCACAGGAGTGATGGTTGCTGAATATTTGTTCCTCTGCTGAATATTTGTTTCCCACTAGTTTTCATGTTTTCTACATTAGGAAAAAGTAATATGCTCTGTCTCATTCGCATGTACTGTCTTTCTACATAGAAATAGAATCACTATGATGATGGGATTCTGTTTCTATGGTCCTTCTCCATAGGCTGACAAGTGAGATCTTTGTGGGTACTAATGTATGCAAACAGGCAATATAACAGGAATTCACTCCTGGGTTGGTTCCTGTCGATACAATGATTTAAAGCCATTGATCCATCATGGCCTTTTACAGCTCAGTGTGTAATTTCTAGCCGGCTCTGGTCCATCCATCGGTTAGGTTAGAACACTGTGACCACCAGCTGTAGTGCAAAGCTCCCTTCCCCCAGCTAACTACAACCCACATATGGAACGTGTCCCAAATGGCACCTTGTTCCCTATTTAGTGCACTACTCTTGACCATAACCCATAGGGCTCAGGTCAAAAGTAGTACATTATATAGGAAATGGAGTGTCATTTGGGACGCAGGTATGGACATCTATGTCAATCTTCATGTAAATGTTAGAGAAAAAAAAAACGGATTTTCAAATGAATTTATTGTGTTATAGGTTTTATGATACTTGTATCTAAACCTAAGTAGATCGTTTTAAGATTGTTTTATACATCAGTTGGGGTCTCTCTCAGCTACAATATGAGGTCCTAAACCTAGAATGAAAGTGCATACTTGTACCTGTATGGGCTAATATGAGCCAATGGCCACCATGCATACCCCTGTTAGGTTCTAAGTTCAGGTACAAATCCAGTTGGACTACAGTTGGAGTCACCTCCATGTATTTCTAGTTCAAACAGTCTGTCACTGTTGCTGGGCAACAACTAAGTCTGTTCCTCCTATTGGTGTTGTGGTGGCCCAGTCTGAGTCCAGAACCTTCAGTCAGATAGTCTCCAACACGTTTAGTCAGTTTTATGCATAAATGCATCGTACTTTAGCAAGGTGTCATCCATATGAACTCAAGATGTTGTTTTGTTACAGAGCTGACATCATCAAGCCCCGTGTAAACAAACGGAAAACAAGCAGGGGTCTAGCCCCCCCTTTGAGATTCTTGACAGAGCAGCCAAGGAAGTGAGAGAGGGGAAGAAGTCCATAAGAGTACCAGCAACTAGCAAGGGCTGAAAAAATAGACTGAATGACACTGAAGAGGTACAGTGACAAACAAACATGTAGCTGTGTGAAAGTGAGGCTGTGACAGAGTAGCAGAGGAACACAAGGTCTCATCTGATGACTTGGAGTCTGAGCTTGATAAACAAATCAAGAATCTTGCCGATCAGTATCATGGGCTTAGTAGCCTCAAATGCAGAGAACTTGCCTATGAATTGGCAGATTGAAACATCCCTGTCCCAGATAACTGGTCAAGAGATGGAAGGGTAAGTGATATTGAATAAAGAGATCTATGTCTGAATGTAGGCATACATTTAAGACATTCAATATACCACAACCCTCCTTCCATTAATTAAACTTTGACCTACCAGCACCTTCACCCAGTCACAGGACACCGTCACCCACTTACCCTGAACCTATGCTCAATTTACCTCATACCCGGGGTAAGTTGTGCCAAGATATCACTTTTTCTGGACAAGCTATGTTGTTATTTTTAAATTAATTCTGATTATTTCCAGGGATACACAACATCCTGAATAATAGATATCTTTGTTAGAAAAAATACTATATTTCCCTTGACGTAGCGATGTTGAATGTATAAAACGTCACAACGCACCCCATTCTCGCCTATATTGTGGTTGTAATGTGACAAGCCAGGTCGCTGATTTAGCCTAAGCATTGACCGCTCGGTGTGGAGACCAAACCCTCTGGTTATGGGTGTTCCTGTTGGATTGATAGAAATGCTGTCAAGCTCAAGATTAGATCATTACCATTTCAGTGGAATGAAAGGGGAAGACAAGTTCAACACTTTCTGATGTATCAGCAAACCATCCCTAAATAATAACGTGTGAGGAATTATAACAAGCCAGTCACATTCTAATATTCAGCTTGACCTTTTCGATATTAGGAAATGTGATCATCACTGTCTGTTGTTACACCATTTCTTGAAACTAATAAGTGGGCACACCGGGAAAAGATTATGCATGCTTAGATTTCTGATCCATAAATGTAAAAATAAATAAATAATCTCCAGAGTAAATATGAGTCTGACATCAGTGATGATATCTGACGTGTGTGTGTGTCCGGTGTGTGTCCCCGGCGTGTGCGTGTGTGTGTGTTCATCCCAGTGTCCCCTGCAGCTGAGCGGCTGCGCTATATCCTGGGAGAGGAGGATGACATGCCCACCCCCACACTGTTCACTGAGATGGACACGCTGCAACAGGACGGGGATGAGCTGGAGTGGAAAGAGTCTGCTAGGTGACTGCTGACCCACAGATTATACACACAGACCTACAGAATCATAACAGATTACTCACACAGACCTACCAAATCATAACAGATTACTCACACAGACCTACCAAATCATAACAGATTACTCACACAGACCTACAGAATCATAACAGATTACTCACACAGACCTACAGAATCATAACAGATTACTCACACAGACCTACCAAATCATAACAGATTACTCACACAGACCTACAGAATCATAACAGATTACTCACACAGACCTACAAAATCATAACAGATTACTCACACAGCCCTACAGAATCATAACAGATTACTCACACAGACCTACAGAATCATAACAGATTACTCACACAGACCTACAGAATCATAACAGATTACTCACACAGACCTACAGAATCATAACAGATTACACACAGAGCCCTACAGAATCATAACAGATTACTCACACAGACCTACAGAATCATAACAGATTACTCACACAGACCTACAGAATCATAACAGATTACTCACACAGACCTACAGAATCATAACAGATTACTCACACAGACCTACAGAATCATAACAGATTACACACACAGCCCTACAGAATCATAACAGATTACTCACACAGACCTACAGAATCATAACAGATTACTCACACAGACCTACAGAATCATAACAGATTACTCACACAGACCTACAGAATCATAACAGATTACTCACACAGACCTACAGAATCATAACAGATTACTCACACAGACCTACAGAATCATAACAGATTACTCACACAGACCTACAGAATCATAACAGATTACACACACAGCCCTACAGAATCATAACAGATTACACACACAGCCCTACAGAATCATAACAGAAACATACAGTAGAAGCCAACCAATGTCAAATATGTTCATGCCAAAACAAGTTCTTGCCAAGAAATTGACAGCCTATGTTATCAACGTCTGAGTCACCTGTAGTATAGGCTAATTTATATTTTAACATGTGCATGGTGATACCAAAAATACATGCCATAAAACAAATTGTCCCACTCCTTCAGCATAGACAGATGTCATTCTAGAACCCACCAATTTTGAATGAATGAATGTCTGAGCTACTGAATATCTGAGCTACTGAATGTCTGAGCTACTGAATGTCTGAGCTACTGAATGTCTTAGGTACTGAATGTCTGAGGTACTGAATGTCTGAGGTACTGAATATCTGAGCTACTGAATGTCTGAGCTACTGAATGTCTGAGCTACTGAATGTCTGAGCTACTGAATGTCTGAGCTACTGAATGTCTGAGGTACTGAATGTCTGAGCTACTGAATGTCTGAGCTACTGAATGTCTGAGCTACTGAATGTCTTAGGTACTGAATGTCTGAGGTACTGAATGTCTGAGGTACTGAATGTCTGAGGTACTGAATGTCTGAGGTACTGAATGTCTGAGCTACTGAATGTCTGAGCTACTGAATATCTGAGCTACTGAATGTCTGAGCTACTGAATGTCTGAGCTACTGAATGTTTGAGTGTGAGTAATTCCCAAGACAAGCAGTCAGTGTTGACCTAATACCAGATTCGACATTAGTAATTTTTAACTTTAACTCATTTGACACCTCCAACTCATGTCCTCTATCTGTCCCTGTGCTGTGGTCCAGGTGGGTGAAGTTTGAAGAGAAGGTGGAGGAGGGAGGTGAGAGGTGGAGCAAGCCCCATGTGTCCACCCTGTCCCTGCACAGTCTGTTTGAGCTGAGGACCTGTATACAGACCGGCACTGTGCTGCTTGATCTGGAGGGATACTCACTGCCACAGATAGTTGGTGAGCAACACAAACTCCTTTGTACAGAGCACTAATGCATGCCAAATCAGGTTTGTGTGATTCTTGCCTAACGTTTAGATGTAGTACTGTAAACAATGTCAAGTCTCTGTCACAATTGACAAGCAGAGGCATTTCAGCATGGTTGCCCTTCTAAGAACAGTTAGCTTAATGTGTACAGATGTAGGATCTTAATTTGATCACCTTATTGCATGAGAACTTTCCGGCAATACAGGAAATGTAAAACCTGTAGTGTATTTGAGGTTTAAAACGGCTTCTGAAGTTTGTAATTACCACTTACAAATTTCAGACTTGATTTTCCCTTACAACATTTTGTATCAACCTCGACAAAAATGTCCATGAATTATAATCTACATAATAATTTACATTTCCTGTTGCTGCAGGATTATTTTCCTGCTGTAGCAAACTGGCTCAAATGAAGATGCTAGTAGCCTTCAGTTGTTGACAAGAAAGGTGTTATGGTACCAAGAAGGAAATTAATTGGTGATCGTGAGTGATTCTACACAAACAATAATAAGACCACATTCTCCTCCAGATGAAATCATTGAGCAGCAGGTAGATGAGGGCATGCTATCTCCTGACCTGAGAGAGAAGATCAGCTTTGTCCTCCTGAGGAAGCACAGGCACCAGACCAAAAAGCCCATCCACCGCTCTCTGGCTGACATGGGCAAGGCCAGCGGCGGTGGTGCCCGTGAGTGTCCCTCTGCTCTCTGGTCAAGTATGGCCGTCAGTAGCTTGAGACACATTATAGTACTTCCTAAATGTTACATTTGTATTCTACTTATATACATTAAAACATCTAACAGGCTGTGTTACACTTTCATTAATTGCAATTGACACATTTTCATACAATATTCTCAGTTTTATTCAATTAAATTCAACAAACGTTATTTATCCCCAAGGCGAAATTATAATCTTGTTCAGCAGTCTCCCATCTCTTTACTTGTATTACCTCCTCAGCCCGTAGTCCAGGTGCAGCGGCCGCATTCAACCGCTCCACAGAAGACCTCCGCATGAAATCACAGCCAGGAGGCTATGGTCGTCTGCGTGAGTCTGCCTACTCCTCTGTCTCTCTTTGTCTCACTCTCTCTCTGTACCTCTGTCTCTCTCTCTCTCTCTCTCTCTCTCTCTCTCTCTCTCTCTGAACCTCTCTCTCTCTCTCTGTACCTCTCTTTCAATTCAATTCAAAGGGCTTTATTGGCATGGGAAACATATGTTAACATTGCCAAAGCAAATGGAGTAGATAATATGCAAAAGTGAAATAAACAATAAAATGAACAGTAAACATTACACTCACAGTTTCAAAAGAATAAAGACATTACAAATGTCATATTATGTAACGATGTGTTGTAACGATGTGCAAATGGTTAAAGTACAAAAGGGAAAATAAATAAACAGAAATATGGGTTGTATTTACAATGGTGTATGTTCTTCACTGGTTGACCTTTTCTTGTGGCAACAGGTCACAAATCTCGCTGTTGTAATTGCACACTGTAGTAGTTCACCCAGTAAATGTGGGAGTTTATCAAAATCTGGTTTGTTTTCGAATTCTCTCTCAATTCAATTCAAGGGGCTTTATTGGCATGGCAAACATGTTAACATTACCAAAGCAAGTGAGGTAGATAATATACAAAGCGAAATAAACAATAAAAATGAACAGTAAATATTTAACATACAGAAGTTTCAAAAGAATAAAGACATTACAAATGTCATATTATGTATATATACAGTGTTGTAACGATGTACAAATGGTTAAAGTACAAAAGGGAAAATAATAAGCATAAATATGGGTTGTATTTACAATGGTGTTTGTTCTTCACTGATTTACCTTTTCTTGTGGCAACAGGTCACAAATCTTGCTGCGGTGATGGCACGCTGTGGTATTTCACCGGGTAGATAAGGGAGTTTATCAAAATTGGGTTTGTTTTTGAATTCTTTGTGGATCTGTGTAATCTGAGGGAAATATGTGTCTCTAATATGGTCATACATTGGGCAGGATGTTAGGAAGTGTAGCTCAGTTTCCACCTCCTTTTGTGGGCATGTGTGCACATAGCCTGTCTTCTCTTGAGGGCCATGTCTGCCTACGGCGGCCTTTCTCAATAGCAAGGCTATGCTCACTGAGTCTGTACATAGTCAAAGCTTTCCTTAAGTTTGGGTCAGTCACAGTGGTCAGGTGTTCTGCCACTGTGTACTCTCTGTTTAGGGCCAAATAGCATTCTAGTTTGCTCTGTTTTTTTGTTAATTCTTTCCAATGTGTCAAGTAATTATCTTTTTGTTTTCTCATGATTTGGTTGGGTCTAATTGTGTTGCTGTCCTGGGGCTCTGTGGGGTGTGTTTGTGTTTGTGTTTGTGAACAGAGCCCCAGGACCAGCTTGCTTAGGGGATTCTTCTCCAGGTTCATCTCTCTCTAGGTGATGGCTTTGTTATGGAAGGTTTGGGAATCGCTTCCTTTTAGGTGGTTGTAGAATTTAACGGCTCTTTTCTAGATTTTGATAATTAGCGGGTATCGGCCTAATTCTGCCCTGCATGCATTATTTGGTGTTCTACGTTGTACACAGAGGATATTTTTGCAGAATTCTGCATGCAGGGTCTCAATTTGGTGTTTGTCCCATTTTGTGAATTCTTAGTTGGTGAGCGGACCCCAGATCTCACAACCTTAAAAGGCAATGGGTTCTATAACTGATTCAAGTATTTTTAGCCAGATCCTAATTGATATGTTGAATTTTAAGTTCCTTTTGATGGCATAGAATGCCCTTCTTGCCTTGTCTCTCAGATCATTCACAGCTTTGTGGAAGTTACCTGTGGCGCTGATGTTTAGGCCAAGGTATGTATCGTTTTTTGTGTGCTCTAGGGCAACGGTGTCTAGATGGAATTTGTTTTTGTGGTCCTGGCGACTGGACCTTTTTTTGAACACCATTATTTTGGTCTTGCTGAGATTTACTGTCAGGGCCCAGGTCTGGCAGAATCTGTGCAGAATATCTAGATGCTGCTGTAGGCCCTCCTTGGTTGGTAACAGAAGCACCAGATCATCAGCAAACAGACTTCAGATTCCAGTAGGGTAAGGCCGGGTGCTGTAGACTTTTCTAGTGCCTGCGCCAATTCGTTGATATATGTTGAAGAGGGTGGGGCTTAAGCTGCATCCCTGTCTCACCCCATGGCCCTGTGGAAAGAAATGTGTGCGTTTTTTGCCTACTTTAACCGCACACTTGTTGTTTGTGTACATGGATGTTATAATGTCGTATGTTTTACCCCCAACACCACTTTCCATCAATTTGTATAGCAGACCCTCATGCCAATTTGAGTCGAAGGCTTTTTTGAAATCAAAGCATGAGAAGACTTTGCCTTTGTTTTGGTTTGCTTGTCAATTAGGGTGTGCAGGGTGACTACATGGTCTGTTGTACTGTAATTTGGTAAAAAGCCAATTTGACATTTGCTCAGTACATTGTTTTCACTGAGGAAATGTATGAGTCTGCTGTTAATGATAATGCAAAGGATTTTCCCAAGGTTGCTGTTGACGCATATCCCACGGTAGTTATTGGGGTCAAATTTGTCCCCACTTTTGTGGATTGGGGTGATCTGTCCTTGGTTCCAGATATTGGGGAAGATGCCAGAGCTAAGGATGATGTTAAAGAGTTTTAGTATAGCCAATTGGAATTTGTTGCTGTATATTTGATCATTTCATTGTCACGGCTGTCAAAAGGATCGAACCAAAATGCAGCATGGTTGTAGTTCCACATATTTATTTAATCCGTGAAACGTCGCGATACACAAATAACTAGAATAACAAAAACAACACACCGTGAGGCAGAGAGAAATAAACACTACTCAAAAGATAAATCACCCACAAAACCCAGGAAGAAAAACCCCTACTTAAATATGATCTCCAATCAGAGGCAACGAGGACCATTGCTGGAGACTCTGGGCTGCAGGCCGCCGCTGGAGACTCTGGGCAGCAGGCCGCCGCTGGAGACTCAGGACTGGGGAACTTCTCAGGACTGGGGAACTTCTGTAGGCCGTCTCAGGAGGTTCCGGACTGTAGGCCGTCTCAGGAGGCTTCGGACTGTAGGCCGTCTCAGGAGGCTCCGGACTGTAGGCCGTCTCAGGAGGCTCCGGACTGTAGGCCGTCTCAGGAGGCTCCGGCCTGTATGCCGTCTCAGGAGGCTCCGGCCTGTATGCCGTCTCAGGAGGCTCCGGCCTGTATGCCGTCTCAGGAGGCTCCGGACTGGGGAGCGTCGCTGGAGGCTCCGGACTGGGGAGCGTCGCTGGAGGCTCCGGACTGGGGAGCGTCGCTGGAGGCTCCGGACTGGGGATGCGCCGCTGGAGGTCTGATGCGTGGGACTGGCATAGGTGGCGCCAGACTGGTAACACACACCTCAGATCAAGTGCGGGGAGGAGGCACAGGACGTACTGGGCTGTGGAGGCGCACTGGAGGCCTGATGCGTGGGACCGGTACAGGTGGCACCGGGCTGCTGACACGAACCTCAGGGCGAGTGCGGAGAGGAGGCACAGGATATACTGGGCCGTGGAGGCGCACTGGAACTCTGGAGCTTATGGCTGGCACAACCCATCTTTGCTGGATGCTCAACCCAGCTTGACAACTGCAAGGCGCGGGCACAGATTGCACCGGCCTGTGGGTGCGCCCTGACGACCCAGTGCGCATCACCGCATAACACGGTGCTTGCCCCGTCACTTGCTCCCCACGGTAAGCACGGAGAGTTGGCTCAGGTCGTCACCCTGACTCTGCCAAACTCCCCCTGTGCCCCCCCCAAAAACATTTTTGGGGGTGCCTCTCGGGCTTCCGTTGGGCTAGCTCCTCATAGCATCGCCGTTCCACTTGCTCCGTTTCCACCTGCTTCCTTGGCAGGGTCTTGTCCCCTGCCATTACCTCCTCCCAGGTCCAGGACGTCCTCCATTCTCTCTTCTCCCGAGCCCAGGAACACTGCTCCTCCTGGGCACGCTGCTTGGTCCTTTTGTGGTGGGTGATTCTGTCACGGCTGTCAAAAGGATCGGACCAAAATGCAGCATGGTTGTAGTTCCACATATTTATTTAATCCGTGAAACGTCGCGATACACAAATAACTAGAATAACAAAAACAACACACCGTGACGCAGAGAGAAATAAACACTACTTAAAAGATAATCACCCACAAAACACAGGAAGAAAAACCCCTACTTAAATATGATCTCCAATCAGAGGCAACGAGGACCAGCTGCCTCCAATTGGAGATCAACCCAAAAAACAACAACATAGAAATAGAAAAACTAGAACTAAAACATAGAAATAGAAAAACACAAAACACCCCCTGTCACGCCCTGACCTACTCTACCATAGAAAACAACCTCTTACTGTGGTCAGGACGTGACATTCATTGAGAATACCATCAACACTACATGCCTTTTTGGGTTGGTGGGTTTTTATTTTGTCCTGTAGCTCATTCAAGGTAATTGGAGAATCCAGTGGGTTCTGGTAGTCTTTAATAGTTGATTCTAAGATTTGTATTTGATCATGTATATGTTTTTGCTCTTTGTTCTTTGTTAAAGAGCCAAAAATATTGGAGAAGTGGTTTACCCATTCATCCTCATTTTGGATAGATAATTCGTCGTGTTGTTGTTTTTCTCTCTGTACCTCTCTCTCTCTCTCTCTCTCTCTCTCTCTGTACCTCTCTCTGTGTACCTCTCTCTCTCTCTCGCTCTCTCCGTACATCTATCGCTCTCTCTGTACCTCTCTCTCTCTGTACCTCTCTCTGTGTACCTCTCTCTCTCTCGCTCTCTCTGTACATCTATCGCTCTCTCTGTACCTCTCTCTCTCTCTGTACCTCTCTCTGTGTACCTCTCTCTCTCTCGCTCTCTCTGTACATCTATCGCTCTCTCTGTACCTCTCTCTCCCTCTCTCTCTCTGTACCTCTCTCTCTCTCTGTACCTCTCTCTGTGTACCTCTCTCTCTCTCGCTCTCTCTGTACATCTATCGCTCTCTCTGTACCTCTCTCTCCCTCTCTCTCTCTGTACCTCTCTCCATCTCTCTCTGAACCTCTCTCTCTCTCTGAACCTCTCTTTCTCTCTCTGTACCTCTCTCTCTGTACTTATCTCTCTCTCTCTCCCTCTGTACCTCTCTCATTCCCTCTCTGTACCTTTCTCTCTCTCTCTCTGTACCTCTCTCTCTCTGTACCTCTCTCACCCTCTTTCTCTCTGTAGCTCTCTCTCCCTCTCTCTCTGTACCTCTCTCTCTCTTTCTCTTGCTGTACCTCTCTCTCTCTGAACCTCTTTTTCTCTCTCTGTACCTCTCTCTCTCTCTGTACTTATCGCTCTCTCTCTTTCCCTCTGTACCTCTCTCATTCTCTCTCTGTACCTCTCTCTCTACATCTCTCTCTGTGTACCTCTCTGTACCTCGAACATTGCCAAAGCAAGATACGTTTATATCTCTATCTCTCCGTACCTCTCACTGCTTTCATCATCTCTCTAGAACCTGTTTGTCTCTCTTTCTCTCTTTCTTTCACTCTCTCTTCCTTTGACTTCTTGTATCACTTCTAAATATCCAATTATTTCCCTGTCTTTTCAGATGTGTTTAAAGCGCTAGAATACTAGACAATATATAATAATATGTACTATAATAGACAATATTTCATCGTCTTCATGGCATGAACTCATTTCAATTGAAGAAGAAAAAACGGAAGAAAAAATGGATTTGCACATTTTTCATTGATAATTAGAACCCTCTCCATATCCTAAGCAATTGTTTACATGTACTGTGTTGTTTTGCAGGTCATGCCCAAAGTAGGAGCATGAATGACATTTCAGACACTCCGAGCACAGACCAGGTGACCCACTAATATAACATTACAACTCAGCAGGCTCAATTCAATCAAACATTATCCTTGCACAGAGAAATTACTGGTTTTAACTGAATTATTTTCATAATATAATGTATTTTTATTTCATGTAGTTTAATCTAGGTTAGTTACATTACTGAAAATGTCATTATCTCTAAGCAGGGATGATGTTAGTTTTCTGCAAAGCTGTTTGACTGAATTGCAACCAGAGTGTTTTTATGCAGGAATTAATGTTTCTTATTTTGTAATGGCAAAACGTGTTGAGTGTGTGTACTCCATGTGAACGCTATGATCCCTTATTGATGTCACTTGTTAAATCCACTTCAATCAGTATAGATGAAGGGAAGGAGAAGGATTTTTAGCCTTGAGACAATTGAGACATGGATTGTGTATGTGTGCCATTCAGAGGGTGAATGGACAAGACAAAAGATTGAACTGCCTTTGAACGGGGTATGGTAGTAGGTGCCAGGCACACTGGTTTGTGTCAAGAACTGCAACGCTGCTGGGTTTTTCCCGCTCAGCAGTTTCCAGTGTGTATCAAACTACCCAAGGGACATCCAGCCTACTTGACACAACTGTGGGAAGCATTGGAGTCAACATGGTCCAGCATCCCTGTGGAATGCTTTCGACACCTGAAGAGTCCATGCACGATGAATTGAGGCTCTTCTGAGGGCAAAATATATTCAATATTAGGAAGGTGGTCCTAATGTTTGCTATACTGAGTGTATATGTGTGTTTGTACATGTCATATAGTGCATTAAATAACATTTAACCGGTAATCTAATGTTACTTTCTGTACATATGCTGTAGAGGATTTGGATTGCAGTTGTGTTTCATTGTTGCCAGGGGAGCACGATGGAAACAGTGTTGTTAATTAAATCTTGGATTGTGTTTGTTTTAGTGCTCATGTCACAGAGTTATCTGGGGAGCAGGCGGGCTCACAACTCAGTGTTGTCTAAGGATGATTTAACAGTAGCATTTAAACCCAGTGAGAAATGCAGCCCCTCCGTGAACACAGGAGACTTCCGTTGTAAGAGTTGTAATGCTGTGATTGATAGGTCAGGTGTATTGTGCTGAGCATTGGGTTGAAACAGTTGCCTCTGCCAAGTTTATGCCCAAATAATTGTCTTGAGATAATGTGCTGGACAAATATGCCATGTTTAACTCAGTAGACACATCCATGAATACATCTCTGGGTACTTGACTGTTCCTGCATCTGTTTGGCTAGCGTAAAGCAGAACCAGGCTGGTTTCCAGGCTATGCCAATCTGCCTTGCTCAGGGGCAGAACAACAGATTTTTACCTTGTCAGCTCGGGGATTCGATCTAGCAACTTTTCGGTTACTGACCCAACGCTCTAACCGCTATTAGTCTCTGGTTGAGTGGTTTTTACTTAACGTAGTCGTAGGGGCATGTTTGAATAAACAGTAGGTCACGTGCCAGTTTGCTAGTGATAGCCCACGTGTCGTGTGAGTCGCTGGCAATGGCCTCCATAGATAAGCTGAGATAGCCCGTGACTGTGCTAGGTTTGTCTGGGTCAGTATTGAGCTGCCGTTGGGAAAACGTGCTTCTCAGTGTCCCATCCTCGTGCCTCTGCTGCCTCACATGTAGAGACTGGGATTGGCATTGGGATTGTACGTTCATATCGGGTGAGATCGTTAGTATGTCATTTGCAGCCCACCTTCGCATGCGATCGGTCAGTTCAGGTTATACGGCCACATCTCTTTCCCACAGCCAAGCCCCAGTCTCCAATGGATGTAGTATTTTTTTTACATTCACTAGAATTGCTTTAAATGTTATGCTCAGAGACTAGTTTATTTTATCCAGCAGAAACATAATCTGCCAGAACAGCAGTGAGGTGAAATGTAATGATATTTTCAAACAGATCAGTGAGTGGATAGATGAAAGGCCAAGGGCATTGATAGAACACAATGACAACATCATGCAGGAGAACACCATTGTATACACATATCTAATGTCTTCCCTGTCACAACTGAATCATTTATTAGTGTCATATTAGGATATTTATGTGCATATATATGTATTAAAAAAAACTTGAAACTTGAACTTGAAAATATGATGAAATTTAATCCAGTGTCCATACCATATATGCCCTGATGTATCAACTCTCTCTGACTGTCCTTCTTACTCCTCCCTCCCTCATTCCCTCCCTCCATAGCTAAGGAATAAGTTCATGAAAAAGATCCCTAGAGATGCTGAGGCATCTAATGTTCTGGTGGGTGAAGTGGACTTCCTGGATAAGCCCTTTGTAGCCTTTGTCCGCCTGGCTCAGGCCACCACTCTGGGAGGACTGACAGAGGTTCCTGTGCCCACCAGGTAATGAGCTGTCTGTCTGTCTGTCTGTCTGTCTGTCTGTCTGTCTGTCTGTCTGTCTGTCTGTCTGTCTGTCTGTCTGTCTGTCTGTCTGTCTGTCTGTCTGTCTGTCTGTCTGTCTGTCTGTCTGTCTGTCTGACACGTATTACCAGGGTTGACTGTAGCATCCAGGCACGTATTACCAGGGTTGACTGTAGCATCCAGGCACGTATTACCAGGGTTGACTGTAGCATCCAGGCACGTATTACCAGGGTTGACTGTAGCATCCAGGCATGTATTACCAGGGTTGACTGTAGCATCCAGGCATGTATTACCAGGGTTGACTGTAGCATCCAGGCACGTATTACCAGGGTTGACTCTAGCATCCAGGCACGTATTACCAGGGTTGACTGTAGCATCCAGGCACGTATTACCAGGGTTGACTGTAGCATCCAGGCATGTATTACCAGGGTTGACTGTAGCATCCAGGCACGTATTACCAGGGTTGACTGTAGCATCCAGGCATGTATTACCAGGGTTGACTGTAGCATCCAGGCACTTATTACCAGGGTTGACTCTAGCATCCAGGCACGTATTACCAGGGTTGACTCTAGCATCCAGGCACGTATTACCAGGGTTGACTGTAGCATCCAGGCATGTATTACCAGGGTTGACTGTAGCATCCAGGCATGTATTACCAGGGTTGACTGTAGCATCCAGGCATGTATTACCAGGGTTGACTGTAGCATCCAGGCATGTATTACCAGGGCCGGTTCGGCTCTTTTACCCGCTACTCTTTTCTGTCTATTGGTCTAGCTGTCTGTCTGTCAGTCTGTCTGTCTATATGTCTCTTTCTCTGTGTTCTTTGTATCTGTTCTTAAGCACATATTTTGACATTTTGTGGACCCTAACCTATTCCCCACACAACCTCACCTAACCTTGGTTGACAGTAAGTTGCTCTGGATGAAAGTGCCTGCTAAAGGACTAACATGTAACAAATGTCTGACATATACGTACTAGCTGTACATAATGGCTACATCTTGCCTTGTCCATTGTATCTGTTCTTATGCCCATGCAGCACATAATGTAGACATTTTGTGAGCCGTTGTTGAGGTTTCTTTTCCCCCACACTACCACAGGTTCCTGTTTATTCTGTTGGGGCCAACAGGAAAAGCCAAGTCCTATAATCAGATCGGTCGAGCCATAGCTACTCTAATGGTGGATGACGTAAGTGTCTGTCAATGTTTCTTTATTTCATGAATACAGATGACATGACAGATGACATGACAGATGACATGACAGTTGACATGACAGTTGACATGACAGATGACATGACAGATGACATGGAAATACAGGCTTGATGGTGTGTTAACTTGAGTCAGCCAGAACTCCGCATGGTGATAATGAGGCCTTCATGGCTTCCTGTTGGTACCAGTCAGCCTCTCATTATCAAAATATCATGGATATAAATGTTTTATGTCAGACAGGCAACAGCCTGTTATTTCCCATAATAGACTGGCAGGTGTTTTGAACAGAGTCCCACCACTGTCATACATGAAGAATAGGTCCCTGGGTATGCATCCCATTACCTAATGAGGAGAGAGGTCAGAACCTTGTATCAGATACTGCAGCGCAGAGTAATAACTCTCTATCTCTCTCTCTATCTATCTCACCCCTTCTCTCTCTCTATCTCACCCCTTCTTTCTCTCTCCCTCTCCCTTCTCTCTCTCTCTCTCTCTCTCTCTCTCTTTCTCTCTCTCTCTCTATCCACCCCCTTCTCTCTCTCTCTCTCTCTCTCTCTCTCTTTCTTTCTCTCTCTCTCTCTCTCTCTCTCTCTCTATCCACCCCTTCTATCTATCTATCTATCTATCTATCTATCTATCTATCTATCTATCTATCTATCTATCTATCTATCTATCTATCTATCTATCTATCTATCTGTCTGTCTGTCTGTCTGTCTGTCTGTCTGTCTGTCTGTCTGTCTGTCTGTCTGTCTGTCTGTCTGTCTGTCTGTCTGTCTGTCTGTCTGTCTGTCTGTCTGTCTGTCTGTCTGTCTGTCTGTCTGTCTGTCTGTCTGTCTGTCTGTCTGTCTGTCTGTCTATCTCCCCCTAGCTGTTCAGTGATGTGGCGTACAAGGCTAGAGATCGAGAGGATCTGATTGCAGGTATAGATGAGTTCCTGGATGAGGTGATCGTGCTGCCGCCCGGAGAGTGGGACCCCAAAATACGTATCGAGCCCCCTAAAAAAGTGACCTCGGCTGACAAGAGGTTGGACTCTAGTCATTTCCCCCTACTTAATAATAATACATAGTATTTTTTGATAGCGTTTTTCTAAAACCCAAAGACGCTTTAATTTTCAAGAGCCAACTCTGAGACCCAGATGTGGCAGTCTTTCTCAGTATGTCTGTCATCATCACTTCCTATACCTCTCTTCTCCGCCGGTGTGTACTTCCTGTTTCCTGTGTGTACAGGAAGTCAGTGTTCTCTCTGAATGAGCTGGGTCAGCCGAACGGTGCGGCGGGAGGAGGTGGAGGCCTGGCTGAGGATGAGGAGATGCCAGTGGCTCATGAACTGGGAGAGGAGCTGGCGCACACTGGGAGGTAGGCTACTGCATGGGAACTGGGATTTACACAGTTTGCATGTATGTTAGGAGACTAGAAAGTATGATAATGTGAGAGAAACTGGGTCTGAACTGGGATAAGAGAGGAAAACTACTGAGCGAATTGAGATATGAGTACTAGAGTGGAATTGGAACCTTTAGCTGGCCTTTGCATAGAGCTGAGTTGCTGGGACAACCTATTAGTATTCAAGGGATATTGCATCTAAATGTGCTTTAAAATGTCCTGTCTCTTGTTCATTCACATTTGGAACATTCACTCACTCAGGAGTGATGAGTAAAGTGACTGGTCAGGCAGTCAGGATAGCCAAGATAATCCCCTCTCCATTTCTCATCGGCCCGAAATTATTGTATTAAATCATCAGCGGTTCCAATTGGCCCACCCAGTCACACGGTGAAACGAAGTGACTCAGTGATGCATTAAATAGATGATAAAACATTTTAAACAGAACGTGTGCAGCATCATAACCAGAGTGTCTGTGACAAGCATTTTGTAACAATTTTGGATATAAAAAGGGCTTTATAAAATATATTTGATTGATGTCTGTGGCAGATTCTGTGGTAACCAGTTTATTGTTTTTTGTGTCTGTAGCATGTTCTGCATCATAACCAGAGTGTTTATGTGTGTGTCTGTGGCAGGCTCTGTGGTAACTAGTGTGTCTGTGGCAGGTTCTGTGGTAACTAGAGTGTTTGTGTCTGTGGCAGGTTCTGTGGTAGCCAGTTTGTTGTTTTTTGTGTCTGTAGCATGCTCTGCATCATAACCAGAGTGTTTGTGTCTGTGCCTGTGGCAGGTTCTGTGGTAACTAGTGTGTTTGTGTCTGTGCCTGTGGCAGGTTCTGTGGTAACCAGTGTGTTTGTGTCTGTGGCAGGTTCTGTGGTAACCAGTGTGTTTGTGTCTGTGGCAGGTTCTGCATCATAACCAGAGTGTTTGTGTCTGTGCCTGTGGCAGGTTCTGTGGTAACCAGAGTGTTTGTGTCTGTGCCTGTGGCAGGTTCTGTGGTAACCAGTGTGTTTGTGTCTGTGGCAGGTTCTGTGGTAACCAGTGTGTTTGTGTCTGTGGCAGGTTCTGCATCATAACCAGAGTGTCTGTGTCTGTGGCAGGTTCTGTGGTAACCAGAGTGTTTGTGTCTGTGTCTGTGGCAGGTTCTGTGGTAACCAGAGTGTTTGTGTCTGTGCCTGTGGCAGGTTTTGTGGTAACCAGAGTGTTTGTGTCTGTGCCTGTGGCAGGTTCTGTGGTAACCAGAGTGTTTGTGTCTGTGCCTGTGGCAGGTTCTGTGGTAACCAGAGTGTTTGTGTCTGTGCCTGTGGCAGGTTAAGTGGTAACCAGAGTGTTTGTGTCTGTGCCTGTGGCAGGTTCTGTGGTAACCAGAGTGTTTGTGTCTGTGTCTGTGTCTGTGGCAGGTTCTGTTGTAACCAGAGTGTTTGTGTCTGTGTCTGTGGCAGGTTCTGTGGTAACCAGAGTGTTTGTGTCTGTGTCTGTGTCTGTGGCAGGTTCTGTTGTAACCAGAGTGTTTGTGTCTGTGTCTGTGGCAGGTTATGTGGTAACCAGAGTGTTTGTGTCTGTGCCTGTGGCAGGTTCTGTGGTAACCAGAGTGTTTGTGTCTGTGCCTGTGGCAGGTTCTGTGGTAACCAGTGTGTCCGTTTATTTGTCAGTGTCTGTGGTAAGTTCTGCATCATAACCAGAGTGTCTATGGCAGGTTCTGTGGAGGTCTGTTTCTTGACATCAAGAGAAAAATACCCTGGTTGCTTAGTGACTTCTATGAAGGCTTTCACATCCAGTCCATCTCTGCTGTGCTGTTCATCTACCTGGGCTGCATCACCAACGCCATCACCTTCGGAGGCCTGCTGGGAGACGCCACAGACAACTACCAGGTTGGGCTGATTTAGCCTGAAATCCAGAACCATTCCAACTCTTATACGCCGTGTCATATGCTAATATGTTTGGCATATCACAAAGTACAATGAATGGAATGTTAGCACAAACAGACTGGTACCCAGGGTAGAGCCAATTCATTCATATACTACTTTTCTGAGTCGATGATTTGCAAAATGAGGCCAAACAAATAAATGTATGGTAGTTAACTTACTATAGCAGGTAATTGGGGGGGGGGGGGGGGGGGGGGGGGGATAGAGATAGAGATAGAGAGAGATGGATTTAGTTCAGTCGCTGGCCCTATCCATCACATACATACAGTATATGGACCAGTGACTGAACTAAATCCATTTGTTCATCTCTTTCTCTCTCTCTCTCTCTGTCAATTCAATTCAGAGGGCTTTATTGGCATGGGAAACATACAGTAGGTTTACATTTCCAAAGCAAGTAAAATAGATAATAAATAAAAGTGAAATTAACAATACAAAAACATTACACTCACAAGTTTCAAAGGAATAGACACATTTCAAATGTCATATTATGGCAATGTACAGTGTTATAATGATGTGCAAATAGTTAAAGTACAAAAGGGAACATAAATAAACATAAATATGGGTTGTATTTACAATGGTGTTTGTTCTTCACTGGTTGCCCTTTTCTTGTGGCAACAGGTCCCAAATCTTGCTGCTGTGATTACACACTGTTATTTCACCCAATAGATATGGGAGTTTATCAAAATTGGATTTGTTTTGGAATTCTTTGTGGGTCTGTGTAATCAGAGGGAAATATGTGGTTATACATTTGGCAGGAGGTTAGTAAGTGCAGCTCAGTTTCCACATAGCCTGTTTTCTCTTGAGAGCCAGGTCTGCCTACAGCGGCCTCTCTCAATAGCAAGGCCATGCTCACTGAGTCTGTACACAGTCAAAGCTTTCCTTAATTTTGGGTCAGTCACAGTGGTCAGGTATTCTGCCAATATGTACTCTCTGTTTATGGCTATTTCCAGTTTGTTCTGTTTTTTGGTAAATTCTTTACAGCGTGTCAAGTAATTATATATATTTTTTCTCATGATTTGGTTGGGTCTAATTGTGTTGCTTTTGCTGTCCTGGGGCTCTGTGGGGTCTGTTTGTGTTTGTGAACAGTGCCCCATGACCAGCTTGCTTAGGGAACTCTTCTCTAGGTTAATCTCTCTGTAGGTGATGGCTTTATTAGGGAAGGTTTGGGAATCGCTTCCTTTTAGATGGTTGTAGAATTTAACTCTATCTCTCTTTCTTACTTTCTCTCTCTCTCTCTCTCTCTCTCTCTCTCGCTCTCTCTCTCTCTCTCTCTCTCTCTTTCTGTCTCCTTTTCTCTCTGTCACACTACCCTCTCCCCCACCTGCCCTCTCTCTCTTTCTCTGTTTCAGGGTGTGATGGAGAGTTTCCTGGGCACAGCATTGTCAGGAACAGTATTCTGTCTGTTTAGTGGTCAGCCCCTCATCATCCTCAGCTCTACTGGACCTATCCTCATCTTTGAGAAACTGCTCTTCGAATTCAGCAAGTGAGCGAGCTCAACCCCACCCCAGTTCACAATCAGACACTGTAGCCTATATGTAGTATTTGAATACATATGGTTCCTCCTCTTGATTTGATGAGAATTCAAGCAACACGCACATCAGACATTTATTTGAATGGCATGATGGTGAGATAAGATTTGATGTGTCTTATTGGAGAGTGTGCGTCCATTCCATCTTCATAAAAAGACTGTCCTGCCTTCCACGTTCTGCCCCTATATCAATAATGTTCTTATTTATAAGGAACAATGGTATAGACTACATGGAGCTGCGTCTGTGGATCGGGATCCACTCCTGTTTGCAGTGCTTCCTCCTGGTCGCCACGGACGCCAGCTACATCATCAAGTACATGACCCGTTTCACAGAGGAGGGCTTCTCCAGCCTCATCTCCTTCATCTTCATCTCTGACGCCATCAAGAAGATGGTGGGTCACACACATGCATGCACGCGGACGCGCACACACACACGCAGGCGAGTGCACATGTACTCATACAGGCACAGACACACACACACACACACACACACACACACACATACACACACACACACACACACACACACACACACACACACACACACACACACACAAACACTTAACTGTTGATATAATGTGTTGCTACAGATGGGCTCCTTCAAATACTACCCCATCAACACTGACTTCAAGCCAGACTACGTCACCGCCTACAAGTGCGAGTGCCTGGCCCCAGACCCCAGTGAGTCCATCCTTGGCTGTATAAAATATTACTGAAGTGCAGAGTCCCCAGCAGAGGATATAAGGGTTGTTAAAGGGTTGAAGAGGGTTATGATGAGGTTATCAGGACCTAGTAGCCTGGGTGTCAGTCTGTTTCCACTCTCTCATTACAGCTCCTTATGGAATTGTCTCGCCAAACATGTCAAACGTTTGACAGGGATAGAAATGGCAATAGCACAAACAAATGTGGGTATAAACAGGACCTGGCTACTGCCAAGGGGTTTGGGGACACCAAGATAATAGAATGGTTTGGTAATATAAGGATGTATTATACCTTTATGCCTGTCTGGAGACATTTATTGCATTGCGAAATCTTATATTGCAAACGTTATGAGAATTGACTGAAGATACTTGACTACTGTAACTGATTTGTCTCACGTTTGTTTTTGCTGCACACACAAATGGCTGCTGTCTGATGCGAGTGAGTAACACTTCCTGTGTATGCATGAGCTTTAACTAGCTACTCTTTCTCTCTGTTTAAAGTCTCAAAGTCTACCTGTTAAAATCTTGTTTCATTTTGTATTTCTCTTGTCCCCTGACTCTGCCGTCATCTCGTTTTCTCTCTCTACATCTCAATTTCTCCTTCATTACCCTCATCTCTCTGTCTCTTTCTCCCTTCTTCTAACTTAAACAGTGGCTTCAATGATCTTCAATGGTTTAGTGCCAGTGCCAACTGATAACACCTCTAGTCTCTTTGGAGTAAGTTGTTGTTTTTATTCTGTGTATTTTGTCATGTATTTTTAAGGAGATGTTAGAACTGGTGTTATGTTGGAAACACAACATACCCTTCTGAATACCCATTAGCCTTAAGGGCTTCTCAATATTTCATTTTTTGACACAACAGACTTCCTAGTTGTAGTTTGTTTGAACTCAAACTTTAATGATAGTAAAAAACAGGAGTATGACACTAATCCATGTGGGAACTATTTGTTAAAAGAGTCTGTTCATTTTCTTTTTGAGTCTGTTCATTTTCTTTTTTTGACTCCCTTTTGTTCTCCTGCACTTTCTTCCCTGTTATTTTCTTTCTTTCTTTCTTTCTCTCTCTCTCCCGACAAATCCTCACATCCATGCCAATCGTTTTCTCTACACATCACCTTTTTCTTCCACCTGTAAAACTGTGTCCCCCTCCCTGCCCCCCTCCACCCCCTCTCCCTCTCTCCTACCAGTTAAACATCACAGGCCTGGACTGGAGCCAGCTCAGTAAGAAGGAGTGTGTGAAGTACGGAGGCTCTCTGGTGGGCAACACCTGTAAGTACGTCCCTGACCTGGCCCTCATGTCCTTCATTCTGTTCTTCGGGACCTACTCCATGACCGTCTCCCTCAAGAAGTTCAAGTTCAGTCGCTACTTCCCCACCAAGGTGAGACCAGAACGAACTGAAGAGGGGCTGGATCTTTACACAGTGACATACAGGCTGCATCACAATTGGCAGCCTAATGCAGCCACAGTTTCATATTTTTCAAGACAGATAGTCTGTTCCAGGGGTCGGTAACAAGTGGCCGACGGGCCAAAACCCTCCTGCAAGTGATTTTAAAAAAGACTTAAAAAAGACTAAAATCACCAGGAATTCAGCAGAAAATGTGTTTCATTTAACAAATCTGTTCAAAAGAAAGACATGTGATTGTATTTAAAAACTACATTGAGACACAATCAGTTTTTTTTGTCTTAGTTGTGGTCAATTTGCAGTATACCAATTATTATAATAATGTTCCGCCGCCACGACCATCCGCTCCGACAAAAATCTGATATGTTCAAAACTCTCCAGCCAGTGGAAAATACACATTCCTGTGGTGATTTAGTATAAATGTCCATAGAGGTTGGGTGTAAATAAGAGAAATGACCAAAACATGTTTATATCCAAACTTTTGTATACCATTGTCTCCCCCAACTCCCCCCTCCATGTTTTTGCTCCTGCTCCCTCTCTGTCGCTCTCGCTCTCTCTCTCTCTCTGTCTCTGTCTCTGTCTCTCTCTGTCTGTGTGTGTGTGTGTCTCCATTGTCAAACAGTGAACCCTCCCTCCCTGATCCTCAATGTACGTACTGGATCCCCTGGTGACCTGAACCTGCATGGTCCTCACAATATTCTATTCCACCTATGTTACAGCTTATGATTTTCAATGCATTTGAGATGTTTTTAATGTGTTTGTGTCTCTGCATTTGTTGTTCTTTGAGAGATGATTTGTTTCACACTAGACTTGTTTTGTATTTTTTGCTTTGCTTTGTTCTATGTGTCTGTCTGCATCTGTGTGTTTGTGTCTCTGTCTCTGTCTCTGTCACTATGTCTGTCTCTGTCACTATGTCTGTCTCTGTCACTGTGTCTGTCTGTGTCTCTGTCTGTCGCTCTGTCTGTTGCTCTGTCTGTTGCTCTGTCTGTTGCTCTGTCTGTTGCTCTGTCTGTTGCTCTGTCTGTTGCTCTGTCTGTTGCTCTGTCTGTTGCTCTGTCGGTTGCTCTGTCTTTGGCTTCTGTAAACAGCTGCGGAAGCTCATCAGTGACTTCTCCATCTTCATGGCCATTATGACCTTTGTCGGTCTGGACAGGTTAATTGGGCTCAAAACCCCCAAGCTCATCGTTCCCACAGAGTTTAAGGTAAAGAAACAGGTTTAAAATATTAGTAATGTTCCTGACCATACCCTGGGCATAAACCTATAGTGAATGTAGAAAAACATTATGAACACCTGCTCATTCCATGACAAAGACTGACCAGGTTATTCTAGGTGAAAGCTATGATCCCTTATTGATGTCACTTGTTAAATCCACTTCAATCAGTGTAGATGAAGGGTGGGAGACAATGCCTTTGAACAGGGTATGGTAGTATGTAGACGCCAGGCGCACCGGTTTCTATCAGAATTGCATTGCTGCTGTGGTTTTCACGCTCAACAGTTTCCCCTGTGTATCAAGAATGGTCCACCACCCAAAGGACATCCAGCTGACCTGGGAAGCACTGGAGTCAACATGGGCCAACATCCCAACGAATTGAGGCTGTTTTGGGGACAAAAGGGGTGTGTACATGTTTGTGTTTGTCCTTTAATCAAGGAATGGTCACTCTGACACAGCCCCTTACTGACTCCGTTTAGCCCACACGTCCCGACCGGGGTTGGATTGTGCTGCCGTTTGGGAAGAACCCATGGTGGGTGTATTTGGCCAGCTTTGTCCCTGCTCTCCTGGTCACCATCCTCATCTTCATGGACCAGCAGATCAGTGCTGTCATTGTCAACCGGAAGGAGAACAAACTGAGGGTAGTTGGATGTTTTTGTTGATTTATTTAACCTTTAATTATCCAGAAAGTCCCATTGAGGTTAGGAGACCTCTTTCACAAGGGAGACCTTGATGTGCTGTATTAAATACACAGCCAGCCTGTTATAGTGAAGACATTGATAACTAGTTTAACCTCAGCTTTTGGAGGACACAATGAGCATCAGACATGTTGTTTGCAATGATGAGTCATTTATATAGGAGATAAGACATACCTGTAGTTGTAAAATCTAGTTCCTAGACCCTTAATTGGGCTCTGGTGTCACGTTAGGGCCTACAGTACATAGTTAATAGGACAGTTACCTCAATGACATCCTGCAGTGTGAAATCATGTCCTGCTCTACTCTGTGTGTCCCTCCCTGCAGAAAGGGTGTGGCTACCACCTGGACCTGTTCTGGGTGGGGGTGTTGATGGCTGCCTGCTCCTTCTTGGGCCTGCCCTGGTACGTGGCCGCCACTGTCATCTCCATCGCCCACATTGATTCACTGAAGATGGAGAGTGAGTCCAGCGCCCCTGGGGAGCAGCCTCAGTTCCTGGGTGTCAGGTGAGGGAGCACAGAGAAGAGAAAATAGAGTGTGACTATAGACCAGTAGTATTCAAACTTTTTCAGCTGGGACCCCATTTTTTCCGGCAGAATTTCTGGGGACCCCATTTTTTTCCCGCAATAGTTTCTCGGGACCCCAACCCACCCCAAATCTAATGGCACAACCTTAAAATCAGTACATTTCAATTTTTACATCAACAAATAACCTTCAATTAATTAAATGTTTATCTCTTATCAAAATTAAAAGAAACCAATAAATACATTACGCAATAACATTTTATTTTTCAAGATATCTTTCTAAAAAACGTTTGTTCCCTGGATCGCGACCCTGATTTTTAATACCACTTCTTTAGAGGATATACAGGAGAGTACAGTCCAGGCAGAGCTTGTCTCTTGTCTGCTGTCTGTTACAGATGGAAAGGTTTGCTGGTAGTCATTCTCTCTCTCTCTCTATATATATATATATCTATATCTCTCTCTCTATATATATATATATATATATATCTATATCTCTCTCTCTCTCTCTCTACATATATATCTCTCTATATATATATATATCTCTCTATCTCTCTCTCTCTCTATATATATATATATATATCTATATCTCTCTCTCTCTCTATATATATATATATATATATATATATATATATATATATATATATCTCTATCTATATCTCTCTCTCTCTCTCTATCTCTCTCTCTCTATATATATCTCTCTCTCTACATATATATATATCTCTCTATCTCTCTCTCTATATATATATATATATATATATATATATATATACATACATACATACATACATACATACATACATACATACATACATACATATCTCTCTCTATATATATATATATATATATATATATCTCTAATGTACAGGGAGCAGAGACTGACAGGGATTCTGGTGTTTGTTCTCACTGGGGTCTCCATCTTCTTGGCTCCCATTCTGCAGGTCAGTAAAATATGATAATTTCCTCCAACCTAAACTAGGCTTATTGATGAAAGATAACAGTGGTAGTGGCCCAAATGGCACCCTATTCCCTATACTGTGCACTACCTTTGACCAGAGACTTATGAAACCTGGTCAAAAGTAGTGCACTGAATAAGGAATATGGTGCAATTTTGGGTGCAATCAGTGTGTTTTCTATACCAACACATGCCATTACAAGAGATCAACAGGAATATGTGTTGATGTTGTCTATGTAGTTTAATTGTGTGTTGTCCCTCTGGTCCACTCACAGTTCATACCCATGCCAGTGCTCTATGGTGTGTTTCTCTACATGGGCGTGGCATCTCTCAGTGGCATTCAGGTACGTAGAGACCAGAAAACACAGTCGACAGCCGGTGGTTATGTGTCAAATCAAAGTCTCATCGTATGGGCTTCTTAGCACGGCATGTATTTCAGATGTCATCACATGCTCTGTGGTGCGGTTATTTTCCTTCTGAGAATGTGTGTGTCTGGAGGGTAGGTAACTATGTATTCCAGCAACATCTAAGCCGCAATTGGAGATGCATTTTGATCAGGGTGTTAGCTAGGCTGCTCAGAGCACGGCTAGGGTCTCACTGTGTGTGTGTGTGTGTGTGTGTGTGTGTGTGTGTGTGTGTGTGTGTGTGTGTGTGTGTGTGTGTGTGTGTGTGTGTGTGTGTGTGTGTTCTCATTATGTCTCCCCTGTCACTCCTCTGTAGTTCTGGGAGAGGATCAAGTTGTACATGATGCCGTCCAAGTACCAGCCAGACTTCCCTTTCCTGCGTCACGTGCCTCTGAGGAGGGTCCACCTCTTCACCCTGGTCCAGATCATCTGTCTGGCTGTCCTCTGGGTGCTCAAGTCCACCGTCCTCGCCATCCTCTTCCCTGTCATGGTATTATTCATGACTCGCTTTTGAATGGAACAAGTATTAATGCAGGGGTGTCAGACTCGTTCCATGGAGGGCAGAGTATCTGTTGTTTTTTACTATTTCCTTTCAATTTGTGTCTAATTAAGACCTAGAAAAGCAGGTGAGGGAAGTTCTTACTAAATTAATTACCTTAACTGATCAATCAGGAACATAGGAGGAGCGAAAACTTGCATACACTTGGCCCTCCATCAAATTAGTTTGACCCATGCATTAATGCATAAAAAAAGTATTACTTAGATGTATTACCAACAGTCCCAATGGCCGTGTTTCGGGATACATTCAAGCACCCATCAACATACAAATGACCTGATAGGATGTAAATGTTGGTTACTTATGAAGTAATGTTGGTTACTTATGATGTAAATGTTGGTTACTTATGAAGTAAATGTTGGTTACTTATGAAGTAAATGTTGGTTACTTATGATGCAAATGCTGGTTACTTATGATGCAAATGCTGGTTACTTATGAAGTAAATGTTGGTTACTTATGAAGTAAATGTTGGTTACTTATGATGTAAATGTTGGTTACTTATGAAGTAAATGTTGGTTACTTATGAAGTAAATGTTGGTTACTTGTGATGTAAATGTTGGTTACTTATGATGTAAATGTTGGTTACTTATGAAGTAAATGTTGGTTACTTATGAAGTAAATGTTGGTTACTTATGAAGTAATGTTGGTTACTTATGATGTAAATGTTGGTTACTTATGAAGTAAATGTTGGTTACTTATGAAGTAAATGTTGGTTACTTATGATGCAAATGCTGGTTACTTATGATGCAAATGCTGGTTACTTATGAAGTAAATGTTGGTTACTTATGAAGTAAATGTTGGTTACTTATGATGTAAATGTTGGTTACTTATGAAGTAAATGTTGGTTACTTATGATGTAAATGTTGGTTACTTATGATGTAAATGTTGGTTACTTATGAAGTAAATGTTGGTTACTTATGAAGTAAATGTTGATTACTTATGATGTAAATGTTGTTTACTTATGATGTAAATGTTGGTTACTTATGAAGTAAATGTTGGTTACTTATGAAGTAAATGTTGGTTACTTATGAAGTAAATGTTGGTTACTTATGAAGTAAATGTTGGTTACTTATGATGTAAATGTTGGTTACTTATGAAGTAAATGTTGGTTACTTATGAAGTAAATGTTAGTTACTTATGAAGTAAATGTTGGTTACTTATGATGTAAATGTTGTTTACTTATGATGTAAATGTTGGTTACTTATGAAGTAAATGTTGGTTACTTATGAAGTAAATGTTGGTTACTTATGAAGTAAATGTTGGTTACTTATAATGTAAATGTTGGTTACTTATGATGTAAATGTTGGTTACTTATGATGTAAATGTTGGTTACTTATGAAGTAAATGTTGGTTACTTATGAAGTAAATGTTGGTTACTTATGAAGTAAATGTTGGTTACTTATGATGTAAATGTTGGTTACTTATGATGTAAATGTTGGTTACTTATGAAGTAAATGTTGGTTACTTATGAAGTAAATGTTGGTTAATTATGATGTAAATGTTGGTTACTTATGAAGTAAATGTTGGTTACTTATGAAGTAAATGTTGGTTACTTATGAAGTAAATGTTGGTTACTTATGAAGTAAATGTTGGTTACTTATGAAGTAAATGTTGGTTACTTATGATGTAAATGTTGGTTACTTATGAAGTAAATGTTGGTTACTTATGAAGAGTTTTACATGTATCTTCTTTCCTGTTAATGTTATTTTCTTGTCACAGAAGTTGAGGATAGTGATAATTTGCTTGTGCGGCCATCAGATCCTGGGGTTGCTGGTGGTGCGTAAGATGTTGGACATGGTGTTCTCTCAACACGACCTGGCCTGGATAGATGATATCCTGCCTGGGAAAGACAAGAAAAAGGAGAAGAAGAAGAAAGGTGATAAAGATGACATGAAGAAGAAAGACAAGAAGAAAGGGAGATCAGACGACAGCGAAGACGAGGTGAGAAATGTTAGGTTTTACTGCCACCAACTGGCTGGTTTAGAGAAAAACAATCCTTGCTAAATAATTAATTTCTGATGGCTGTGTTTTGTGTGTGTTTGTTTTGTGTGTGTGTGCATGTGTTTATATGCAGGAGAAGTACCACGCGTACTCCAACTGCTCGCCCAGCTCTGAGTCTGACGTGGACCGCAGGTACTGTGTGCTCAAACTACACGTCCCCTACAGTGACCTCCTTCAGCCCGTTGACGCCCAGTCACAGTGGGCTGCTCACTGCCAGCCAGGCAAATACTTCCCCTGATTCATAGATTACATAAACATGAAACATCAGCCTGGCAGATATAAGCAGACATACAGAAACATGCACACGCACGCACACACACACACACACACACACACACACACACACACACACACACACACACACACACACACACACACACACACACACACACACACACACACACACACACACACACACACACACACAGCATCCATAATTCCACACATACATTCTCACAGACACAGTATTCCATTGTGTTCAGCCAAGGCTGGGCTGAAGTATAAGCTATATCTCAGAGAATATGCCTTCATACCCTTCTCTCCATGCACTTTAATGCAATGCAGATGTTATTTTGGGTTTTGCTAAGCAGCCCTTGCTGCTATTTTCCCTGCACTCCTATGCGTTATGAAAACTAGTTATGTGAGTTGTGTAATTTTGTGTCAATGTGTCTCACATGCATGTGCATAATTCCAACACACTAGTCATACACTATCTCCTATGTATTCTTACTTCCTACTTTTAAGGCACTGGCTTGGTTTATATTCTGTAGAAATGTGTGGCATATTTGAATAGATGAATAAAAGTTTGACATTCTATCTGTATGTAGCAGATAGCAGTATTTGAGAGTGAACAGTGTTTGGTGCACTGTGACCTCATACCACATGCATCAGGCCTTTCTCAGAGTTTTGGTTGTTTCTTTTTCCTCCATGTGTTGTTGTATGTACCCAATAGTCTAGTAGTCTATCGATGGGTCCCATTCACAAACACTACTGTTTCGTTCTTAGTTGTGTCTTCATCCCATATAGTTGAATATTCCTCTCCCCTCTATCCTTTTAGTCATGTTATCTGCGTGTTGTCTTTGACTTCTTATGTCAAATAGAAACTATGATCAAATTCATGTCTGCATTGCTTTTAAGGAAGCATGGTTCAGCAGTATACAGTAGGCCTACATATTTGCTCAAAAAAAATCTGAAGAATGTGAAATTAGGAGTGGGGAAACTGCAACATGGGGAGAAACTTTGTTTCTTTTACTGTTAGTTTCACATCACAAACTGTGCATTGCATTCCTCCCCACATCTCACATTCCACATAGGCTGAGAACGACACCACAGAAAGGCTTGGAACACTACGGCATCAAGAACAGACATCAATTACAGTTGACAGCTAGTCTAACTCTCTGTCATGTTGTTTCACAGTAATTTGCCCAACCTGTCCTCTAGTCTAATTCACTCTCTGGTACTCTCTGGCACCAGCTCCAGATGACATCTCACTACTGACCCCCCCTGTCTAGCCCAAGGTTACTTTCCCCCTCGCCTGTCTCCAGTCCCCCTCCCTTCTGTGTTTCTTTCACTGTGTATGTCATATATGTCATTTAGCAGACTCTTTTATCCAGAGCGACTTACAATAGTGCATGTATACATTTTCGTATGGGTGGCCCCAGCGAGAATCGATCCCATCTGAACCACACAGGACATACATACAGGTATGTATGATATGTATGATAACTGGGACTTGCCGTTCCTCAGCATCACCCTGCATCTGAAGATCTCCTGCCCCTCGTCCCCGGCGGTGCCTATGGCCCACGGCCGTGGCATGGCCTTCCCCGTGCCCCAGGTGAAGATCGAGATGGAGTCGGACTACGACACAGACACTGACCACCCCCGCCACAGGGACATGAGCAGCGAAACAACGCTGTAGGCACTGACTACTGTGTGACAGAGCAGTGGTATACGTGGGTTGAACGCGGACGCTCTACAGTACATAGCTTTAGAGCGCTGACCCACTCACACACTAAGACTCTTCTAGAATGCCTGCAGAGGACAGTGCAAGGTGTCATGGACTAACAGCTGACAGCATATGACACCTAATGTAAAGAAATTAGATGCTGGGAATACATGTACATGGAATAACTTAGCTTGAATGTACAGTACATTTATACTTGATCTGATTCCTCATATAGCTGTCCATTTTGATGTGTCCGAAGTCCAAGCAACAGCTTCTGCTTTTAACCTAGGAGGCACTTTGCTGTCTTAAACTGTCATGGATATCTCTGTTGAGAACATGTTGACTGTATAAGCTTCAGGACACACGTAGCTTTAGAAACAACGTAGAGGGGTATAGGAGAAAGGGGGAGTGAAGGATCTCCTCTGTATGTGCTGTATATAATAATATATTTTATGTCAAGATATTTATATTTCTATAAATATATACAGTACCAGTTAAAAGGTTGGACACACCTGCTAATTCAAGGGTTTTTCTTTTCTTTTTACTATTTTCTACATTGTAGAATAATACTGAAGACATCAAAACTATGAAATAACACATGTGAAATCATGTAGTAACCAAAACAGTGTTAAACATTTTAGATTATTCAAAGTAGCCACCCTTTGCCTTGATTACATCTTTGCATACGCTTGGCATTCTCTCAACCAGCTTCATGAGATAGACACCTAGGATGCATTTCAATTAACAGGTGTGCCTTGTTAAATGTTAATTTGTGGAATTTAATTCATTCTTAATGTGTTTGAGCCAATCAGTTGTGTTGTGACAAGGTAGGGGTTGTATACAGAAAATCAGCCCTGTTTGATAAAACAGCTCAAATAAGCAAAGAGAAACGACAGTCCATCATTACTATCATTACTTTAAGACATGAAGGTCAGTCAATCCAGAAAATTTCAAGAAATTTGAAAGATATTCAAGTGCAGTCGCAAAAACCAACAAGCGCTATGGTGAAACTGGCTCTCATGAGGACCGCCACAAGAAAGGAAGATCCAGAGTTACCTCTGCTGTGGAGGATAAGTTCATTAGAGTTAACTGCACCTCTGATTGCAGCCCAAATAAATGCTTCACAGAGTTCAAGTAACAGACACATCTCAACATCAACTGTTCAGAGGAGACTGCGTTAAATCAGGCCTTCATGGTCAAATTGTTGCATAGAAACCACTATTAAAGGACACCTATAAGAAGAAGAGACTTGATTGGGCCAAGAAACACAATCAATGAACTTTAGACCGGTGGAAATCTGTCCTTTGGTCTGATGAGTCCAAAATTGAGATTTTTGGTTCCAACCGCCGTGTCTTTGTGAGACGCAGAGTAGGTGAACGGATGATCTCTGCATGTGTGGTTCCCAACGTGAAGCATGGAGGAGGAGGTGTGATGGTGTGGGGTGCTTTGCTGGTGACACTGTCAGTGATTTATTTAGAATTCAAGGCAGACTTAACCAGCATGGCTACCACAGCATTCTGCAGCGATACACCATCCCATCTGGTTTGCGCTTAGTGGGACTATCATTTGTTTTTCAACAGGACAATGTTTAACACTTTTTTGGTTACTGTATGATTCCATATGTGTTATTTGATAGTTTTGATGTCTTCACCATTATTCTACAATTTATGAAATGAGTAGGTGTTTCCAAACTTTTGACTGGTACTGTATATATAGTGTTTCTTTTTCAGTTTGTTCATACAGAGAGTTACACTGAGTGTACAAAACATTAGAAACACTTTCCTGATATTGAGTTGCATCCCCTTTTGCCCTCAGAATAGCTTCAATACGTCGGGGCATGGACTCAATGTTCCCTCAAATTGTTTGGGGCACTGAGTAAATTTCAGGTCTGCTGAGCGCAAACTTGAATGTTGTGAAAATTCTGTGCAACTTCCAGCGTGCATTTACTATGACCATTGAAGCTGTACCTGCTTTAACTTACAGTTGCAGACAGTGGTCAAGTAGGCTCCTGTGGCTATTTGATCATAATTCAGGCCTACCAGAGTGGCCTATCATCAAAAACAATGGATAAAATGCATCCCATAACATTTTAACATGGAAATAGCTGTTCTATCATTCAGCCTACAGTAACAGCCAATGTGTGGTGTTCAATGTAGGCCAACATTCCATGACTTTTGAAAAAAAACATGCATGGCTTGACATTAACCTCTTTATCGACTTGTCCTTCAGACAAGGATGTGACTGAAAATGTTGTTGTGTTGTTTGATGCAAGAAACCCCTTTACAAAATAAAATGCACAATTATTCCCATAAAATTATTATAGAAAATCAGACAAATTATGCTACCCTATGCCTATGGGCTACTTAGCTTATTCAAGCCTGTCTCAAAATAGAACATTGACCCGTTTAAGACAAAAAAAAGCTCTTTACCTGACTCACTTTTGAAAGATGTCTGGAAATGTACACATTTTGTGCTCTTGTTGGAAGCAATTACTCCCCCATTGCTGACTACGAATTAGCTATAACTGGGCTAATAGCTCACTAACTAGCAAAGGATATGAACAAATGTGCCCAGGTGGCTATATGCAACTCTGGCTTTGATCTCAAAACAAGCGCATCTACTCACTACCACTCATGCTGTAAACACAGTCCTGTGTTTGTGTAGAGTACGGGCTGAGTGGTGAGAGTCAATTTAATAGAAAGCTTACAACAAAATCTCTTGCATACTTAGCCATGCATACTTGCATAGTTCTTGCATAGTTTGTTTTGTTTCGGTATGCTGCATTGAAAGTGACTAATATTGGGTGGATTCGATCACAATTCCCACAGTAAAGGGAAACTTGGATAGTATTAACTAAGGGGGAAAACTCTAGAAAGTTGAGTGAAGTTCAATCTCCTGCTTCTCTGCATGGGCTGATATTTCTTCTGCACACACTCGCAGCTTAGAGGGAACATTGTCTACAAGGTGTCGAAAGTGTTCCACAGGGATGGTGACCCATGTTGACTCCGATGGTTCCCACAGTTGTGTCATGTTGGTGGTGGACCATTCTTGATACACACTGGAAACTGTTGAGCATGAAAAAAACAGCATGGTTCCAGTTCTTGATACAAACCGGTGCGCCTACCATACTCCGTTCAAAGGCACTTAATACATATTTTCTGTTGCCCATTCACCCTCTGAACGGCACATATACACAATCCATGTCTCAAGGCTTAAAAATTGTTCTTTAACCTGTCTCCTCCCCTTCATCTACACTGGTTGAAGTGGATTTAACAGGTGACATCAATAAGGGATCATAGATTTCTCCTGGATTCACCTGGTCAGTCTGTCTTGGAAAGAGCAGGTGTTCCTAATGTTTTATACACACAGTGTATAGTAAGTATAAAGTATAAGGTCCAGGATAACTTTAAGTGCAATCCAGAATTTCAATGTACTGTAGGTGATTGTAAAAATGGCCTGCCTTTTGATGTGACAAATTCGTTTTTGAATATCCTTCTTTAGCAAAAGAAAATAAGTGTTTGTGTGTGTGTGTGTGTGTGTGTGTGTGTGTGTGTGTGTGTGTGTGTGTGTGTGTGTGTGTGTGTGTGTGTGTGTGTGTGTGTGTGTGTGTGTGTGTGTGTGTGTGTGTGTGTGTGTGTGTGTTTTGAGAGGTTGTATGGTCCATCTCTTCTGCTAGCAAACTAGCTTTCCTATTCCCTGTTCCCTCTTGTGTTTTCAAGCCACTGGAAAAAAGAAACAACCAAAGAAATTGAATAGCCCACTAGACTGAATATTGTTTTTAGTGCTGAAAAGGATTGATTTGATAATAACATGGTTGAATACAGTGTTTTGCAATCACGTTATTATCCCCTACTGTGTGCAAATGACTGCGTGCAATTACTGTGCAGACACTGAACAAAAGGATGTAATGAAGGACAATTAGGGAGGAGGGGTTACCATACTTGACAACAAAAGAGGCATGCACAGAGGGGCAATAAATTGATTAAAAATTATGGTTTATTAAATTCAATATTATAAATAATATGTACAAATTGTATTCTTGAGATATTTGGTGTGTAAATGTGCTGTTGATCCTTTCAATATTATTGATTTTACCAATACAGAGAAAAGCCTGTGCATTATTGTTTTCTAAAAATATATTACTGATGTACTAAGATAACTACAGCTATGAATTTATTTATATTACTTACATTATGTATAAAGTTTACAGCATTTCAAATATTTTCCAATTTCTGTGAACAAGAAGCAAGCCCACTAAAAGTAAGGTACAAAGGTGAATGCTCAGGTTTTCTTCACAGTGTCTATTGACTTTTGGATATGTATTATCCCTACCTGGACAAAAGACCATTCAATTCACAGGCTACACATATTTTATGGACATGATATTTTAGCAAAGATTGGAATAAATTTCACACTGCGTAATGAAGTTTGTAGTGCAGTGTTATGTAGAAATAGTGATGAGACTACCGATGTTCCTAATGTCTACCACTCTTCCTCTCTATAACTCTTTTTTGGCACATGCGATAATCTCCATGATAAGCAGACATCCAGACACAAGTCATACTAACATACACAAATACATATGGACCAGCAGCATGAAGTTAACGCGGAACGCATGATACATTCTGTAGAAGAGACATCCTTGAGTCACTGGTGAAGCCATCTGTGAAGCCCTGTCCCTCGACCAAGATGGGCTTCTTTTTGCACATGGGGCACAGTTTTTTCACATGAGGCCCTCATACAGACAATGAAGTTCCAGCACTGGCCAGAGGAGATGGGCAGGGCACCGTGCATGTGTTGTCCTCTATAGAGGAGATACTGTCATTCCCTGCTCTACCTCTGTAGACACTCTCACTCAGAGGCACCTGCCGGGTCAGGAAAACACTATCAACCAATGAGCCACACTAGACTAACAATGAGAATGTTTACTCATAGGGCTGTGGCGACTTTTGTTTGTGCAACTAATACTTCTGGGAGATTTCCCAACCCGAAATATAACAGTGTGTAACCTGTATGAACTGGCATGGTTTTAAAACTACTGTGTGTGGAATCAATGAGAGATAGTATGAATCTAAATCAAGATCACAGCTTTATTTGTTCTTTCATTCTACATAAGGTCAATTCAAATATTTCAATATCTATAATAAATTGGTTATTACACTTCCCAATCTGGCTCTGATTAGGTACCTGTCTCATGTCACCAAAGTAGAGGTTCCCTTCAGTGAACTTTTCCCCCAGAGACACGTTGAGAGAGACCTTTGCGTTGTCGTAATGGTAGCTGAGATCCAGGTCTTCATGAATGTCGTATTTCACCATGAAGGCCTTGTGGCTGTCTAGGCTGTGTCCGCAACAGTTAGGGTAGAGCAGAGATGTGAGAGGCTACAGATACTGCACACGGAGAGGGGTGATGAAGCCATCGTCAAACCCTAGCTCGTTCAGGAGGATCTGTGTGGACAAATGAACATCACAAACAAAAGGAACATGGCTTACCACAGGTAACACTTGATACATTGAATATTTTGCCTGAGGTCTCCATATCTAATAGCCTACAGATGTATTTTATATGAATGAGGAAGCATACCCTGTAGTTGATCATTGTGTTGGGTCTGTAGACTGTTTAAAGTGTTCCATCTCTTCTATCAGCTCATCACAGAAGCTTTTTTTTTTAAACACAGGAAGCGCAAGATCCTTGGGGCTTCTAAAAAATGGAAAATAATGACATGCACCACCTATTTCAAAGAGGAACTCTTTATGGAAAACTCACCTGCTTCTGTCTGCATTAAACTCAACAGTCCCTCTTCACTGGTCTCATCACTTTCAACAATAATCCATCATCTGCTTAAACTCTGGAGCCAGATAGGATTCCTAAAGAGATAGTGTAAGTCAAATATTACACTTTACAATTTTAGTGTGTATGGAGACTACAGTATTGTAGGCTTCCTTCCTACCTGTAGATGGTAGACATGGTCATGGAGGGGTTTATAAATCTCCCGTATGGCAGCAGCTCTCTCAGTTGACTTCACACCAAGGCTCTGACGCCATTAAACTTCTTTGGCAATCTAGAAAGGAAACATTTAACCACACATCAAAATGGAAAGATCATTCAGTAGTGTCTAGACATCCGCGTTGCCTCCCACAATTTTCAAACGCTCCGGTTTTCGAGACTAATCATTCAGTACAATTTTAATAAATACTCAAAATGCGTGGGCCTACTTTGCTTTGTCAGGATATCCTCGAACTGTGTGTCAGTGGAGCAGCCAAGCTTTCTTAAGACCTGTTTGGCAAACATATTTTTGGTTACTAAAAGTTTGGTTTCTAGCTAACGTTAGCTCACAAACTAGTATATTTATCCAACAAGATGTTTTAACATGACAATTATTTGTAGATCTACTGTACTGGCTAGCTAGTAGATACCCACCGCTTGATAATAAGTTCTAACTGCTGCTGATCTGACATGACGTTTGAACTCAAGGAAAATATTCAGCGCTAAAACAACTAGTGTAAACATTTGCGTTACGATCCTTACAGTTTTACATGATTATCCTATGAAGATAATACACATAAACGTATTCAAGTTATATGAACATTCATAATAAAAAGCTATTGTTAGTAGTTAAATGAGAGTGAAAAGGGAGCTGTCAAAAGCAGTTATGGCATTGCTTCCGGATTTTGAGTTGTTTGTTGTGATCCAACGTTGTTATGTGTCCGATGTGAACCGATACTCTTAGCATTTCGTTTCCAAATCAACAAAAAGGCTTTAATAGAGACACATTGCTAAATATAAAATTTCACAATATTAAACATTACTTAATTATTTAAATGTGTGTCAATTTTTCTTGGTGTAAAATGTATTCAAGAGGAACTGTAAAAATAAAACTGTTCGAGTTGTGTTTCCGCGTGCGTCAACATAAATCGTCCGTTCTCTGAATACCAGGGCAACATGCGAATCTTTCCTCCGTTGATTGACTCTTTAGCTAGTTCTTCTTTTATCATATTTCTTTGCACGTAAGTCGGTTTCTCCTTCCATTATATAATTTGGCTTGCATATTTTACGTAGATTGAGGTCCATTTCGCTGCAGAGATGTTGAGTGTGGACTCGTTGCAAGTGGTGGCTGAAGAGGAGGTGGTGGAGTCGAGCTCAAACCGCTTGGGTGACATCTACACGTTTGTGGCCGAGGGCTGCTACCCCCAGACAATGAATCCCATACGAAAGAAGAATCTCAAAAGATATGCTCAGAAATTCATCATTGATGGTAAAAAAAAAAATAAAGAAAATGCTTGAGACGTAGAGCGATCTGAAATGTGTGCCGTTGAATGTAGCCTAGTGTCTCTTTCTAATGGCATGTTTCATTGATTGTTGTCTGTGTGGTTGTGTCGTCCTAGAGGGTCGACTCTACTATGTGGGGCCCAAGAAGGAGGAGAAGCGAGAGGTTGTGATTGAAGCTGAACGTAAGAGGCAGATATTCCTAGAGTGCCACTTTAATGACATTGGTCATCACCTGGGACAGAAGAAGACTGTTCACAGGATCCAGAGCAAGTATTACTGGCTGGGTATTGTAAAAGATGTCGTGGACTGGGTATGTTTGTCTATTTGGAGTTCAGTGTAATACAGCTCGGAGGCATACATTCATTCTTCTTACAAATTGTGCACTTGTCTGTCTCAGATAAAGGTATGTGAAACCTGTCAACACACAGAGAGGAACAAAAACATGACAAGGACTGTTCGGCCAATCAAAGTGGATGCTCCCTGGGAAATTCTAGGGATTGATATATTTGGTAAATAAACTCTCAGATATCTTATCAGAAAATGAAACTACTTGGCTAGTCTCACAACAATAGATGAACTCCGACTACAATTGTTTGTATGACTTTGTTGAATTTGTTCATGTTTTCACCAGGGCCTTTCCAAAAAACACAGCAAGGTAATTCCAGCGTGGTAATCGTCACAGATTACTTCAGCAAGTGGGTGGAGGCGTTTCCCATTCAAAAAAGAGATGCCCTCTCTGTTGCCAGATGTATATCTACATCCATTTACAGGTAATTCTACACACACACAATTTCATCTTGATTTGACAATTATTTGCAAGATACAACCATCATCACCAACATGAGTGGATATGAGATGGAGCACCATATTTGTTTTCCTACCAGGTTTGGAGCAGCAAAAACAGTTATCTCCACACAAAGCGTTGACTTTTGTGACGAGGTAAGACATTATTAGCCTGTTTCTATTTACAAGCTCTTAAAGTAACTGTCCAGTGGAAATCTCACTTTTAAAAGTTCATATTCTATTAACTCGTACCTAAATAATGTTGACTCGTCATTCTATACTCGTATCTGAGGCCAAAGCATGAATTTGAGAGAGAACAAAATCCATCTCAAACTTGTATCTCAAACAGACTGTTTAAATAATGCTTGCTATTTACTCATAGAACGTGCCGTCATGTTGGCTCATTGACTGAGCTGACCAATCAGGGGTCTACTTGCATTAATATTTTTAATGACCTGTTTACGCCCACACTATTCAAACACAGAAAAGCTGCTAGAATTGTTTTAATAAAACATTTATTATAACCACAAATAGGTGCTAAGTTTGCATGAAAAAAATCCAAGTCCAGGCGCTCGTGTGGGTTTGCAAGTTAAAAAGCAGTTAATGTGTGGGCTAAGTCATTAAAAATACATGAATGCCTTCATCAGGGTGTCAGATACAATGTGTGACACACTTGTGTAAAGGTGATCACAGGTACAGAAAATATGCTTTTTAACATACTTAATAAAATGAAAAAATAAACTTTTTTTCACTCATATTGTAATTAATTATAGGTCTATCAACATTGCCTCTGTAATGTGTTAATTCTAGGTGACAAAGCACCTCTGTAACAGGTGGAACGTAGTGCAGAGAGTGTCTGCTGTAGAGTTGAACCCGCTACACGACCACAGCAGTGGATTACTGAAGGGAGCCATCACACAGGTGGTGGCAGAGAAGCAGGCAGAGTGGGACGATTTCCTGGACCCTGTCTTATGTCTGTTTAGGACGACCATCAACCCCACAACAAAGTTCACACCCTATTCACTCATGTTTAATAGGAAAACAATTTTACCTAGTGAGGTGAGGTTTTGTTTTTTAAAGACATTTATTTGCGTTAATACTATGTCTTAGTTGTTGTTAATATTTAATTATTAATTTAAAATGTATTTTGTCAAGACCGACCAAGAGACGGATTTGTATCACTCAAAGGAAGAGGTCTCTGCGTGTATGACAGTGATGCAGGAGCAGCAGAACTCTGTGAAGCAACTGGTGAGTTTGAATTGGAAATTGAATATCTTGCCTTTTGGGAGAGGCTGTGCTACACTGCCAAAGAGAGCCTGATGAGCTTGTTTCATGGTTGCCACTTTTCATTTCTACTTCAATGCTAACTTACTTGACCTACAACCCTATTGCGCTCTACGGAGCATAGGTCATTGTATGACATAGGTCATGTGTGTAATTCCCATGTGAGCTTTCTCTGGATTCCACTGGAAATGGTCAATAATTGTTTGTGTTTACAGGTGATTGCCAACATGAATGCGGCGTACAAACAGGAGAAGAAGAATGCCAAGAGAAGAGCTCGGAACATGCCCTCCATTACCTTCAAAGTCACAGACCCATTGTTTGGCTCGGGTGAGTCGTCCTCCCAGAAGAAACTGAAACGGAGCATTTACCTTTCTTTCCCGGTAGAAACGGTCCTTGCCACTGAGCAATGCAGTTCTGATGACAAAAAGAGTGACTTGGAATACCCCCTGCCGATTTCTGATGCGCATTGAGGCCTGCTATGCTAGTGGTTATAGTATACAAGAAACATAATCGAGAAGCACACAGTGGCTGTATTAATGGATTAACAATTCCTCTTGCTTCAGTGGTATGATGGAGACATGATGTCCTCATAAGATGCTTCATCTCAGAGAGAAGATTGGTGAACATGGAGGCACCGGAATCAAGAAGCCTGACCAAAAATATTGATAAGAAATTATATTGGGTTGGACATATGTCCAAATACATAGGTTTTCCCAGTCAGTGCCTGGTGGGTTTGTGGTCTAGTCATTGATATTGTGAGGAATGTAGGTGCTAAAGGCCAATCCTATCATGTAGGATACACCTTTCTCCAACTCTGTTAAAAATGTGATATGAAGTTGTATTGACATCATGGAGCAGGGTATGTGCACTTGGGGTCAGCATCATTTTTTTTTGTGGCCACACTTAGAATACTTTGTCTTCACAATCAGTGATTCATTCATAGTTTTTTGAGTTTCGGCTCTGCTACATGCTTTAAGGAAGGACTTTAAATAACTGGTTAGGGTCCATATCAAATGATGGCATTTGATTTATTGCTGTGCATGGGATTCAATATTCCCAATAGCCCCAACATTCTATTGACCAGTGCAACCTTGAAGAAATGTGGATGGAAAAGCACAATAGAGTTCTAAAGTAAAAACTATGTATTTTAAAATAAGCTAACACAAAACAAATCAACCTTTTAACCTATAAAGTTGCAATATTCAGAAATCGCTCCACCAATTCCTGGTTGCAAAAATTCTAATAGTTCACCAAATGTTAGTTTTTGACAAAACAAGCAATGTATTGTGTAGAGCAGGGTTCTCCCATTGTCTGCCCCGGGGCCAAATCTTGGACCCGAGATGCAAAAACTCTCAAATGTAATGTACCAAGAAGGAAGTTACCCTACCTCAGTAATGCAAACGTTACGTTTTACCTTCATGAGGATAGAGAATGCAGGAGACAGTCAACTAATAAAGCAGGCAGCGGACCATTTTGTCGTGCTGACACGTAAAGCTGCAAGCGCAGCGCAATCAATAGGACGCGAACAGCGCCTGGTGCTGAAAATATAGCCAACTTGTTATGCAAGTGTTGAAGAACCTACACCAGTGGATTAATTTCAACAATAATCTTAATTGTAATTTGACTTTACAAACAACAAGAGGGCTTAATTGGAGTCTTTCTTCGAGACTATATAAAATACTTTAACTGGCTGAGGTAGGCTATGAGGCTTTACAGCATCGTTCACAATAACATAACATATGGCCTTATAGAAGTGGGACATTTTTTATTTGGCCTGCTTACAATTGCAACTGGACAAAAATGTGGCATCCTACATAAAACAATACTTAATAAAAGAAAAAAAGGTGATGTTTGTATCGGGATAGCCTGCTGCTTTAACGACAGAACAAACAGAAAATACTGTCAGCTTGAGACCTAAATATCCCAGGATAAGCACTCACAATAATATTAGTATTTACTAAATACAGTCATATAGGCCACTAAGTAACTTACTCAATGGAAAAAAGTTGCATTTCCCGTCAGACACGATCTTGGATGTCGTGCGAGATGGGTGTGATTTTTGATGCGCAGTCAGTCCTTGATTGACTTATGTGAAAGCTGTCGTGAGTCTATATTATGTTCATAGAGGAAAATTAGGACTTCCTGAAGTTGTCCCTCAGCTGCTTGATGAAATATTCCATCACCTCTGTGACAATGCTGCGGCCTGGTCCTGCTACCTGTCGTTTCTTCAGTGTTCTGAAGTGCAGTAACCTTCCAGATGACAAGTCCAAATCGAACAACTCAAGCTTTCTAGTAAAGGCCTCGAGTTTTTCCACCATGTCCACGACTGTTTTCCCTCTTCCTTGTAACTGGAGATTTAACCCGTTTCACTGACAGAATATGTCAGCCAAAAAAGCCGTGTGTGTATCTTGTAGTTACATTGAAGAGTTATCTTCGTCGGGCCTCTGTCTGGGGCGGGAAGGCCACTTTGCAAGTTCCATGCTTAGATTCATAATGACGTCTGAGATTGAATTATTTGTTAACAACGACATTTTCATTGCAAATAAGATACTGGCTTGGCATTGGGAATAAATGGTAAGATGAACGCATATCTCTCTGTACATTCTTCCCGGAAACTTCGATTTTCATTATTCATCTTTTGATACTTTTTGATAGGGATTTTTTCTCTTGTTATCAAGCTAATTATTCTGAACGAATGATGACGTTAAAAAAGTAGTGTATCTTACAGTAGGCTGTAGACCTGTTTTTCCCATTAATCAACAGAGAAATAGACAAAATAATATTTGAATAGGGACATGGTGATTTTATGAGCGTAATCATATCGAAATGATTGTTATTGTCACTGAATGTGTTATGTACTAATCGGATGTGTTAAACAAATGGTACAATTTGTAGTGTAGGCCAGTTAAATGTGATTATATGATATACTAATTATGTTCTGGACCGCCGACTATTAGCTCAGAAATTTTTTGGGCCTATGGCCAAACCTAGTTGACGAACCCTGATGTTGAGAAACAATGTACTATCTAAATCTCTGTGAAATATATTTTCAATAATCAAAAATATTGTATTTTCAGCTGGTTTGTACCTAGTATACAAAAACCGATAGTAAAAAAAAATTACACTAAACCTGAAGCATAGAAATAGCTCACATAGAACATATCTACCGCTTCTTAGCATGGACTGTAAAGAATATTGGCAAAGCGATTACATCATGGCATATTTTGTATGGGAACGCTCAGTGGCACATTTTGAAGACCAGAAAGCGCGCGCATCAACGACGCTATCTTGTTTCATGGAAGAGTTTTTGGAACATCGCATGCGCCGTTTGAGCTAGTCCAGAAAGTGACGTCACAGGCTCCGACAGTCTGAAAGGACAACATTCCATCACGTGGAGTTTAGGCAAACTTCCGGTAGTTCACATGTATGGTAATAGGCCACTGCATGCAAGAGCTGTCTATGTGCCAGAGGCAGCTTTTGTTGGGGTTTTTTGTCAGTGAGAGCTACCGTACTCTTCGATCTGCTTCGGTACAAAAGGTGATTGTTTAAATAAAATGTTATTGGTCACATACCCATGTTTAGCAGATGTTATTGCGGATAAAGCGAAATGCTTGTGTTTCTAGCTCCATCCGTGCAGTAATATCTAACAAGTAATATCTAGCAATTTCACAACAATACACACAGATCTAAGTAAAGGAATGGAATTAAGAATATATAAATATTTGGATGAGCAATGTCAGAGCGGCATAGACTAAGATTCAGTATTTGGGTCATTCTTTCGCTTGGGTAATATTTCAGTCCCTCTGACTTTTTGTATTATATTTCAAGTATTGGGTCACCAAAATGAAATGTTAAGATTTTGTATATACATTTAAATGTCCAGTATAAATGCATTTAAATAAATAAAGCATTAATTTAAACTTTTTATTTAATAAATCTCATTTCTTAACTGACACTAAGAATTGTGTCATGTCACACCCTGATCTGTTTCACCTGTCCTTGTGATTGTCTCCACCCCCTCCAGGTGTCACCCATCTTCCCTATAACCCTCAGTGTATTTATACCTGTATACTCTGTTTGTCTGTTGCCAGTTTGTCTTGCCAAGTCAACCAGCCTTTTTCCAAGCTCCTGTTTTTTCTAGTCTCTCTTTTCTAGTTCTGAGCTTTTGCCTGCCCTGACACTGAGCCCGCCTGCCTGCCTGTACCGTTTGGACTCTGACCTGGTTATGAACTCTTGCCTGTCCTCGACCTGCCTCTTGCCTGCCCCTCGTTGTTCAATAAATAAACCATCTATCTGCCTCCTGTGTTTGCATCTGGGTCTCGCCTTGTGCCGTTATACCCCCAGGCATTTCACTTAATTTTTACTTGGGAAATTAATATTAAAATGTGCACATAATAACTTTTGCCATTAATGCAAACATATATTTGTGTTATTTTGTTGAGAAAGTATTTTTATCAAATAAATGCATGATTATTGATTAAAATCACACAATTTAGCTCTGTCCCCCAGTCTACACTCAAGCCTGTCACGCCAACCAAACTCTGCCAATAAAAATGGTCAGCCTTATGTGCCATCATTAACAAGAAGTGACATCATTCAACAATTTTCAACTGCATGGTATGGAAACAGGCAAGTAATCGCATTCTTTTATAATTGTATTTTGTTTTTTAAAGTCAGGTGGGGATTGTCGAGCTGACCAATTCAACCCTGTTACATGAAATAAAGATGGAAAACTAGTACTTATCAAAATTATACTTCAACCCATGAAAATATACAATCTATTAATTTCATGCACACCATGTCCTTCACCATATGAGGAGCAGTGGCCATTTTGAGCCAAAAAACTCAACCCTGTCACATATAGTAACAGGGTTGTAAACCTGTGACAGGGTTGAGTTATTTACTTTATTTATAAATATTGCATCTAAACAAATGAATTATTCAACATATTATACATTATATATTGTTAATATTCACTTATGAAACATGCTGTAATGTGTTCCATGTGAACAAAAAATATATTTTAAAGCAGATAGCCTAGTGGGCAAGGCTCTTAACTTCAGTTGTTCCTTTAATTTGCTCTACATCCTAAATTACTCAAGGATTATAGTGTATACATGTACATTTTCTAAGAATCTTTGATTTAACGTTATCCATTGAAACATCTAGCGAATGATGGTACCATCAGCAGCAGAAAGACAAAGATAGCGTTGAGCACGTCAAAATGCTGACACAGAAAAAAGGGAACAATACCTTGAGAGAGAGCGTCAGATGGAAAAGAAATGTTGAGGCAGGGAAAAAGAAAAAGATCAGTGATTAAAGTGAGAGATCAGCGTCAGAAGCGTAATCAGTGGAGAACAGCATACAAAAGCAGCAAGGAGAGGAAAGGAGTATGTGAGATTGAGATGATGCCAAGCTCGATAAAAACGGAACCCTCCACCATGAGAATACACCAGGTCATCACACTTGCTCCTGGTCAGCTGATGTCTCGTGATGGCAGTTGCCTTTGTTCAACAAAGAAGGACCTAAACTGTACATGCTTTAACACACAGCACTTCAGTTTCAGGCTGCTCCAGAACAGCCAGCCAATGTGGATGCCAGCCAATGAGGAAGATCCACAAACTGTGGATGAAATCCAGTGGGGAAATCCAGGTCATCTTGGACAATGGTGTGTAGTGGAATATGATGATGACCTTTATCCAGGCATCCTCCTGGGCACGGATGAAATGAGTGTACAAGTGAAATGTATGCATCGTGTAGGACCAAACAGATTTTTCTGGCCTTCTGGAGACGACATCCACTGGTATCAGTTTGATGAAGTCCTTGAGATGATTCCACCCCCACAGCGTGTGACATCCCGCCACGTAGAGGTTGAGAGAGATGTGTGGGCCAGACTCTCAGGAAGAAAACCATGAATGAATATGGTGCTCCTGAGAAGGATAGTCATGGTGACACTAGTGCTGTAGTTAAAGCTGTTATAGCATTCTAAATGCCCTCGGAAAATGTTTCTACAGTTTGATAACACAATTAACTTTTCTGATGAAACCTGTTGAATGTTATTAATTACCCTATCACCCTAGTCTCAACCCCGTTACAGTATTCAACCCTGTCACCCTAGTCTCAACCCCGTTACAGTATTCCATCCTGTCACCCTAGTCTCAACCCCGTTACAGTATTCAACCCTGTCACCCTAGTCTCAACCCTGTTACAGTATTCAACCCTATCACCCTAGTCTCAACCCACGTTACAGTATTCAACCCTATCACCCTAGTCTCAACCCACGTTACAGTATTCAACCCTGTCACCCTAGTCTCAACCCCCGTTACAGTATTCAACCCTATCACCCTAGTCTCAACCCTGTTACAGTATTCAACCCTATCACCCTAGTCTCAACCCCGTTACAGTATTCAACCCTGTCACCCTAGTCTCAACCCCGTTACAGTATTCAACCCTATCACCCTAGTCTCAACCCCGTTACAGTATTCAACCCTGTCACCCTAGTCTCAACCCCGTTACTGTATTCAACTCTGTCACCCTAGTCTCAACCCCGTTACAGTATTCAACCCTATCACCCTAGTCTCAACCCCGTTACAGTATTCAACCCTATCACCCTAGTCTCAACCCCGTTACAGTATTCAAACCTATCACCCTAGTCTCAACCCCGTTACAGTATTCAACCCTATCACCCTAGTCTCAACCCCGTTACAGTATTCAATCCTATCACCCTAGTCTCAACCCCGTTACAGTATTCAACCCTATCACCCTAGTCTCAACCCCGTTACAGTATTCAACCCTATCACCCTAGTCTCAACCCCGTTACAGTATTCAACCCTATCACCCTAGTCTCAACCCCGTTACAGTATTCAAACCTGTCACCCTAGTCTCAACCCCGTCACATGACAATATTTGTTAAATAAAATAGCAAAGATGAATAAATATAAATGTAATGTTTTCTGAGCTCAGTCTGAAAGCACTTCATGATGACAGAAGTGAGTGCTACGGGGTGATAGTCATTTAGTTCAGTTACCTTTGCCTTCTCGGGTACAGGATCAATGGTAGCCATCTTGAAGCATGTGGGGACAGCATACTGGGATAAAGAGAGGTTGAATATGTCCGTAAACACTTTTTTGATATTGTCTGTCAACGCAATCACAACAATACATACGAAAATTAAAGTTAGTGCAAGCAGCCATATATCAAAGTAAGCTATTCATGGCTTGTGTTGGACGTATCTTCTGATACCCAAAACAAATTAATAATAAGATGTCTATTAATAATTCAAGCCTTGTCCCAATAAATCAGTAAATTGCCTTGTATAACCAGACTGGTTGTTATTGTAATCATCATATACAACTTAAAATCAAAAGGCTATCATCGTGCAGATATAAGTCAGGGCTATCATGTTTTATGTGCGGATGCATAACCCAGTGCCACGTAGTACCAACTCCATGATTCTGTAAGAAGCTCAAAACAATATGTAGCTAGCTATTTATAGAGCCACTGACATTGTGAGTGTTGTCAAACCAATATAGGATGTTAGATATACTGTTTCTTGCTATGGTTTGCTGTGACTCTAAGGTGGGGTGCATTTCAACATAAGTACAGCATGAGCTACATTATTTCTGTCCTGCTATTCAAAACAATAAGTGCTGTACATTTATTATACCAAAAAAATTAAAACATCCCACATCCTGACCTAATTGGTCACATACACATATCTAGCAGATGTTATTGGGGGTGTATCAAAATGCTTGTGTTCCTAGCTCCAACAGTGCAGTAGTATCTAACAATTAACAACAATACACACAAATCTAAAAGTAAAAGAATTGAATTAAGAAATATATAAATATTAGGACGAGCAATGTCAGAGTGGAAGTAACTAAGTAGAGTGACTAAGTAGTACTAAAGTAGAATAGAATATAGTATATACAGTATCTCACAAAATTGAGTACACCCCTCACATTTTTGTACATATTTGAGTATATCTTTTCATGTGACAACACTGAAGAAATGACACTTTGCTACAATGTAAAGTAGTGAGTGTACAGCTTGTATAACAGTGTACATTTGCTGTCCCCTCAAAATAACACAACACACAGCCATTAATGTCTAAACCGCTGGCAACAAAAGTGAGTACACCCCTAAGTGAAAATGTCCAAATTGGGCCCAATTAGCCATTTTCCCTCCCCGGTGTCATGTGACTCGTTAGTGTTACAAGGTCTCAGGTGTGAATGGGGAACAGGTGTGTTAAATTTGGTGTCATCGCTCTCACACTCCCTCATACTGACTGGTCACTGGAAGTTCAACATGGCACCTCATGGCAAAGAACTCTCTGAGGATCTGAAAAAAAGAATTGTTGCTCTACATAAAGATAGCCTGGGCTATAAGAAGATTGCCAAGACCCTGAAACTGAGCTGCAGCACGGTGGCCAAGACCATACAGCGGTTTAACAGGACAGGTTCCACTCAGAACAGGCCTCGCCATGGTCGACCAAAGAAGTTGAGTGTACGTGCTCAGCGTCATATCCAGAGGTTGTCTTTGGGAAATAGACGTATGAGTGCTGCCAGCATTGCTGCAGAGGTTGAAGGGGTGGGGGGTCAGCCTGTCAGTGCTCAGAACATACGCCGCACACTGCATCAAATTGGTCAGCATGGCTGTCGTCCCAGAAGGAAGCCTCTTCTAAAGATGATGCACAAGAAAGCCCGCAAACATTTTGCTGAAGACAAGCAGACTAAGGACATGGATTACTGGAACCATGTCCTGTGGTCTGATGAGACCAAGAAACTTATTTGATTCAGATGGTGTCAAGCGTGTGTGGCGGCAACCAGGTGAGGATTACAAAGACAAGTGTGTCTTGCCTACAGTCAAGCACGGTGGTGGGAGTGTCATGGTCTGGGGCTGCATGAGTGCTGCCGGCACTGGGGAGCTACAGTTCATTGAGGGAACCATGAATGCCAACATGTACTGTGACATACTGAAGCAGAGCATGATCCCCTCCCTTCGGAGACTGGGCCGCAGGGCAGTATTCCAACATGATAACGACCCCAAACACACCTCCAAGACGACCACTGCCTTGCTAAAGAAGCTGAGGGTAAAGGTGATGGACTGGCCAAGCATGTCTCCAGACCTAAACCCTATTGAGCATCTGTGGGGCATCCTCAAACAGAAGGTGGAGGAGTGCAAGGTCTCTAACATCCACCAGCTCCTTGATGTTATCATGGAGGAGTGGAAGAGGACTCCAGTGGCAACCTGTGAAGCTCTGGTGAACTCCATGCCCAAGAGAGTTAATGCAGTGCTGGAAAATGATGGTGGCCACACAAAATATTGACACTTTGGGCCCAATTTGGATATTTTCACTTAGGGGTGTACTCACTTTTGTTAACAGCGGTTTAGACATTAATAGCTGTGTGTTGTGTTATTTTGAGGGTACAGCAAATGTACACTGTTATACAAGCTGTACACTCACTACTTTACATTGTAGCAAAGTGTCATTTCTTCAGTGTTGTCACATGAAAAGATATACTCAAATATTTCCAAAAATGTGAGGGGTGTACTCACTTTTGTGAGATACTGTACATATGAAATGAGTGAAGCAGTATGTCAACATTATTAAAGTATAATAGCTGTTTAAGGCTATGGTGGATGGCATCTAAAAAATATAATTTCCCGAAGGGGTGTAATGAACTCTTTCATGCAGAAATAGACCAGGGCTATCATGTTTTTAATGTAAGGATGGCTTACCCAGTACCCACCCAAACCCTGAACAAATGTCTCTATTACATTGTTCACCAATAGCCATGCTTTATTCATCTTGCTCCCATTGGCAGCCCTCCACTGGTGCCACAAGGTGATGGAAGAGAAGACCAGCTTCATTCTTGGGAACAGCCGGTGGAAGTGCAGCAGGTCCTGCTTCATCTTCCTCACAATGACCACACTTTACCTGCACCAGATCATTCCCCCCCCCCACATGGACCAAGAGAATATGGGCCAGGCTGGGAATCCATTTGTTTGTAGAATATGGTGAGAAGACCAGACCACCTCATCCCACCCACCCCAAACCATGACACCCTTGCCTCTAACCCTAGACCCTACCTAACGTTTCTCTGGCCCTTTTTTCCCCGCGCCACACACAGTGCATTCGGAAAGTATTCAGACCCCTTGACTTTTTCCACATTTTGTTACGTTACAGCCTTATTCTAAAATGTTTTGAAAAAAAACACGAATCATCTACACACAATACCCCATAATGACAAAGCAAAAACTGGTTTTTAGATTTTTTTGTAACGATATGTGTTCATTGTACTGTACGTCCACTATATTTCGTTATTACACTTTGCGAGAAGGGTGGGAAAAGGTGGCCATAGCTTAGCTATGTAGCCTGAATCTTTAAGTTATGTTTTGGCCCAACATATTTGTTTGTGCCTGTTGCATTTAAAAGTTATACAAGTTTTATGGCCTTTCTGGTGTGCATTGTATTATAGGAGGATCTCTCACCAAAACACTATGTTACTTAAGCTACACGGCTAGCTCTCCTAATTGTTTTTGTCTATGCCTCAGGTGCGCATGTAGAGCTAGCTAGAGCACATGTGATTTAGTCCTCAATAACTAATTTGCATGATTTAAAACACCATCTAATTATAGTTCAGAAATCAGCAGCACCAGTCTTAAAATGCATAATCTGTACTGAATTGTGTGTTTTGTAAGAGGTTGTTACCTGTTAGACACTGATCTTTGATCGAGCTGTGCGCTGTTTTCTGTCTCCAGCAGTGCCATCAACTGACTGCTTCTGTAGAGGTAGATGTTACAAGCATTGCAATGAAGGCTTACATGCGTCTTTTTATTTAAACTACCGTCAATAAATAAGAACAATGATACTTTATTAAGGTATATCACAAAAGGACATTTACAACATTTGTGAATTACAATTCTACTTGGCTTACAACCGGAAGTTGCAATATGATGATGTAACAGTGTAATTGGTCCTTTGTATGACCTCTATTATTTCCTGTTTTTATTTCATCTCATTTCAGAAATGAGTGAAATGGTACGGTGTCACCCACAGCTGCCCAAAGTGATGCAGGAGAAGGCTGTGGGCCATCCTGACATGTTTCTTCCTGGATAAGATCTGTGAGAAGCTCATTAGCCAGGCCCCTAGTCACAGCATGGAGGTAGACTTGGCAGAGCAGGACCAAGCCCAGGACCTCGGCACCATCGTGAATGACTGCTTAAAGTTCAGACCTTAACCCAACTCGGCCCACTTGCACAATGGCCAGGAACATGATCCCAATTATGCTGGTGAGCCTAAATGACGATTGTGAAAGTGAAGGTCCCTGTCGCTTACTTCCCTCCCAAGCCCTGATAGAGGCAGAGAGTGGCAACCTTCCCGGACCCGGCTAGCCCAGAGGATACAGGCCCTGCTAAATATGAGTGAGATGGTCCAGCCTGCTGCAGATCTTTCTGGTGTCCTCCAAGGTCATCAATGATAAAGGACTGAACAGAGCAATCATTGCCCAGAAATAGGAAGGGCAATCGTTTTTTATGTGAGGATGCCTAACCCAGTGGCAGGTAGTTTATTATACCAACTCCAGGATACACTAAGATGCTCACATTCAAGAATTGCTCTAATTTTCACTGCAAACATTAGATATCAATATAATTTCACACGTGAAATAAAAATGTCACACATTTCACACAACTGAAAATAATTATGTTTGATGAGCTGAGCTGGGGATCCCTCCTTGCGGCAGCGCGGGCAAAGTGGGATAGAGAGCGTGAGTTTGTCAGTCTTGAGTTTGATAGAGAGTGTGTGTTTGTCACTGTAGTCGGCCAGGTAGCTCTCTGCTAGAGGCAAGAAATCAGCAGCAGCAGTGTCTTTGGAGCTCTGGCGTCGGGTGGCCTGGAACACACAAGTGAAATTTGATAAATGGCATGCAATTAACAATGTTAGCTGTCACACTCAAGCTAATGAAGGAATTAGAAACGTCCATCCCTGTTTGCATGAGTAATAAGAAAATAAAAATTAATTGTCACATACACCGGATAGGTGCAGTGACGTGTTTTTTACAGGGTCAGACATACCCACTGGGCAGACACTGGTTGAATCAACATTGTTTCCACGTCACTTCAATGAAATAGAAGTAACGTGGAATACACGTGGAATGCAAAGTGGAATAGGCGTTGATTTGATGTCTGTGCCCAGTGGGTAGTAGTATGGCGCCCGTGGAGCAAATTAGGGTTAAGGGTACATCGACAGATGTTCACCTCGGATACTGGCCCAACGCTCTAACGTTTAGCTCAGCTAAAAATGGTGCCGGAGAAGAAGGCAGACGTTTCACTTGTTCCCAACCGATTGTGTTTTTTGTTAGTTTATTTGCGTTTTTTTGTAACTTATTTTGTACATAATGTTGCCTCTACCGTCTCTTATGACTGAAAATAACTTCTGGACATCAGGACTGTGATTACCTACCACGGACTGGCAGAATCCTTTGTTCCCTTTAACGAGTCTGATGAGCCCGACGCGAATGATATACTGCTTTCTCAGGAACAGGCCCAGATCCCGGTGATTTGCATGAAGAAGAGGCGGAGAAAAAGGGGCCAAAGGGCGGGCTGCCTTCTGAGAATTCGTAGGTGATCGAATAAATTCTCACTTCCTTCCATTCTGCTAGCAAACGTGCAATCTTTGTAGAATAAAATAGATAACCTACGCGCAAGATTAAACTACCAACGGGACATTCAAAACTGTAATATCTTATGCTTCACGGAGTCGTGGCTGAACGACGACACTATCAACATACAGCTGGCTGGTTATACGCTGCACCGGCAGGTAGAACAGCGGCATCTGGTAAGACAAGGGGTGGCGGGCTATGTATTTTTGTAAATAACAGCTGGTGCACGATATCTAAGAAAGTCTCAAGCTATTACTCGCCTGAGGTAGAGTATCTCATGATAAGCTGTATCTACCTAGAGAGTTTTCATCTGTATTTTTCGTAGCTGTTTACGTACCACCGCAGACTGAAGCTGGCAAGAGGACAGCATTGAATGAGCTGTATTCCACCTTAAGAAAACAAGAAAATGCTCACCCAGAGGCGGCGCTCCTAGTAGCCTGGGGACTTTAACCTCTCTGGTATCATTGGGACGCTAGCGTGCCACCTCGACGACAGCCAGTGAAATTGCAGGGCGCCAAATTCAAACAACAGAAATCCCATAATTAAAATTCCTCAAACATACAAGTATTATACACCATTTTAAAGATAAACATCTTGTTAATCCAACCACAGTGTTCGACTTCAATTGGCACGTTATGGTCAGTAATGCATTGTCTCAAATAACAGCCGGTGGAATTGCAGAGAGCCAAATCTAATTACAGAAATACTCATCATTAAAATTGATGCAAGATACAAGTGTTATACATAGGATTAAAGATAAATGTCTTGTTAATCCAGCCACTGTGTCAGATTTCAAAAAGGCTTTACGGCGAAATTACACCATGCGATTATGTTAGGAAAGCGCGTAGCCACAAAACACCATACAGACATTTTCCAGCCAAGGAGGACTCACAAAAGTCAGAAATAGCGATTAAATGAATCACTTACCTTTGATGATCTTCATCTGGTGGCATTCCCAGGACTCCATGTTACACAATAAATGTTCGTTTTGTTCGATAATGTCCCTCTTTATGTCCAAAAACCTCCGTTTTGTTGGTATGTTTAGTTCAGTAATCCAAAGGTACAAAGACGAAAAGGAAAAAAAGTACAATAAAAGTTCATAGAAACATGTCAAACGATGTTAAAATCAATCCTCAGGTTGTTTTTGTCATAAATAATAAATAATATTTCAACCGGACAAAAGCTTCGTCAATAGAAAAGGAGAAACAAGAAATGCCCGCTCCCAATCACGCGCTGGGCTCATGTCTGGAAATTTCCACTGTCCACTCATTGAAAGTGCTGTATCTCCCTCATTTTTCAGAGTAAAAGCTTGAAACAACGCCTAAAGACTGGCCACATGTAGAAGAAGACGTAGAGATCGTGAATTGGGTCCTAAGTCTTTGTATGGTGGATAGGCTTTCAATGGAAAAACAGCCTTTCAAAATAATAGTACTTCCTGGATGGATTTTCCTCAGGTTTTTGCCTGCCTTATCAGTTTTGTTATACTCACAGACATTATTTTAACAGTTTTGGAAACTTTAGAGTGTTTTCTATCCAAATCTACCAATTATATGCATATCCTAGCTTCTGGGCCTGAGTAGCAGGGAGTTTAATTTGGGCACGCTTTTCATCCAAAATTCCGAATGCTGCCCCCTACCCTAGTGAAGTTAATGCAGGGAAACTTAAATCCGTTTTACCAAATTTCTATCAGCATGTTAAAATGTGCAACCAGAGGAAAAAAAACTCTGGACTACCTCCACACACAGAGAAGCAAACAAAGCTCGCCCTCACCCTCCATTTGGCAAATCTGACCATCATTCTATCCTCCTGATTCCTGCTTACAAGCAAAAATGAAAGCAGGAAGCACCCGTGACAAGATCAATAAAAAAAAGTGGTCAGATGAAGCAGATGCTAAGCTACAGGACTGTTTTGCTAGCACAGACTGGCATATGTTCCGGGATTCCGCCGATGGCATTTAGGAGTACACCAAATCAGTCATTGGCTTCATCAATAAGTGCATCGATGATGTCGTCCCCACAGTGACCGTACGTACATACCCCAACCAGAATCCATGGATTACAGGCAACATCCGCACTGAGCTAAAGGCTAGAGCTGCCGCTTTCAAGGAACGAGATTCAGCATATATGAAATTTCGCTATGCCCTCTGACGAACCATCAAACAGGCAAAGCATCAATACAGGACTAAGATCAAATTGTACTACACCGGCTTTGATGCTCGTCGAATATGGGAGGGTTTGCAAAACATTACAGACTGCAAAGGGAAGCACAGCCGAGAGCTGCCCAGTGACACGAGCATAACAGACGAGCTATACTACTTCTATGCTTGCTTCAAGGCAAATGGCACTGAAACATGCATGAGAGCACCAGCTGTTCCAGAAGACTGTGTAACTGCACTCCACACTGCCCTTTCCCACCGGGAAGGAACACCTATGTGAGAATCCTATTCATTGACTACAGCTCAGGTTTCAACACCATAGTGCCCTCAAAGCTAAGGACCCTGGGATCAATAAGCTAAGGACCCTGGGACTCAACACCTCCCTCTGCAACTGGATCCTGGACTTCCTGACGGGCCGCCCACAGGAGGTAAGGGTAGGTAACAACACATCCGCCACACTGATCCTCAACACAGGGGCCCCGCAGGGGTGCGTGCTCAGCCCCCTCCTGTATTCCCTGTTCACTCATGACTGCACGGCCAGGTACGACTCCAACACCATCATTAAGTTTGCCGATGACACAACAGTGGTAGGCCTGATCACTGACAACAACGAGACAACCTCAGAGACCTGGCCGTGTGGTGCCAGGACAACAACCTCTCCCTCAACGTGATCAAAAAAAAGGAGATGACTGTGGACTACAGGAAAAGGAGGACCGTGCATGCCCCCATTCTCATCGACGGGGCTGTAGTGGAGCAGTTTGAGAGCTTCAAGTTCCTTGGTGTCCACATCACCAAAAAAACGAACATGGTCCAAGCACACCAAGACAGTCGTGAAGAGGGCACGACAAAACCTATTCCCCCTCAGGAGACTGAAAAGATTTGGCATGGGTCCTCAGATCCTCAAAAGGTTCTACAGCTGCATGATCGAGAGCATCCTGACTGGTTGCATCACTGCCTGGTATGATAACTGCTCCGACCACAAGGCACTACAGAGGGTAGTGCGAACGGCCCAGTACATCAATGTACTGGGACCAAGCTCCCTGCCATCCAGGACCTCTATACCAGGTGGTGTCAGAGGAAGGCCCTAAAGAATTGTCAAAGACTCCAGCCACCCTAGTCATAGACTGTTCTCTCTGCTACCACATGGCAAGTGGTACCGGAGTGCCAAGTCTAGGTCCAAGAGGCTTCTAAACAGCTTCTACCCCCAAGCCATAAGACTCCTGAACACCTAATCAAATGTCTACCCGGACTATTTGCATTGCCCCCCCCTCCCCCTCTTTTACACCGCTGCTACTCTTTGTTGTTATCATCTATGCATAGTCACTTTAATAACTCTACCTACATGTACATATTACCTCAACTAACCAGTGCCCCCACACATTGATCCTGTACCGGTACCCCCCTGTATATAGTCTTGCTATTGTTATTTTACTGCTGCTGTTTAATTACTTGTTACTTTTATTTCTTATTCTTATCCGTATTTTTTTAAACTGCATTGTTGGTTAGGGGCTCGATTGTAAGCATTTCAATGTAAGGTCTACACCTGTTGTATTCGGCGCATGTGACTAATAAAATGTGATTTGATTTAATTTGAGTGTGACAAAGTGTTCTTTTTTGGAGGTGAAGGTGCAGCAGTGGTGCCAGGTTTGCTTCGGGCATCAGAACACACAGGAGGACCTCATTTAAGTTTTAGGTGAACACAAAACGGTAAATGACACGCCAATGAAGAATAAAGTATAGAAAAATTTTCCTCACTGAAGTGCTTCCTCCTCGGCAGCATTCTGCCAATGCTGCATGCTACGTTGATAGACAGAGTGTGTGTGTTTTGTGTGTGAGTGAAAAAGACAACTTAATAATAGTAGCACGAGACAATGGATGGTGCTTTAAGAGTTTGGGGAGGATGGAATCACATTCACAATTTGTTTTTTAACACAAGATAAAACACATTCAACTATAGAGTAGCAGGGACAACAACCAGGCCTGCTTTGGTTTAAAGCCCACTCATCACTTCAAGCTACAGGCCAAGAGTGAGGTGTTAGTATGACTGAGTAAGTTAACGTAGACAATAACACAGAAAGTGTTATTAAAGAATACAAACGGACAATAGGTACAGTTGAAGTCGGAAGTTTACATACACCTTAGCCAAATACATTTAAACTCAGTTTTACACAATTCCTGACATTTAATCCTAGTAACAATTCCCTGTTTTAGGCCAGTTAGGATCACCACTTTATTTTAAGAATGTGCAATGTCAGAAAAATAGTAGAGAGAATGATGTATTTCAGCTTTTATTTCTTTCATCACATTCCCAGTGGGTCAGAAGTTTACATACACTCAATTAGTATTTGGTAGCATTGCCTTTAAATTGTTTAACTTGGGTCAAATGTTTCGGGTAGCCTTTCACAAGCTTCCCACAATAAGTTGGGTGAATTCTGACCCATTCCTCCTGACAGAGCTGGTGTAACTGAGTCAGCTTTGTAGACCTACTTGCTCGCACCTTTTCAGGTCTGCCCACAAATTTTCTATAGGATTGAGATCAGGGATTTGTGATGGCCACTCCAATACCTTGACTTTGTTGTCCTTAAGCCATTTTGCACAACGTTGGAAGTATGCTTGGGGTCATTGTCCATTTGGAAGACCCGTTTGCGGGTCTTTTGTGAAGTGCACCAGTCCCTCCTGCAGCAAAGCACCCCCACAACATGATGCTGCCAACCCCATGCTTTACGGTTGGGATGGTGTCTTCGGCTTGCAGGCCTCCCCCTTTTTCCTCCAAACACAACAATGGTCATTATGGCCAAACAGTTTTATCTTTGTTTCATCAGACCAGAGGACATTTTTTCCTAAATGTACGATCTTTGTCCCCATGTGCAGTTGCAAACCGTAGTCTGTTTTTTTATGGCGGTTTTGGAGCAGTGGCTTCTTCCTTGCTGAGCAGCCTTTCAGGTTATGTCGATATAGGCCTCGTTTTACTCTGGATATAGATACTTTTGTACCTGTTTCCTCCAGCATCTTCACAATGTCCTTTGCTGTTGTTCTGGGATTGATTTGCACTTTTTGCACTAAAATGACAATTAACCCTTATACTGGCCAGGACGTGACAGTTCCCTTTATTTTTTGAGCAGTATATTTTAGAAAATACACCTTAAAGACTCCATACCAAATGATATCACATAATGGGCTCAGATACAATAAAAGTTGTTTTGGAGTGTTTGTAAGGTGTTTTAGACATATTTTTAGAATGCATGAAGATCAATACCAATATCGAAATCAAAACTTGGATGACAATTATGTCAATAACGGCAATAATCTATTTAAAATAATTACCTTGGAGGATCAACTACGATTAAGGTAAGAATGGTACAGGCCACATTTCAAAACAGAGGATTTACTCTACGTGCCCAGCCACAGAAAGTTGAGGTTACAAAACGTTTAGGTTTGAGAAATGTTACCATTCTCAAATTCACAGAAAGGGCTCTGGATGCTAGGACTGATAGTCTAACATCCAAATAGTAGCTCTAAACATATTTTGAATGCAATAAATGGTTTGTTCACATGTTTGTAAACATTAAAGAAAAACAGAATTATATTTTGGGTTATGATGGAGTGAGTCATTCTGAAGTCACGAGGCATATAGCTAGTCAAAATGTACTAGAATCATTGGCTAATGGCTATATCATTAATGTTGGCCCTACATGTCCACAAAACCTTCCTTACTAGTCTCTTTCCATCAGGGGTGAAAGTAAAAGTTCCCGATACAGACCTCCTACGTGTGCACGCGCTTGTCAAACAATCACTTCAAAGGGCTACTTTACTAGGCCACCTATGCACATTCATCCACTTGCAACATACTGTATTTCCACCCTCCAAACAGTGGTGAATGGAAAAAGACACCTGTTACACGAAACATCAAAAAGTGTAATGACATCTGGTGATTTTCATTTAGGCTTGAATTTATGCGTCCACTGCTGCCCACGTGCAAAATGTAATTGTTCTAGCCCAATGGTTCCCAAACTTTTTATAGTCCTGTACCCCTTCAAACATTCAACCTCCAGCTGCATACCCCCTCTAACACCAGGGTCTCAAATGTTGTTTTTTGCCATCATTGTAAGCCTGTCACACACACACTATACGACACATTTATTAAACGTAAGAATGAGTGTGAGTTTTTGTCACAACCCGGCTCGTGGGAAGTGACAAAGAGCTCTTATAGGATCAGGGTACAAATAATAATATAATAATAATCTATAATTATGCTCTTTATTTAACCATTTTACATAAAAAACCTTATTAGTTCATCGAAAATTGTTAAAAACTCACCACAGGTTAATGAGAAGGGTACGCTTGAAAGGATGCACATAACTCTGAAATGTTGGGTTGTATTGGCGAGAGTCTCAGTCTTAAATCATTTTCCACACAGTCTGTGCCTGTATTTAATTTTCATGCTAGTGAGGGCCGAGAATCCACCCTCACATAGGTAGGTGGTTGCAAAGGGCATCAGTGTCTTAACAGTACGATTTGCCAAGGCAGGATACTCTGAGCGCAGCCCAAACCAGAAATCTGTCAGTGGCTCAATTTTCACAGAACCGCTTGTTGCAATATCGATGAGGCTCTCTTGTTCAGATATCGGTAAGTGGACTGGAGGCAGGGTATGAAAGGGATAACGAATCCAGTTGTTTGTGTCATCCGTTTTTGGAAAGTACCTGCATAATTGCGCACCCAACTCACTCAGGTGCTTCGCTATATCACATTTGACATTGTCCGTAAGCTTGAGTTCATTTGCATACAAAAAATCATATAATGATGGAAAAACCTGTGCGTTGTCCTTGTTAATGCAGACAGAGAAGAGCTCCAACTTCTTAATCATAGCCTCAATTTTGTCCAGCACATTGAATATAGTTGCGGAGAGTCCCTGTAATCCTAGATTCAGATCATTCAGGCGAGAAAAAACATCACCCAGATAGGCCAGCTGTGTGAGAAACTCGTCATCAAGGAAGCGGTCAGACAAGTGAAAATTATGATCAGTAAAGAAAACTTTAAGCTCCTCTCTCAATTAAAAAAAATTTGTCAATACTTTGCCCCTTGATAACCAGTGCACTTCTGTATGTTGTAAAATGGTTACATGGTCGCTGCCCATATCATTGCATAGTGCAGAAAATACACGAGAATTCAGGGGTCTTGCTTTAACAAAGTTAACAATTTTCACTGTAGTGTCCAAAACATCTTTCAAGCTGTCAGACATTCCCTTGGCAGCAAGAGCCTCTTGGTGGATGCTGCAGTGTACCCAAGTGGCGTCGGGAGCAACTGCTTGCACGCGTTACCACTCCACTATGTCTCCCTGTCATGGTTTTTGCAGATACAGATACCAACATGAGCAGCAGCTACGTTTGGCAACATACAGACCATTAGTGGAATTCCCGCTAGAGAGTAACGGTTAACGTGATTGGATGTTAATTATTTGACTAGGCTACCTGTATTTGACATTGTGTTGTTATTTCTCTGAACACTAGATGGTTTCATTTTATTTTTGGCAGTGAAATGCGACTACTCAGGCGAGAAAAAAACCTCACCCAAATGTATAGCCCCGTTGGAGTAACCCCAGTTCGGAATACCTGTTCTAGTCCAACCATCTATCAAGTCCCATTTGCTCATTTTTCATGCCTTTAACCCTCTACTGGCATAAACCTAGCCCTAGCTGACACAAAAATATGAAATATTACAGATATACCTAAAAAAAACAAAGATCATGACCCTCCTTCGAATAGCGATTAGTGCAATTAAATCCTGAACAAACCATGTTTGCCCTTTTATCAACACTGGTATCCAAACGACTCCGAAGAACAAACACGGGAAAGTGGTGCGATCAGAGATCGGAAAAATATCTCTGATAGCGTTTATATCAGCCTGTAGGGCGGTAGAAGACTGGAACATGGGGGGAGAGGCACTCAAAATGGCGACATGAGAGGGTGTAACATTTCTAGCTGAGGAACAATTTTAGGGTTTTCTCACAAAGTTTATAGTTTTAGACTGCAGTTTCAATTTGTTTTTGTTTTCACAAAAAATGATATCTAACCATACAATTTAGCTATTTTGAATAATTTTGTAATTAATCAAACCATTGAAATATATTTTTGACGATTTCCAACGAAGAAGCTAGCTATGGAAAAGTTTCAGCGTGTGTAGTTAAGTTAGCCTGCTAACGTCTTCATAGCTAGTATCATAGAATCAGGACATGACCAAACTGTTGCTGAGATAATGGATGTTGAAACTTCCAAGTAGAAAAGAGGCATTGTTGAAACTCACTCATATGCTTGCAGTGTAAAAAAGGGGGTGAATGCGATTCATATCCGAATACCCCAACCATGGAGCAACTTCCAAAGAAGCTGAGAAGTGAACCATCAATGAGCCAGCTACAGGACAACATCGTCCGCATCCTCATGGCTAAAATCAAAGAGAGCGTAGATGACATCATAAATTTGGTGAAAAAGAACACTATCAGTATCGTTAACCTGAAGAAATCGATTGATTTCAATACTGGGAAAGTAAAAACTCTGAAGCAACAGAATGCAAAATTGAAAATTCAGGTTGCAAAGCAGGAGAAGTAACTCACTGAAAGAGTCAAAGGTAAACGAGAATGACCGGTATAGTCGGAGATGGAATCTTCTAATTTATGGAATAGCAGAAAAATCTGACAAGAACATCAAAGCAAGAGTGAAGGACATTTGCAGGGTAATAGTCCCGGAGGAGGAGCGAAATGTTGTTGCAGGTTCTCTGGATGCAGTGCAGCCTGGGTAGGCTGAGAGATGGGGAAAACAACCAGCCACCACGACCAGTGATCATGAGATTCATCTCCAGGACAGCGAGGGATATGACATGGAAAAGTGCAAAGAAAAATGGGGTGGGTATAATTTGTGGAACGTTCCAACAGGAATCTGTTAAAAAAAATTGTAAATAACAAGATTGCCAACAAACAACGCATACAAAGTTGTATAGCGGTAGAAAAAGATACCGGGTAGGGAGTGGGGGGGTACTGTCATGCCCTAACAATAGCCTACGGTAGCCTATGGACAAACATTAAGAATAAGCTACGTGTCACGCCCTAACCTTAGAGAGTCCTTTGGGTTCTCTATGGTGTATAGGTCAGAGCGTGACTAGGGGGGGTTCTAGCATTTGTATTTCTATGTTGGTGGTTTGTATGGTTCCCAATTAGAGACAGCTGGTAATCATTGCCTCTAATTGGGGATCATATTTAGGTAGCCCTTTTTCCCACCTGTGTTTGTGGGATATGGTTTTGTGTGAGTGCATTCAGCACCACATAGTTCACGATCGTTGTATGTTTATTGTTTTTTGTTTACGTTTTCACTGCAAATGTGGAACTCAACACACGCTGCACCTTGGTCCGTCCATTATCACGACCGTGACAGAATATCCCACCACAAAAGGACCAAGCAGCGTGCGATGGAGGATGAAGTGAGTTGGACATGGGAAGAGATAATGGGAGGACACAAGACCGGACTGGGGAGTCGCCAAGGAGCAATAGGGGACAGCAACGATGCCGGGGACCACGGACACAGAAACCCCAAGATTTTTTTGAGGGGGGCACATGGAGCTGTCTGCTGAGCAGCGGAGAGTGCCAGAGCCTGTCTGGGAGTCAGTGGAGGAGTTTAATGAGGGATACCGGAGAGAGGTTTTGGCGAGGAGTATGCTGCAGCGCAGGCACGCTGAAGAGCGTGTCATCAGTCCGGTGCCACCTGTGCTGGTTCCTCGTACTCGCCCTGAAGAGCGTGTCTTCAGTCAGCTGCCTCAGAAACCCCAAGAATGTTTTTTGGGGGGGCACAAGGAGCTGTCGGTCGAGCCGCGGAGAGAGCCAGAGACCCCCGGGGAGGTGATGGAGCTGTTGGAGGAGAGAGAACTGAGAGATATGTTGGCTAGGTGTATTCTGCATGGCATTCGCCCCGAGGAGCATGTCACCAGTCTGGTGAGACCTGTGCCGGCTCCATGCACCAGGTCTCCAGTGCGCCTCCCCAGCCCGGTGCTACCTGTGCAGGGTTCCTCGCACTCGCCCTGAAGAGCATGTCATCAGTCCGGTGCCACCTATGCCGGCTCCACGCACCAGGCCTCCAGTGCACCTCCCCAGTCCGGTACATCCTGTGCCTGCTCCCCGCACTCACCCTGAAGAGCGTGTCACCAGTCCGGTGCAACGTGTGCCGGCTCCACGCACCAGGCCTCCAGTGCGCCTCCCCAGTCCGGTACGTCCTGTGCCTGCTCCCCGCACTTGCCCTGAAGAGCGTGTCACCAGTCCGGTGCAACCTGTGCCGGCTCCACGCACCAGGCCTCCAGTGCGCCTCCCCAGTCCGGTACGTCCTGTGCCTGCTCCCCGCACTCTCCCTGAAGAGTGTGTCATCAGTCCGGTGCAACCTGTCCGGCTCCACGCACCAGGCCTCCAGTGCGCCTCTCCAGCCCGGTACATCCTGTGCCGGCACCCCGCACTCATCCACCAGTGCGTGTGTACGGTCCGGATACTCCAGCGACGGTTCACAGTCCAGAGCTTCCAGCGACGGTTCCCAGTCCGGAGCCTCCAGGGACCGTCAACGGCCCAGAGCTTCCAGTGACGGTCAACGGCCCGGAGCTTCCAGTGACGGTCAATGGCCCGGAGCTTCCAGTGACGGTCAACGGCCCGGAGCTTCCAGTGACGTCAACGGTCCGGAGCTTCTTGCGCCGGTGCCATGGCAGGAGCCTTCTTCTGCGCCGATGCCCAGTCCAGGCACGGTGTCCAGTCCCACTCCATGGCAGGAGCCTTCCTCTGCGCCGATGCCCAGTCCAGGCACGGTGTCCAGTCCCACTTCATGGCAGGAGCCTTCCTCTGCACCGGTGCCCAGTCCAGGCACGGTGTCCAGTCCCGCTCCATGGCAGAAGCCTTCCTCTGCGCCGATGCCCAGTCCAGGCACGGTGTCCAGTCCCACTTCATGGCAGGAGCCTTCTTCTGCACCGGTGCCCGGTCCAGACACGGTGTCCAGTCCAGCTCCATGGCCGGAGCCTTCCTCGGCGCCGGTGCCCAGTCCGGGCTCGTTGTTCAACCCAGCTCCATGGCCGGAGCCCTCCTCTGTGCCGGTGCCCAGTCTAGGCACGGCATCCAATACCGCTCCAAGGCCGGAGCCTTCCTCTGCGCCGGTGCCCAGTCCAGGCACGGCGTCCAGTCCTGATCCATGGCCAGATCTGTGGTCTGAGCAGGGGCTACGTCCCGCACCGGAGCCGCCACCGATGCTAGATGCCCACCCTAACCCTCCCCAACTAGGTTCAGGTTTTTGCGGTCGGAGTCCGCACCTTTTGGGGGGGGGGGTACTGTCATGCCCTAACAATAGAGAGCTCTCTGGGTTCTCTATGGTGTATTGGTCAGAGCGTGACTAGGGGGGTTTCTAGCATTTGTATTTCTTTGTTGGTGGTTTGTATGGTTCCCAATTAGAGGAAGCTGGTAATCATTGCCTCTAATTGGGGATCATATTTAGGTAGCCCTTTTTCCCACCTGTGTTTGTGGGATATGGTTTTGTGTGAGTGCATTCAGCACCACGTATCTCACGGTCGTTGTATGTTTATTGTTTTTTGTTTAAGTTTTCACTGCAAATAAAGATGTGGAACTCAACACAGCTGTGCCTTGGTCCGTCCATTATCACGACCGTGACACTAGGTGGCGAGTTGATGCCTATTCAGCAGCTAGTTAGCCAGGTGAATTGATCATGCCAACTTACTTTGTATGCGTTTGTTGTTGGCATCCTTGTTATTTATGAAGTTTTTGGTACAGAACGTTGGAACGTTACACAAATTATACCCACCCAGAAAATGACTATTTAAAGAAGAACAACATGAGGTTCAAGGAGGATCTGACAGCATTTGACAAAGAAGCTCGGAATCGTCTGTGGCCGATGATTGAGAAAGCAAGCAAGGAAGGAACGGAAAAGTGCATACTTTGCGGGAGCTAAGGCTTTTGTTAATGGAACGGAAATTCACGCTGACGCCTAGCTTGTTGACTGCTGGACTTATCAAGTGAGTTGTGCAAGACTGAGTTTTATTTGCATCTGATAAAACTTTATATTTCTTGAGGAAAGAGCATTGTTTGTGTGAACCAAACTTTTTTTTATATATATATATATTTTATGGCAGGGAAATTCGCACTGACACTTAATGTTAGCTTGCTGGCTATTCGTTTTTACCAATCTATGGTACAATGTTATTTGCAATTGTATAAAAATATATATAAATATCATTTAGGTCAACCACTTGAGTGGTGCAAAGGACTGTTTTTATTTGCAACTAGTAAGACCTTTTATTTTTGTGAGAACCCGATTCATGTGAACGTATACAAGTTTAATATTCTTCATATAGTCACTGTGATAGTAAATGTCCATTTCTGTTTTTTCTACTAATGCCAGGAGAATCCGTAAAATTTTGAAAAGGAAATCTTTATTTTTGTATTGTAAGGGTAAGAGTGAAGACTTTTATTTCATTCAAGAAACTCATGCCTGTTCCACAGATACAGCGTTTTGGAAGTGTCAATGGGGGAATGATATTGGTTTTCATTTGGTACTAATCGGTCAGCAGGTGCCGCTATTTTAAAAGGCAACTTTAAGGATCATATATTGAGTCATGAAGCAGATAATACAGGGAGATGGATTATACTATTGGTAGATGTCAACCACGTTCAATTCATTGTTGTAAATACTTATGCTTCCAATAACAAGTCAAGTAACTGTATTTTATTTAGAGACATTGAGAGGAAAATAAATAAATTTCCATTGGCCAAAGTAATATGGGGTGGAGATTTTAATACAGTATTACATGATAATCTAGATGGCCTCCTAAGGATAGCAGTTCTGTTTGTGAGATAAGGACTATATGTCTAAGGTTAAGTGTTCTAGATATTTGGAGACATAAGAACCCAGATAAGATTATGTTTACATGGAGTACCAAAGATTTATCTATACAATCCCGTATTGATTTCTGGCTGATATCTGAAGATATGGCTGACAAGGTTGATACAGTCTCGATTTAACCATCGATTTTAACAGACCACAAAGGGATCTCAATAAAGATAAATATGCATGGTTTGTCAACAAAATAAAGTTAGTAAAGGTTACTGGAAAATGAACAAGATTTTACTATAGAATGAAGTATTTAAGAAATAAGTAGCAGGAATTATTGATAAATACTGGAATTGTGCCTGTGTTATGAATACGTTTGGAAGTTACTGGGAGCTAATGAAATTTGATATAAGGCTTTTGGCTATTTCAATGGGGAAAGAAATTGCTCGTGCCAAGAGAGAGAAAGAATATGACATCATAAAGGGAATAATGGATTATACTGAACAAACCAATCAGGAATTACTGGAGCTATCATCATTGCAAATGCAGTAAGACTGTATCTATGAGGAAAAGGCCCGTAGAGCGTTTGTAAGATCAAGACGAAAATAGATGGAAGAGGGAGAGAAAAATACAAAATATTTCTTTAATTTAGAAAAAAGGGCAGGCGAAAAGACTTCTATATGTAAATTAATTATGAATAATACTCCCAATGAAAATCTAAAAGAAATCTCTCAGCATGTTGCCCAGTTTTATCAGAATCTGTATACATCAGCCCAGCCAACTTCCAATATGGACCTTTTCTTAGACAATGTAGCAAACATTGCTAAGAAGATAGATAATGATTTCAGGGATTTTTGTGATGATGAGTTATCTGAAATTGACATGAAAGACTATTAAAAGCCTTTAAGGACAATGGGTCCCCTGGAAATGATGGTTTAATAAGCGAGTTTTATAAAGCATTTAATAATAAATTGATTCCTTTCATTCTTGCTATGTTTCAAGAATCAATAGAAAAAGGGGAGTTCCCGGCTTCCTTAAAGCAAGGTGTAATTACTTTGATTCCCAAACCTAATAAGGATACTCTTTATATAGACAACTGGAGACCCATTAGCCTGTTGCATAATGATGGGAAATGATTTGCCCTTGTATTTGCTAAGAGGTTGAAACAAGGCTTGCATCATATAATTGATGAAGAACAATCTGATTTTATGCATGGTCGACACATTAGTAATAACATCAGGTTGATCTTAGATATGATTGACTATAATGACCTCATCCTTGATGATAGTTTTCTTATGTTTGATTTTTATAAAGCTTTTGACACTGTAGAAACATGAGTTTATGTTCAAAGCAATACATTTTTGGGGGGTTTGGTGACCTTTTTTTGAAAGCAGTCCAAACTTTATATAGTGGTTGTACTAGCTCTGTAAAATTAGCTTACGGGACATCCCAAAGATTTGATATTGGCCCTGGCATGAGGCAGGGCTGCTCAATTAGTCAATTTTTATTGGTTACTCAAATTATGGCTCTTCATATGAAGAAAAGGAATTTTCAAGGTGTTTCAGCACTTGGCAAGAAATTTAAACTATGTCAACTGGCTGATGATACCACCATATTTTTAAGAGACAGGAATGAGGTTTCTAAAGCAGTTTCCTGTATTGAAGACTTTTCCTTCGTTTCGGGTTTGAAAATGTATATCAATAAGTCAGTCTTATTTCCACTCAAGGATTGTGTTTTACAGGAAGTATATGGTATCCCAATTAAAGATAAGGTTACTTATCTTGGAATTGTTATATGCAAGGATGAAAAACAAAGGAGTGAATTGAACTTTAACCCCATTATTGAGAAAACAAAGAAGAAATTGAACCTCTGGTTGATGAGAGATATTTCATTATACGGTCGGGTTTTATTATCCAAAGTTGAAGGGTTATCCAGATCGGTTTATGCCTCGTTATCACTTGGCTTACCCCCCAAAATTGTAAAGGACTTAGATAAGATTCTTTATCATTTTATTTGGAGGAACAAGCCTCACTATCTACGAAAAGATATTCATTCTCACTAATACCCAAGAACAAGAAGGTCTTGAGGTTTTAGATTTCAATACTCTAAATAATACTTTTAAAATAAATTGGATTCTAAAGTATGTTAAGAACCAGAACAGTATTTGGAATGTCTTCCCTAAGTATTTATTTGACTCTGTTGGTGGTTTAGACATTTTGCTTCGATGTAATTTTGATATTGATAAAATCCCAGTAAAGTTGGCCAAATTCCATAAGCAGGCAATTTTAGCTTGGATGTTAGCGTATAAACACAATTTTTCCCCTCACAAATACTTTTTACGGAACAACAAAGATATACGATTTAAAAATAAGTCTCTTTTTTTTCGTAACTGGTTTGAAAAGAAAATTATTTTGGTTGGTCAGTTACTGAATAAGGATGGATATCTACTCTCATATGGGGAATTTCTTGATAAGTTAAAAATTCCAATAACCCCAAAAGAATATGCAATTGTTTTTGATGCGAATCCAAGGGGGGTTGTATCTCTTTTAAATTCCTCTGTGGTTGATGTAAGTAACATAGATTTACATGAAAATATATCCATTGGCAATATTAACATCAAAGATAAATGTAGTAATAAACAGATTAGGAATATTGTTTGTGATACTACAATTCCCTCAGCAAGATTCTTTTGGTCAAATATCTATGGTGATATACAATGGGGGAAATCATGGAAAGTTGCTAACAAATATTGTATCAGTAACAAAGTAAAGGAAGTTTCATTTAAAATGTTACATAGAATTTATCCTGTGAAACATGTTTTGGAAAGATTCAAGCTGAATATTGACTGTAAATGTGATTTCTGTGGAATGGAGGAGGATACCATTTTACATGTATTTTTTGCCTGTATTAATAGCAGAATGTTTTGGATTGACATACAGAATTGTGTTACAAAAAAATAGGACTGGTTGTACTATTTCATGGTTTTGATATAATGATTTATTTCAGAAATTCTGACATAGATACAGATGTAGTATATTTAATTCAACTGCTAATAATACTAGGTATATTTCATATTCACAAATGTAAATGGTCTAATTCAAAACCTAACTTTTTTCACTTTATAAATGAGTTTAAACAATATGACACCACTTTAACTAAAATGAAAAACAAAAAGGCAATCATGAATATGATTTGTTTGTTTAGGATTCCTGGCAATGTAAAAAGTTTGTTTGTATGCTTGTTTGCATGTGACTATTCCTCTTCCTTGTTTGTTGATATTTGTTAATTAAAAATTAAAAAAGGAATGGAACATCTTTCCCGCAGGATGCAGTGACGATACGGTTTTCTCTTTTCTTCTCTACAGATTATTGTGAAGTCAAAACTAGCTGCCGGTAGCAACACAACTATCCACATAACTTCGTCTGTGAGTGATTTTAAAGTAATCGGTTGAAGGACATACATCTGGTGAAATAGAAGCAAGTATTGGTTCATGATTGTGTTCGAAAAATGTTTTTATATCCACGAATATTGACTACGAAGATCGCCATACTCCCACTGACTATAATCGAAGGGTCTTGTTTTCTGGAATCAATTACCTGCAGTACCGGGGTCGGCCTTGAACTTCAAATCCTCAATGCGAGGGGCGCAGTCGTTCTCCCCTGCTTCTTAGACTTGCTGTCAATGGGAATTAGAGATATATAACTCAGATTTCTATGTGAATTTGGTCGGGTCACCCAAGAAGTTAGATATTGCAGTTTTAAGACTGTAATGATACATATTACTTCCACTTAATGCATATTTTAATGTTAATATTAAAATAAATATTGACTTGTCAGTTCTGTTTTTCAAAAACGCTCTCTCCTCATTCACGCGCACGTGCGCACACACACACACTCTCATTCACGCGCACATGCGCACAAACACACACACACACACTCTCTCTATTTTGAATAAACCTAATATAAATAACAATGTACAGGTCTGGTTGTCCATTTGCTCCGCCAAACCCGTCCTTGTATTATCTTGAGGGAGGAGCCTCTCACACCACAACTATTACCGGCTTCCGTATACACTAAACAAGAACGAGAGACGGGTCTGTCGCCTAAAATGTAATACATTGCTGTAGCAAGGAAAGCTGTTAAGTAATCGAATATCAGAGAAAAGACGAGCAACGGTATAGAAATGTGATAAAGTAACGCAAGACCTTGAAACCTGATGTCACGGGCGCATTAGTGATCACGGTCGGTATACAATATGAGTTGAATTAAAAACTACTCTGAAAAAAAACTTTATAATTGTTATACCCTATTAATTTCTTGTAATAGCAGCTCTATTAAAACCAAAATAAAAAGCTATGGTTTGAGTTTCCCTGAAACTTGTTTCTCCCAAGACTTTTTGACATTACACCACTGATAGACTGAAACAGAATGGGGGTCATAGTAGTGGTGAGCTGCATCTTGGTATTCATCCTGGTGGATGTTATTGTCACCACTGTCATCTACTTACATGGATCCCAGACTGCAATATTCACAGAGGATGGGCAGAACTTTGACATTCTCCACTCTGTCCTGGACCTCTGGGGTACTGTGCTGGTCAGAGTCTGCCTTCTGCTGGGGGCCTCCATAGGCGTGTTATGGAACAGAGTGGACGGTCCACACAGGGTCTCTGCCCTGGGGACCCTGACCCTCCTCATCTGCCTGACCATCAGTTCCTATGCCTCAGCCAAGCTGCTGATCCTGTCGGAGCAGGGCAATCTGGCTCACCAACCCTGGTTCCTTAGCCTGTTCTCCTGGACCTGTGTGTCAGCGCTGGGGACCGTGCTCCTCTGGAGGCTCCTGGGAAGGACTCCCAACACTGTTACTGAAGGAGAGGGAGGTGGTGGTGGAGGAGGACATGGGGGCTCTGAAGAGACTGAGAGGCTGGTGGAGACAGCTGGAGAGAATGGCACTGAAGAGGTGGAGGAGCAAGGACAGGAGCATGGTGGGAAGAAGAGGAGGAGGGCTAGCAGGAAAGGGACACAGGACCAGACGGACTCAAGGGCCACAATGGGGCGGCTGCTGTCCTACTGCAGTAAAGATGCTGGGCTGCTCTCTGTTGCCGTCCTCTTCCTCCTCATCTCTGCTGTGTGTGAGTAACTCTAACCCCTTATTTAAGGTCACTGCTTTTGACATCACCTCGACATTAGGGATGCAGCCATTAGCTGCATCCCTAATGTCGAGGTGATGTCAAAAGCAGTGGCGTGTATTCATGGATGCCAAAGGAACCCAGGCTTTCCCCCCAAAAATGACAAAGAAAATAACAAAAAAACATACAAAATAATTTCTTATTTGTATAACTGACAGAAAAAAAATTGAATTGTTGCATCTCCATTGTGTCGTTTTCCTCCGGTGACTAACTAGCTAGCTAAAATTGTCCCTTTCCTAAATTAGCCATGGATGGAGATAGGGATTTGGACTTGACAATAACGGCCATCGATTATAATGCCAATTCTGATCCAACCATAAATTCATACATTGATGTGCCCCTGGTCTGAGAGGATAGGAGTTAGACGTATTATGCTAATGTTAACAAGCTGGCCTGGCATATCGTTGCCCATGAAAGGAAGTTTTGGTAGGAAGCATGTACAGTGCCTTCGGAAAGTATTCACACCCCTTGAGTTTTTCCACATTTTGTTACATTACAGCCTTATTCTATAATGTATTTTATTTTTTAAATCCTCAGCAATCTACACACAATACCCCATAATGTCAAAGCAAAAACATTTTGGGGGAAATTTTAGCAAATGTAAAATAAAAAACAGAAATACCATATTTACATAAGTATTCAGACCCTTAGCTATGAGACTCGAAATTGAGCTCAGGTGCATCCTGTTTCCATTGATCATCCTTGAGATGTTTCTACAACTTGATTGGAGTCCACCTGTGGTAAATTAAATTGATTGGACATGATTTGGAAAGGCACACACCTGTCTATTTATGGTCCCACAGTTGTCAGAGCAAAAATCCAAGCCATGAGGTTGAAGGAATTGTCCATAGAGCTCTGAGACAGAATTGTGTTGAGGAATAGATCTGGGGAAGGGTATGAAAAAAGGTCCCCAAGAACACAGTGGCCTCCATCATTCTTAAATGGAAGAAGATTGGAACCACCAACACTCTTCCTAGAGCTGGCCGCCAGGCCAAACTGAGCAATCGGGGGAGAAAGACCTTGGTCAGGGAGGTGACCAAGAACCCAATGGTCACTCTGACACAGCTCTAGAGTTCCTCTGTGGAGATGGGAGAAACTTCCAGAGGAACACCCATCTCTGCAGCACTCCACCAATCAGGCCTTTAAGGTAGATTGGCCAGACGGAAGCCCCTCCTCAGTAAAAGGCACATAACAGCCCACTTGGAGTTTGCCAAAAGGCACCTTAAGACTCTCAGACCATGAGAAACAAGATTCTCTTTGACCTGAATACCAAGCGTCACGTCTGGAGGAAACCTAGCACCATCCCTACGGTGAAGCATGGTGGTGGCAGCATCAAGCTGTGGGGATGTTTTTCAGTGGCAGGGGCTGGGAGACTAGTGAAGATCGAGACAAAGATGAATGGAGCAAAGTACAGAGAGATCCTTGATGAAAACCTGCTCCAGAGCGCTCAGGACCTCAGACTGGGGGCGAAGGTTCACCTTCCAACAGGACAACGACCTTAAGCACACAGCCAAGACAACGCAGGAGTGGCTTCGGGACAAGTCTCTGAATGTCCTTGAGTGGCCCAGAAAGAGCCTGGACTTGAACCCGATTGAACATCTCTGGAGAGACCTGAAAATAGCTGTGCAGCAACACTCTCCATCAAACCGGACAGAGCTTGAGAGGATCTTCAGACAAGAATGGGAGAAACTCCCCAAATACAGGTGTGCCAAGCTTGTAGCGTCATACCCAAGAAAACTCGAGGCTGTAATCGCTGCCAAAGGTGCTTCAACAAAGTACTGAGTAAAGGGTCTGAATACTTATGTAAATGTAATGTTTCAGGTTTTTATTTGTGAAAATGTATAAAAACCTATAATCGCTTTGTCATTATAGGGTATTGTGTGTAGATTGACGAGGGGGGAAAAAACAGTTTAATCCATTTTAGAATAAGGCTGTAACATAACAAAATGTGGAAAAAGTCAAGCGGTCAGAATGCTTTCCAAAGGCACTGTATTTTATTCAGGTAGCCTAGGACAACAACAACTAAATGTGTGGAGTGTATGACAGAGTCATAGATTGTTTAGGCAACATGAATGAAGAGGATGGCATTTCGCTACAAGTAGGGTGAGTCAACATATTTTTTTCGATTTGCACGCACACACACCACAAACACACACACTCAGAAATCAGTACCATGGACAGCTACATCATATTTAGCTTATGTTGATTGGACTAAATCGTTTTTGGTGTCTTTCAGTTGTCACTGTATTAGGTGATGTTGAAATGGTGCTGGAATAGTGGAGGCAGCTCCTGATTTCTTTGAGACTTGCGGTATCTCTCCATGGTTCTAAATCAATAGTTGTTTAGTGGTCTGAAAATAACTTGCTTAAGTATGCTGTAGGTCATGTAAATGTTTGTTACATGCGATAGGTTTTGTGGAATTCACAGAACAGATGTTGCTCTCCGGTTTTGTTGTGAAACAAAGGTGTGTTGGAATTCATTTATCCACTGTCTTCTTATTGTCTCATCTTTAGGCCTCTATATCACGGTGTCAAGGCATGTGAACTAAAAGGTTATAGAGCAAACAACGCATTTATCACAACACATGTTGTAATATGATATTTTTCAATGGATTGGCTTCCCCAGTGATTTTACCCAAGCACCGCTACTGGTCAAAAGTTGCATGTTTGAGTTGTATCGGGGATGATTTTTTCAATTTTAGCTAACCCTAACCCTTTTCCTATCTTTAACCTAATTCTCCTAACCTGCCACGCTAATTCAGCTAACCTGCTGTGTAAGTTCTCCTAACCTGCTATGAAAAGTCACTTCTGACAGTTGCAATCATCCCATCTAGTCAAAACCCTTATTTAAACACAATCCTCAGATGACTAGGGCTTGACCCAATGTCTCACGTTACGCTCGTCCCTCAACCTAGACGGCCTTCGCGCTATCTGATGTGAGACAATGGGGCCTGACCAGGAACAACTCATGGCTCCTATAGCTTATTACTAGGGCCACAGAGTTCTTCTTGGTCAGTAACATGTCAAAAGGGGACCATCGCGCTCTCCCAGAAGCTTGGCCTCTGTGGAAAACCCGCAAATTCATACAATCCAAAGATGTAATGGGTCCACACTCAAAAAGATGTCACATAAAGCTTACTTCGTTTTTTAAATGTTTCTTATTTTCACTGCAGTGAAAAAAACAAATGAAGTAAGCTTTATGTGACATCTTTTTGAGTGCGGACCCATCACACCTCTTGTTGGTCAGTAACATGGTCAGGAAAAACTGGGCCCTATAGATGACAAATCAAATTGCTTAATGATCACCATTGTGAGGCATACACTTTACACAGTGCTGTGTGAGATAGTATTCTATCTATAATAGGTCAAGGGTTAACATATGTAATAAAGCAGCAATACTATCTTTGAAGTTCTGTTTTGATCCCATGCGTTTGTGTTTTACGACGGTGTTACTCATACCAGCATTGTATTGCATTTACGGTTGCAATATGTTTCTCTACTACTTATTAGCCAAACTTACTGTCTAATTACAGTAGATGACTCATGCAACATGAGTTAATAACCTAAGCATGTTGTATAACTATTGCGCTATTCTTACTCATTTACCTTCATTAGAGACATCAGTATGTTGCATTACCATATTTCTATTTTACACTGTTGTGCTTATTGTTAGCATTTCATAACAGTTAATGATACAATGTTATCCCATTCATAGGTGAGGCCTTCATCCCCTACTACATTGGGCAGGCTATAGATGGCGTTGTTATTCACAAAAGTATGGAGTACTTTACCAAGCCCCTGATCACCCTTACGGTGTTGGCCTTAGCCAGGTAAGACACTATGAATGGTTGAAGGTGTGTGTGTGTGTGTGTGTGTGTGTGTTGTGTTAACTTTTTAGACTATGTTATGTGCTATATCTTCTCTGATGCACTGTATCTGTGCTTGATTCTACATTTGAATAGATTATGACGTCCATTCTTGTGTGCTTGTTGCGTATATCCTCGGCAGTGTTTAATTTCTTGCATCTCTTCTCAGCTCTATTGCTTTTGGAGTACGAGGTGGTCTCTTTAGTCTAACATTTGCCAGACTGAATCTTCGCCTGCGGAACCTTCTCTTCAGATCTCTGATGCGTCAGGAGATAGGCTTCTTTGATGCTAACCACACAGGTGACATCTCAGTTGCGTACCAAATTGCATCCTATTCCTTTATAGTGTGGGCCCTGGTCAAAAGTAGTAGACTAAATAGGGAATAGGGTATCATTTAGGAGGTATTGTAGACCTCAACACTTATTTCCATTCATTCCCTTTTCCTTTGTTCCTCTGATCAGAAGATACATAAAACACTTGCCAACGCTTCACGTTAAGCCTGCAAGTATAATCTTTTCTTAGATCCCCATCAGCTGACACCATGACAAGAGCTAGTCTACCTGTTATAGCAATTTGTAATGCTTTCTAACTTGTTGTTCATGCTTTCTAACTTGTTGTTCATGCTTTCTAACTTGTTGTTCATGCTTTCTAACTTGTTGTTCATGCTTTCTAACTTGTTGTTCATGCTTTCTAACTTGTTGTTCATGCTTTAACTTGTTATTAATGGTTTATAACTAGTTATTAATGCTTTATAGCTTGTTATAAGGACGTATAATACGTCTAAAGTGATAATGTCTTATAACAAGGCTTATTATACTATGTTACGTCTCTCTATGCCTGCAGGCTTTAAGTAAAGCGGTAAAGTTGTGGAGGAAAAAACCCACTCTGATGGGAATCTGATCTCAAAATACAGTGAAGCTTTATTTGAGCATGCATGGGAAAAACGAATTCAACTCGCTCTTTGTTCTCACAGACATTTTATACAGACCCAGGATGGGTGTGGTGTTTCACATGCCATTCGCATGAGTCCGGTAATTCTGCTTATCAGTACATAGCAGCCCCACAGGCAGAAGACAAATCATACCAAGGACACTGATTAAGAGCTGTCTTACAGAAACTAAGAGGAATCAGATGGCCTGCCCCTTCTTCATATAAGATATAAGATAACAAATAAATATAAGATAACAAATAAAATGTTCCTCTTCCTTGCTTCTGTTCCTATCCTGTCATAAAATAATGAGAATATGGAAGTTTGGAAAGAGTTTAGAAAAAATACAACAGAAAAACCTGTTTGTCCTCCAGGTGACATCACCTCTCGTCTGTCCTCTGACACTACACAAGTGAGTGACTTGATCTCTCAAAACGTCAACATGTTCCTAAAGAGTTTGGTGAAGGGCATAGGGTTCTTCATCTTCATGTTCGGGATTTCCTGGAAGCTGGCTCTGGTCACCATCATGGGATTCCCCTTCATCGCAGTCATCTCCAAAGTCTATGGGGAGTACTACAAGGTACACACACGCACAAGCAAGCACACACTCAAATGCACAAACACACACACACACACACACACACACACACTTCACTTGTCTTTCCGAACCAATGTCCCCAGCCCATTTATTAAGTTGAAATGCTTGTGTGTATTAACAGGTTCATTCACACAGTATTTAGTTCGTACATTTTCTTATTAACCATCCTCTCAGAGACTGACCAAAGAGGTCCAGACTGCCCTAGCTCAGGCTAACCAGGTGGCCGAGGAGACCATTTCAGCCATGAAGACGGTTCGCAGCTTTGCCAATGAGGAACAGGAGGCTGATTCCTACTACGGCAGGCTGCAGGTCATGTTTCAGCTGAACAAGAAGCAAGCGTTGGCCTATGCCCTCTACATGTGGTCCAGTTGTGTAGGTATTACCCAGATGTGAGACCGTCACTGTAAATAAGAATCAAGCATTTTGTTCTTAACTGTGAAAGTGAAATAAATAAAGATAGACGGGGACTGAACGTTGCTCTGACATACAACAGATGGAGATTTACGGAGCTGCCGCATGTTTTATATCTGTTTTGTGTTTTTTTTCTTTATTGTATGCAGTGTATCGGTGCTATACCCTTGTCATTGGGTACATTCACAAGAGTTTCAAATGTGTTTGTCATTGCTTCAGATCTCAGAGCTTGTTCTTGAAGTGGCTATCCTCTTCTACGGCGGTCACCTGGTCGTTACTGAGCAGATGAGTGGAGGGGGCCTGGTATCGTTCATCTTATATGAGCTGGAGCTAGGAGAGTGCCTGGAGGCAAGTCTGACTCATTCAAATCAAAGTTTATTTGTCACATGACAGAATATAACAGGTGTAAACCATACAGTGAAATGCTTACTTACAAGCTCCTTCTCAACCATGCAGAGCTCAAAATCAGAGGTCCGAAATAGAAAATAGGATCTTAAAAAAGCAAGGAAACAACACTAGGTCTGATAAAAATAAAAGCACATATACTGTACACATGACAATCACAACCTATCCCTTTAGAAACCTTACATTACCATAGGCAATATGATGAAGACTTTCACTATGAAAATCCAGAGTAACTGAAAAAGACCATAATTGTGTTATCATTATCCCCTGTCTTGATTGAATTGTGTTAGAGCATAGCATCGGTCTACACGGGTCTCATGCAGGGAGTGGGAGCAGCTGAGAAGGTATTTGAGTACATGGACAGGGAGTCCAAACACCCACATGATGGGAAAGAGGTCCCTGATACCTGCAAAGGACTGGTCGAGTTTAAAGATGTCACGTTTTCCTACCCAACACGGCCCGAAACACAAATTCTAAAGGTATGTGTCAGCTGACCATTAAAATTGGGCACAAAGCTAGACTGCTGAGTGGAGCTATAGACAGAAAAACTTGTCAGGCAATTCTGTATCATTTCATGCCAGTAGAAAGTTTATACACCATTACCATAGAGTGAAGTTAACCGCTACATGTCTCTTGTCTATTGTCATAAAATAAAGCTATTAATCAATGTCAGTACATTTCGTCATGTCTAAACTTATATTTGTGATATACTGTATGTATGCCTATGCCATGATGGCTGGGTGTGAATGAAGGGATGGTTTGTGTCAGAGCCATCTATTTAGAGCACAGGTGTCAAACTCATTCCAGGAAGGGCAGAGTGTCTGCGGGTTTTTGCCCCTCCCTTGTACTTGATTGATGAATTAAGGTCACTAATTAGTAAGGAACTCCCCTCACTTGGTTGTCTAGGTCTTAATTGAAAGGAAAAAACAAAAACCAGCAGACACTAGGCCCTCCATGGAATGAGTTTGACACCCCTGATTTAGTAATTTGGCAATATGATTTGGCAATATGACTGTAATGAGTACTGTAATGAACATAAACTATGTAGATGTCACGGTTGTCGTAGGTAGGAGCGGACCAAAGTGCAGCGTGTGTGTCGTTCCACATTTTATTTTCACTGTGAAACTATGCAATACATACAAATAAACAGAATAACAAAAAACAACAAACCGTGACGCAGAGGTGAAACATACACTAACTCAAAAACAATCTCCCACAAACCCAGGTGGGAAAAACACCTACTTAAGTATGATCTCCAATTAGAGACAACGATGACCAGCTGCCTCTAATTGGAGATCATCCCAAACAAAACCCAACATAGAAATACAAAACTAGAACATAACAACATATAAAAACTAAACTAGAAACCCCCCTTCACGCCCTGACCTACTCTACCATAGAAAATAACAGCTTTCTATGGTCAGGACGTGACAGAACCCCCCCCCCCAAATGTGCGGACTCCGAACGCACCAAAACAAAAAAAATAACAAAAAAAAGGGAGGGTGACAATTGTCTATGGCGGCTCTGGTGCAGTACGCAGAACCTTCTCATCCTGCGGATCCTCCAGCAGAGGAGGCGGCTCCGGTTCGGGGTGTAACCCCCGCTCTGCCTGCTGATCCCTCCGCTTTTGTGTCACCGGACTCTGGATCGTCGCGGAAGGACCCGGACCATGGATCATCACCGGAGGTTCCGGACTGCGAATCGCCGCTGGAGGTTCCGGACTGCGGACCGCCGCTGGAGGTCCCCGGACTGCGGGCCGCCGCTGGAGGTTCCCGGACTGCGGGCCGCCGCTGGAGGTTCCCGGACTGCGGGCCGCCGCTGGAGGTTCCCGGACTGCGGGCCGCCGCTGGAGGTTCCCGGACTGCGGGCCGCCGCAGGAGGTTCCCGGACTGCGGGCCGCCGCAGGAGGTTCCCGGACTGCGGGCCGCCGCAGGAGGTTCCCGGCTGCGGGCCGCTGCAGGAAGCTCCGGACTGCAAAACGTCGCCGGAAGCTCCGGACTGGGAACTGTCGCCGGAAGCTCCGGACTGGGAATGTGCACTGGAGGCCTGATACTTGGGGCTGGCACAGGTGGCGCCAGACTGGTGACACGCACCTCAGGACAAGTGCGAGGAGTAGGCACAGGGCGTACCAGGCTGGATAGACTCACTGGAGGCCGGGTACGTGGGGCAGGCACAGGATATACTGGGCCGTGGAGGCGCACTGGAGGTCTCGATCATAGAGCTGGCACAACCCGTCCTGGCTGGATGCTTACTTTCCCCCCGGCAAACGCTGGGCGCTGGCACAGGACGCACTGGGCTGTGAATACGCACTGGCGACACAGTGCGCAGAGCCGGCGCAGGATATCCTGGACCAAGAAGGCGAACTGGAGACCAGGAGCGCTGAGCAGGCACCACCCTTCCTGGCTGAATGCTCAACCTAGCTCGACAAATGCGGGGCGCGGGCACAGATCGCACTGGGTTGTGAATGCGCACTGGCGACACAGTGCGCATCACCGCATAACACGGTGCTTGCTTCGTCACTCGCTCCCCATGGTAAGCACGGGGAGTTGGCTCAGGTCTCCACCCTGACTCTGCCAATCTCCCCGTGTACCCCCCACAAAACATTTCTTGGGTCTGCCTCTCGGGCTTCCATTGTTGCCGTGCTAGTGCCTCATATATTCGGCGTTCATCTCTCGCAGGCTCTATCTGCTCCCTTGACCGGCGATATTCCCCGGCCTGCCTCCAGGGTCCTCTCCCATCCAGGATTTCCTCCCATGTCCATTTGTCCTGCTGACCACGCTGCTTGGTCCTTTGGTGGTGGGAGATTCTGTCACGGTTGTCGTAGGAAGGAGCGGACCAAAGTGCAGCGTGTGTGTCGTTCCACATTTTATTTTCACTGTGAAACTATGCAATACATACAAATAAACTGAATAACAAAAAACAACAAACCGTGACGCAGAGGTGAAACATACACTAACACAAAAACAAAAACAATCTCCCACAAACCCAGGTGGGAAAAACATCTACTTAAGTATGATCTCCAATTACAGACAACGATGACCAGCTGCCTCTAATTGGAGATCATCCCAAACAAAACCCAACATAGAAATACAAAACTAGAACATAACAACATAGAAAAACTCAACTAGAAAACCCCCCTGTCATGCCCTGACCTACTCTACCATAGAAAATAACAGCTTTCTATGGTCAGGACGTGACAGTAGAACTGATAGCTCTGTCCGGTACCACAGGCTTCCATCGAAATATAAATCAAATCCAAATGCATTGGTCACGTACACAGTTTTGTAGATGTTATCACAGTGCAGCGAAATGCTTATGTTTCTAACTCCAACAATGCAGCAATATCTAGCAGTACAATAACAATACACAGATTATCAAAAAATTAAGACATGTCAGAACGAGAAATGTCACAACGAGCAATGTCAGAGTCCGGAATATAAATAAATAGATATGTATGTGAATGGTGTGCATAAAGAGCACATACAGTGCCTTCAGAAAGTATTCATACCCCTTGACTTATTCCACTTTTTGTTGCGTTACAGCCTGAATTCAAAAGTTATTAAATCATTGTTTTCTCATCCATCTACACACAATACCCCATAATGACAAAGTGAAAACATGTTTTTAGAAATGTTTGCAAATGTATTAAATTAAATACAGAAATATATAATTTTCACAAGTATTCACTCCTCTGAGTCAATACATCTTAGAGTTGCCTTTGACAGCGAATACAGCTGTGAGTCTTCATGGGAAAGTCTCTAAGAGCTTTTCAAAATTCTTCAAGCTCTGTTAAAGTCGTTGTTAATCATTGCTAGACAACCATTTTCAAGTCTTGCTATAGATTTTCTAGCAGATCCAGGTGTGCAAAGCTCTTAGAGACTTACTCAGAAAGAGTCACAGCTGTAATTGCTGCCAAATGTGGTTATTGACTCAGGGGTGTGAATACTTATGTAAATTAGATTTTTCTTTATTTCATTTTCAATAACGTTGCACACATACAATGCCTATAGAAAGTCTACACCCCCTTGAACTTTATTCACATTTTGTTGTGTTACAAAGTGTGATTTAAATAGATTGAATTTTTAAAAAAGTGTCATAGATCTACACAAAATTAACCATAATGTCAAAGTGAAAAGAAAATCCTACACATTTTTACAAATGAATAACAATTAAATAACAAAAAAATGGTAATTGAGTAAGTATTCACCCCTTTAGTATTTATTAGGATCCCCAATTAGCTGCTGCCGAGGCAGCGGCTACTCTTCCTGGGGTCCAAACAGGAAACAACACAAATCAAATCCAAATAAAATGTTATTTGTCACATGCACATGTTTTGCAGATGTTATTGCGGGTGTAGCGAAATGCTTGTGTTTCTAGCTCCAAGAGTGCAGTAATATCTAACAATACACACAGTCTAAAGGAATGGAATTAAGAATATATAAATATTTGGACGAACAATGTCAGAGCGGCATAGACTAATATACAGTAAAATAGGACAGAATACAGTATATACACATGAGATGAGTAATGCAAAATATGTAAACATTATTAAAGTGACTAGTGTTCTAATTATTAAAGTGGCCAGTGATTTCAAGTCTATGTATATTGGGCAGCAGCCTCTAATGTGCCAGTGATGGCAACATCACAACCAATTAAATATATAATATACATAAATCGACATACATAGCACTACATTTACATTACAATTCAGCCGTTCAGCAGACGCTAGCGTCCACTGCGACCCACAGCTAGAGTTCCCTGGGGTTCAGTGGTGTAGTGCTATTTTCTTTAGGCGAGGGAGGCAAAAAATATATATATAATGACGTCACCGTTTCCTCTATCTACGTTTGTACGGACAGATGTATGCTTATAGCCTGTCATTATAGAATATGCATAAAATGCGTCCTCCAATTGCAACTTCTGTCTATGCCCACATATATTGTCCCAAGAACATGTTCTATTTTTAAAACCCTCAAACACCAAGTTAGGCATACATCATTTCAAATTAGGCCGTTTATCACTGTCAACACTGTCATGTTTTACCGGTGAAACTGCATCTGCATGCCAATCATTTCAATGATCTCAATACGTTTCATGGTAATAGCCAATACATTTTAATCTTTTTGAGTTACTGTTTCGTGAGCGAATTAGAGCAGATGGTGTTAACAAACTATTAAACGTTCTAATATTTTGTTAAAATCAAAGCATTTATAATGCATAGTGGCACGCTCTGTTGAGTTTTTGCGCATGATAAAACATGTTTACTATTCAGCTTCAGCTAACCATTCTAAAATCTCATTAGAAATGAGGTGTTGTTTGTGTAACAGTAACGTTATAGGCCTACTATGATATTCTATTACAGTATATTCGGTTCTGTTATGTAAAATACTAATGATCTTGCGAGACATTGATTCAGCTTTAATCTAACTTTACTAAACAAGCACCATTGTTGGAAGTGATAATCTTGTATTTGTAATAATAATCCTAATAATAAGTGATGAGTATAGGACTATTAGATATTGAAAGCACAGCGCCAGGATCGCACAATGATGTTAAAGAACTTGAACCAACTTGTGGTGCAGAATGATAACTCTGCCATTCGGCCAGTTTTACCGAAACAATCATTTCGGTAAAACCTCATAGACTTACGGTTACGTGGTATAGTTATGTGTAGGTTATAGCCTAATAAATACATATAGCTTAATTTCATCGCACTGTTTGCAGGAGAGCTTAAATTGCGCCTAGGCATGTCTTTGTATTGTGTAGTTTACACTACGCTGTATTGATTGATTGGTTATTTTATATTTGTATTTAACCTTTATTTAACTAGACAAGTCAGTTAATTAAGAACGCATTCTTATTTACAGTGACGGCCTATCCCGGCCAAACCTGGACAACGCTGGGCCAATGGTGCGCCGCCCTATGGGACTCCCAATCACGGCCGGATGTAACACCGCCTGGATTTATTTAATTTACTAGACAATTGTTAAAATACATAGATAAGGGCCAGCCGGTGACTCCTACACATACAATTTTCAAACATCATCAAGGATAACACAATAAAGCTTAAAAGCGTATTTCCATTGTGGTTCCTTTGGAAGGGGGGGATACAGCAAGGTTAGGCGGCAATAGTAGTGGCAACAGACAATGACAGACAAAATTGTTGTTTGTTTCATCAAATGAGCTAATTAGTACAGTTTAATTTCCTAATAAACAACTATGGACAGGTACATCTCCCTTGTCTCACATACCCTTAATATATAAAACAATCAATCCCTAATATATACAAGACAATCACAATATGATACACAACAGATACCAAATGACAGACCATATGCTATCCGGGGCATTTCCTTCTCAGCCACGTACTATAATTTTACGACTCACTTTTGAGACATGCTACTATTTAGCAATTTTTTCAGTGTGAACTTCAAACTACCCATTGAAGGTATACGTTTCAAATTCTTTGGAAGACAATTTTCAAGAATGGCAGCTGAGTACAAAAAAGTGTATTTCCCCATACCACTATTACATCTAAAATGAACAACATCAATTTCACTCCTAGTGGAATAATGATGGTTATCCCGAACCAAGTTAATGTAGTTACATAGGTGCCTGGGGGTATTGGTGGACAATCTAGTGTACAAGACACAATTTAATCTGAGAGACTCTCTCCTCCACTTTGAGCCATTTAAGGCATTCAAAGCGGGATTGGTTAAAATGAGTACGTGCTGGAAGTTTAAGAATAATCCTGACTAATTTGTTCTGCGATATCTGCAATTTATTTTTAATTATCATGGGGCACTATTGCACCAGGAAGAGCACGCATAGTCGAAGTGGCACAGAACAAGAGCCCCTGATTTCATTAGCTTGAACACATGGTTACAATATACCCTATTACAGAATAAAATTAACCATAGAGTTGAACTATAGATTCATATCATGTATTTGTCTAGATTTAAACATGCTATCAAGTAGTGAACATTAATAAATATAATTTCAGGAAATTCGTTTTAAAACAACGGAAAAAATGCTTTTGGTGTGGTGTATTCATGCATCTCAATAAACTATAACCTAAATAAATGCATTATTATCTCTAATTTGGCCCAATTCACATTTCCAATTTCCCACACTGATATACCAAGCTAGATCGGGCCATGAGTCTCAACCAATAGCCAATCAGCTACATATCCCAAGCATGGCTACAGCAACTTCTAGAGAAGGTCAGGGTCCTAAAGACGGGTAGATGGGTAACAATAACAAATCAGACATTGAATATACACTACACTGACAAATATATGTGGACACCCCTTCAAATTAGTTGATTCCGCTATTTCAGCCACACTTGTTGCTGACAGATATATAAAATCAAGCACACCGCCATGCAATCTCCATAGACAAACATTACCAATAGAATGGCTCAGTGTCTTTCAACTTGTAACCGTGATAGGATGCCACCTTTCCAAGTCATTTAGTCAAATTTCTGCCCAGCTAGAGCTGCCCTGGTCAACTGTAAGTGCTTTTATTGTGAAGTGGAAACGTATAAGAGCAACAACTGTTCAGCCGCAATGTGGTAGGCCACACAAGCTCACAGAATGGGACCGCCAAGTGCTGATGCCTGTAGCGCGTAAAAATTGTCTGTCCTCGGTTGCAACGCGCTCTATTAAGTTTCAAACTGCCTCTGGAAGCAACGTCAGCACAATAACTGTTCGTCAGGAGCTTCATGAAATGGGTTTCCATGGCCGAGCAGCCGCACACAAGCCTAAGATCACCATGCGCAATGCCAAACGTCGGCTGGAGGGGTATAAAGCTCACCGCCATTGGACTCTGGAGCAGTGGAAACGCGTTCTCTGGATTGATGAATCACGCTTCACCATCTGGCAGTCCGACGGGTTTGGCGGATGGTAGGACAACGATACCTGCCCCAATGCATAGTGCAAGCTGTAAGGTTTGGTGGAGGAGGAATAATGGTCTGGGGCTGTTTTCCTTCACTAGCCCCTTAGTTCCAGTGAAGGTAAATCTTAACGCTACAGCATACAATGACATTGTAGACGATTCTGTGTTTCCAACTTAGTGGCAACAGTTTGGGGAAGGCCCTAACCTGTTTCAGCATGACAATGCCCCCATGCACAAAGCGAGGTCGATACAGAAATGGTTTGTTGAGATCAGTGTGAAAGATCTTGACTGGCCTACCCCAATCCCTGACTTCAACCCCATCGAACACCTTTGGGAGGAATTAGAACGCCGACTGCGAGCCAGGCCTAATCGCCCAACATCAGTGCCTGACCCACTAATGCTTTTGTGGCTGAATGGAAGCAAGGCCCTGGAGCAATGTTCCAACATCTAGTGGAAAGCCTTCCCAGAAGAGTGGAGGCTGCTATAGCCGCAAAGGGGAACCATGATTTTGTAATGAGATGTTCGACGAGCTGGTGTCCACATACTTTTGGCCAAGCAGTGTATCTTTAAGCATGTCATGTTAATAATTATGCTGTGGATGATGTGTTAAACCACCCACACATCAATGATGCATTCGTCCTTCTGAACTGAGCTGCAGGACAGGAAGGAAACTGCTTAAGGATGGCACCATGAGGCCATTGGTAATTTTAAAACAGCTGCAGAGTTCAATGGCTGTGATGGGAGAAAACTGAGGATGGATCAACAACATTGTAGTGACTCCACAATAATGACCTAAATGACAGAGTGAATAGAAGAATACAAATATTCCAAAACATGCAACAAGGCACTAAAGTAATACTGAAAAAAACAAGGCAAAGGAATATACTTTTTGACTTAAAAGTAAAGCCTTTTGTTTGGGGCAAACACAATACATCATTGAGTAGCTGCCTCTTTATTTTCAAGCATGGTGGTGGCTGCATCATGGTATGGGTATGCTTGACATCAGCAAAGACTCAGTTTTTCAGGATGAAAAGAAACGGGTTGGAGCTAAGCACATGCAAAATCCTAAAGGAAAACCTGCTTCAGTCTGCTTTACATCAGACACTGGAATTCACAATCTGCTTGATAATCTATGGCAAGACTTGAAAATTGCTGTCTAGCCATGATACCCAACAACTTGACCGAACTTGAAGAATTCTGAAAAGAATAATGGGCAAATATTGCGCAATACAGGTCTGCAAAGCTCTTATGAGACTTACCCAAGAAGACTAACAGCTGTAATCTCTGCCAAAGTTTTTTTTTTAACATGTGTTGACTCTGAAATTTCTTCCACTTTTACATTACAGTGTTTTGTGTAGATCGTTGACAAAAAAATACAATTAAATCTATTTTAATCCCACTTTGTAACGCAACAAAATGTGAAAAAAGTTCAAGGGGTTGTAGACTTTCTACACTGTATATGACTCTGGTTTGTGTCTCCAGAGTGTGTCCTTCACATTGCGGCCTGGGGAGGTGACAGCCTTGGTGGGACCATCAGGCAGTGGGAAGAGCTCCTGTGTGGGGCTCCTAGAGAACTTCTACCCCCCACAACAAGGCCAGGTGCTGCTGGACGGCCGGCAGGTGCACACCTACCAGCATGACCTCCTCCACTCACAGGTCAGCACTCCACACTTGTCCTCTGGCATTTTAACTCCTTGTTTACAATGGCGTCTTTGAGAATCTGTGTTAAATCGCCATTACTATCTGAGAAGTTTGCCATGAAATCCCCATATTCTGTCTCGTGCTAGATATAGCTTATACTTTTTAAACACCAGATGGAAGCAGTGTTCTTTTTTTAGTTGAAGACTGGTAAAGAACTCTATGCAGGATCCCTATCCCTATGCCTCTGTATCTGTGTTGTTTTTGCAGGTAGCACTTGTGGGCCAGGAGCCTGTCCTGTTTTCCCGTTCTGTAGAGCAGAACATAACCTATGGCCTGACTGATATCCCTATGGAGGCTGTGGTGCAGGCAGCCACCAAGGCAAATGCACACGACTTCATCACCGGTCTAACCAATGGCTATGATACAGGTGATATTAATGCTATTGCCTAAGCTGTTGGAGTGAAATATAAAAACTAACATCTTAGGAGGTAACTAAAAACTACTGAATCTTATGATGTTTACAGCAACATATGAAAATTGGCCGATCAGTATGTTGAGAAACACAGCATATCCTCACAATGTTCATATGATTTTGCATTTCTATTTTAAGATCTCTAACGCAATGGAACTGTTCCTCATTCCTTTCTTAGGAGTGGGTGAGAAGGGGACCCAGTTGTCAGGGGGACAGAAGCAACGTGTGGCCATCGCAAGGGCACTCATCCGCAACCCACATGTTCTGATCCTGGACGAGGCCACCAGTGCACTGGATGCAGAGAGCGAACATGTTGTAGGTTAAGAGGCAGGCCAAATCAGTGTTCTGTGATCGTGTTCTGTAATCTGTGTTTAATTAAATCATGTTGTGAATTATAGATCAAGATACAGTATATCCTGAAAAATGAAAACCCCTCCCTGCCTTGGTGGCTTTAAAGAGGAAGAGTGTATATTCTGTAATATCCATCTCCTCAAGTTTAATGACAATAACCTACTTCTTGTTTTAGTTCAATAACCTAGTTCTCTAAATGCAGTCTAATGTTATTATAACGACTCTTAGCTGCTGGTGTCCTCTCCCTGCTCTCTGTCTTCAGGCAAATCAAGTATTGAACTATACTAGATACTATTAACCCTGGAGAATCCTCTTTAGAATAAATAAACTGTCTGCAATGTAACTATGCTGCTTTCAAAAGGTTAGTATTATTGCAGAAGAATGTTTGCCAGCATTCAACGTATTCTCTTTATCTGTTGTCTCGAATTTGATGCCACTTTATATAGTTTTCTGAATACTATATATTGTGTTATTTAGACTTAGTGTAGCTTAGGATCCTCTCCCTGTTCTCTCTCCTCAGGTCCAGCAGGCTCTGAACAACAAAATGCGTCAGCACACAGTGCTGGTGATCACCCACCGCCTCAGCACATTGGAAAAGGCAAACAACATCATAGTTATTGACCACGGCTGTGTGGTGGAGCAGGGGCCACACAACCAACTCATGGCCAAGGGGGGCCTGTACTGCAAGCTGGTGCAGAGGCAGGTCCTGGGAATCGAGACGGGGGCAGAGGTCCTCAACACCCCAGAAAAGCACTCCTGGAAGTCCGAGGGGGGTAGTCAGCGGAGTAGACTTGATTGCAACAGTCCCAGTAAGTCTGAATGTGAAGCACCACGCTACTGAGAGAGCTTGGGCTCCATTTGTAGCTAACACTGACTTACTGGCAATCATGGACTAAGGAGTGCCCCATATCCAAGGCATTACATTACAGTACCCTAGATTCATTAAAGGCTAATAATAATTTAAACAAATCTTGTGTTTTATATATATTTCCACGCTATGCAGTTGGAATAGTACTGTGAAATTGTGAAAATTATGATAATGCCCTTTTAGTGTAAGAGCTGTTTGGAAAGACCTGTTTTGGTGGGATGGAGTTTTGGCCTGATTGGTGAAATCACCAGGCGGTAAATTAGTTAAAGGTCAAACTCCACCCCTTTCTCAATTTTCTATCAAAACAGCTGCATTGGACCTTTTAAGGGATTTAACGGTGTCCAAACCCTTGAATAATGCATAATTATTGAATAATCAATAAGAGTATTGGTATTTGGTAGCCATTTGACCAGCTTTGATGGACTTGAATGAGCAACACTTTAATTAGTTTATCAATGTTATTTTTCATAGTCTATTATACAGTCTATGGTTATCGCAGTGGTCTTTGTGTTGAACATACATGTATTTTGAGGTGGAGACAGCTCAAGCCAAAGTTAACATCGTTGATTGTATGACGTACAAAACAGTAATAGTATTGTGATACTTTATTTCTTATGGCAATACTAGGTGGAAATGGTAAAGGCATCTCCGCTTACATGTCAACAACTAAGCCTCTCTCTCTGTTAATGTGTAAATGTGTACTGTATACAGGACAGAGAGGTGCCTTCGCTGGAGACTATTTTTTAATTCTTTGCAAATTAATGGGAAGTGCATTATCTTCAAACTATGACACGATCATTGCTGATTTTGAATAGATTACATTTTATGTTGATGCTGTCTGATTCTTGATTTTGCACAATTAAATGTGAATTTACTGATTGAACTAAGATATGATTGTCATTCTGAACTAGGCTACTGAAAACATATTGGTTGTTGTTGCCTGTTGGTTTTACTGTAGCAGAGATGGCTCTGACTGTAGAATACTTAGATCATAGCATTTCTAAACCTAACACTAATACTGTACTTTTTCTCTTATTATTTTTACAATTTGAAATTACAACACAATAACAAAAAAAACAGGATATCACTACACTTATATTTTCTCTGAAGAAACTTAAAATAACTATACTTTAAAAAAATATATTTGTTTTTAAAATAACTATACTTTCTGTAATGTACTGTCTTTGGTATGATGCCAAATCCCCACCAATCCTGTCCTAGAGACCCACAGCTTCCGGTGATACTCTAGCTTTTTTGTTGTTGTGTATCTTCAGCCAGTCACCTAGCTTGATGCTGTTATTTACTCCTCGGATCGCGTGAACTCCGTGATGTGAAGGCCCTTCACCGGAAGGATCCGCGAGGCAAAGAGAGGAACACAGCTGTGACAGAAATGTCTGGTTTTGGGAACAAGTTTAGTTCGTACTCGATGACACAGCTCAACGAATTGCTTGAAGATGATGACAAACTCAACAGCATTGTTCAAGAAATGGAAGAGGTAAGCCACTATAACAGTATTACTATATCACTTGGGTTTTCTGCAGCATTGTTTCAATTTCAAGCCCTTTGTTTAGCTTTCGCCAGCTTGTAGGGTAGGCAACGAAGCCTCCAGGGAAAGTTAAGAATTTGCGGAACAATGGCATAGTTCCCTATATGTGTGTATATATACATATATAACCTCAGTTATGTGCGGGAAGGTAGAGTAACCTATTTCGATGTCAGGTGTGTCACGCTCTTTACTTTTTAGAACGTTGCTTTCTTACTCGAAGTAACCTTCCTGGAACTCGTGACGTTTCGTAGAATCGAAACACTTGCAGTTTGCCATTTTACAGAGTAACAAGCAAAAACACTCTCAGTGATTGACAGTACAAGAAACATGGCAACACTGTTGTAGTTAAAATGGGCAGAATCCTTCCCATGTTTGTCTTGGTAGTAGATTCATATTGATCAACATGGAAGGAAAATAGTAAAAATACGTACTTCCTCTCTGGGGAGGGAGTCCGGTATTGTGGTTGGTGACTGAGTGACAAAGCAAAATACTGTACGCTATGTTGCCAAGCTGCAACAATGACATGACATACAGTTCAGCTGGTCAGAAAGGATCTGTTTGGGAAACGTCAATTGCAAGACGCAATAGGGCAGGCATTCACACTTATTTTTGTTTAAATTGGTGCAATGCCTCGAAGTCATGGTCATGCGCCCGATCTAAAACTATTACATTTTCACTTGTATAAACAGCATAATTTTTAGCCCAAGGGAACCCTGCCCTGAACCCAGTTTGTTAGTAAATAAATGCATATGACCACAACTGGCCATTTTTAAGGACACTGATGACAACAAGCATGGCGTTGTCAGCTGCTGAATGGACTTAGTTGCAAACTGTGCCATGGCATTCTGCTCAACAAAACAGAATAACTGTCAGTACTTTGTTAGATTATATTGAATGTAAACTACTCCACGGCTTAATACTGATGATTGCTTAAGTTTTCAGAGTTCTCCTTGGTCATTACTTCTATTATCACACAAAAAACAAGAACCTAGCTGTCCCACTTTATGTGAGGGTGAACTTACTTGGTTCCTAGACATGAATTCCATAGAATCCTCCTTTCCTCTACAGATGAATCTAGGCCTTCGTAATCTGTCAGTTCTTTAACTGACATTGTCAAATAATCAATGAAACCAGCAAGCATTGATTTGCTTGTCTCTATGTGCTATCATCAGAGATCAGCTTTTTATAGTCCAAGTTCCTTTTTTATTACTCCCTCTATCTGATTCTAGCTGACCATGGTTTCGTTTTACTCCGTATGATGCAGCAACAGTTTGTGGCAATGGAGTCGAATGCCGATAGGGCTATATATCACAGAGCTACTGCTGTAGGTTACCAACCATGGACCATTAGCTATGTCATTACAGGTTACAGAGGGTGGTGTATTGACCTGACAGTGGAGGGAATTAGTCATAGTCTGTGTACCAAATGGCACCCTATTCCCTATATCCCTTTTGACCTGGGCCCCGGTCAAAAGTAGTGCTGCTCTATGTAGGGAATAGGGTGCCATTTGGTACACAGTGATATAAGTGAGAAGTGCTCCTAATGACTGGAAAAGGCAGTTATGACTAACTCAGGACACACCTCATTGAGTAAGTTGAGAAGTTCTGCACCTTTATCATATGATGTGTGTGTGTATATTGTAAGGGGACAAAGGCAAAGCTGCTGGCTGTCACAGCTCTGAACATGTGAATGTAATCTGAGCAGGTACAGTACGTTAGTACACTGTGTACTGCTCCAGGAATGAGAATTCATTGAATGCATACCCGTAAGTACAGACACGTGTACACTTTCGGCTAGCTAACACATTTGGAAACGCCGGCGCAGTTATTGTGTGCAAATGGGGTTACATTTAAATGTGGTCTGTTCTTGTTATTTGAGATGAAGAATAATCTCAGTCTGGATCTACACGAGTCTCTTCTGTTTGGTTTGCCTTGGTTTCGTATCATAGGCTACAGACTGACTGTTTTATATTTGTCTGGCAGCCAGACATCAATCAACATTTACATTTTAATCATTTAGCAAGCACTCTTATCCAGAGAGACTTACAGTAGTGAGTGCATACGTATTGACATCAAATTATATTTGGCATATGCTTCGTAAACAACTGGTGTAGACTAACTTGTGCCCTACCAGTAGATATAAACCTACTGTTCTAGTTAACTCTGTGTATTATTATTTTACTGCGCTCTCTAATGGTGTGTGTGTGTGTGTGTGTGCATGTTAGTCAAGGACAGACGGGGACTATAGCTGCCAGACTGGCCTTGGTTTGATCAGGCAGCAGAAACTGCACAGTATTTTCAACCCAACACATCCAGCTAAGAATAGCATATCAAGCAAGGAAAGTTCCCTTTGAACAAATGTTACAGGGAGGATCTGGATGCCAGGGTGCTGGGTGACCTAGTTGTCTATCACCACATGGTGTATCTTATGATTAACTTAACATGTGAAATGTACAAATTCTAAGTGAATTTGAGTTTAAGCTGATTGTGTACAGTCATTCAGCCTCTATGTGAATTCCTTCCATGATCAATGTCTCAGTAGGCAAAGCCTCTTTCTCAGTAGAGCTGTAAGAGAGGAGACATATTGTCACCATTTTGATGTGATTGTAGTTAAAGAGACCGGAGGAAGTAAAATAATATAACCACAGGTGTAAGCCAGTATCAGTCAGTGAATAAGAGACTGTGATATGTAACTAGACCTATACCAGGCCTGACATTGAGACATGTTCTCTTTATCTCACTCCGTTTGGCTAGGCAGGGCTCTGCAATCCTCTCTTGGACTGACAGGGCTCCAGACTAACATTTTCCCCTACTAACTTTCAGTTGGTGATGACCAGGCCATGATTAGGTGGACCCCCCCCCCCCTCTCAAAAAATGTGTGCAGCATCTCACAATACATTTGAGTCATCATCTTATACGTTATTTTAGTCATTCACAATGTTTTATTAAGAAGTGACAGACTACTGAGATGGTATTCAATAAATAAGTTCTAACATGTCCAAACAGGAATGCATGTTTCAAAATATTTAGATATGCAACCTAATCCAGTGATTTGTCATGAATTTTGGGTTAACAATTAGGCCTAAATAGGACTACAGAATTTCAGAATTTTTTTTGTTCAATAGACATGAATTTGCCTTCATCTTTATGTGCACTAATAATATATATATATATATATATTACACACACACACACAGTGAGGGGGGAAAAGTATTTGATCCCCTGCTGATTTTGTACATTTGCCCACTGACAAAGAAATGATCAGTCTATAATTTTAATGGTAGGTTTATTTGAACAGTGAGAGACAGAATAACAACAAAAAATCCAGAAAAACGCATGTCAAAAATTGTATAAATTGATTTGCACAATTAGCTAGATTGTAACTCTAATGATAAAATTAATACCCTTGTCAAACCAAAGGCCTTTGAAAATGAATTTCCTATCAATTTTAATCTCTTTCTAGAAAAATGTAATTTGTTGGTGAAACTTTGATAATTTCACAAGTCATTTTTGGTGGGTCAAAATGACATTTCATTAGGAATTGAAGTCCACCAATTTTTTTTTAACAGAATTTTAGGGATATGATACCACAGAGGTAGGGTTAGACAGACAATTTCAACCATTTAATCCTAAAAGTACCCACTAACGACTCAAAATCAATAGTAAGTAAACATCCATGATCATAGTCTTTCACAAATTGATTTCCAAATGTGTTTTATTCTTCCAAAATAAATCTCTAACAGAATTTACTTTTTTGATGTTATTAGAAGAAAGAGAAAGGAATTGACTTGGGTAAATTGTTCTTGATAAACCATCAGTCTTGCACAAAAGAACACAACTCAATTTTGAGTCATCACGTTGCAGCCCCTGACTTAATCTCTCATGGAATTAATTATACTATCAATGTTGAATTTTTTTTTTGTGATAACAATTCCTTAATATTAAACTTTGTTTTTAACAGGTACGGAGGCAATGTTGACTTGAGTCACAGCAATGCATTGGCATGATATCACATTTGTTAAGGTTGAGTCAACCTAGAGGCCATAGAACATTTATTGATTCTGTCAATAGCCAAGGGAGGAAAAGGGCAATATCATCTGCAAATTGACTGATATTTATATCTTTACCAAAAATACAGATCCCTTTTTTAAATTCTCAGATTTGTTAGATACGGATCCCTTTTCAATTCTCAGTAAATTGTTGGCTACAATAAATAAGAGTGGAGATTGGACTACCCTGTCTAATTCCTCTAGCAATAGAGAAACGAGGGGATGTTCCATTACTCATAGCCACCGAACTGCTATTATCATGTCTATTGACATTTTTGGCCTGATATTAGAAGGTTCTTGCTTTCGGTCTACAAAGAGGGTATTGCTAATCCTATTTTACTTCCTTCTTTGAGACCGGGACTAATAGGTTTTATGCCCAAACCAAAGAAGGACTCTCTTGGACAATTGGAGACCAATCACATTGTTGGCAACTGACTAAATTACTAGCCCATGTCTTGCTAATATGCTGAAAAAGGTGATGTGAAACTCATCAGTGAAACTCAACCTCATCAGTGAAACTCAACCTTAATTAAAGGAAGGAGTATTCATAACCATATACTGTTGATATTAGATTACAGTAGTTAATAGATGGCTTTATATTGTGTTTAGATTATACTTTTTTTGACACTTTAGAGCATAACATTTTTATTTAGAACTATCTCTACTTTTGAGTACAGGGAGAATTTCTGCAAAGTGATAAGGATGATGTAACAACAGCCCTTATCTGTGGTATATTGGCCATATACCACACCTCCTCTGGCCTTAAATATAACACCTACTGCTAGTAGCCATGTATTAATCTAACAGTAAATATCCTAAAAAAACAACTTTGCAATGGCTTAGTGCACTTGCAATGTGACTAGATGGTCACAGTCTGGAGCCCTGACTGAGCTCTAGAGGAGGCTCCGAATGAAAGCCTCTGTTTGGGTGTGATGCTGCCTCAGGCCTTCTGAGCTCGGTGGCTGTATGTGTGTTTATCAAGCATCAGAGTAGGAGTGCTGATCTAGGATTAGGTGTTCCCTGTCCATAAAAATCATATTAATTATGATCTAAAAGGCTGAACTGATCCTAGATCAGCACCCCTACCTACTCTGAGCCGCTTGATACAGATACGGCTGCTGTACTCAATCCCCACACAGCTAAAAGCCTCTGCCTTCAGCATAATAACGACATTATGTTATATGGCATCTTAAATAGGAAGAAAAGGAATATGTTGAGCAGCACAGTCTGTCTGGTGTGACAGTTTTGGTGTTCCCCTGTTAAATTTGTTCCTCATCTATTGTCACTGTACAGAGAAAGTGGAGAGCCAGTCATTAACTATTTACTTCCCCTGCAAAACATAGTGTTTGTTTTTTTTGGGTTTGACAGAACAAGCCTGCAGTCATGGATGCTATTTAAGGCTGTTTTTTTTCTCCAGTGAACTGTGTTGGAGTGGTTTATTGAGACACAGTTCTGGGAAGTTAGTTAGTTGGTTGTATGGTTTGGTCAGCTCAGGTCACGGCAGTACAGTGTGGGAAGCAGTGAAGCACAGTGGTTATGATTGCACTTAGCCTCTGGCCTTGTCTGAAATGTTGTTTTCTCTCTGTCACCCTCCAACCCATCCACTCGCAGCCCAAGTCCACACTGCTGGCTGGCTTCTGTCATTCCATGACAAGATAATTTGTTTTGGAAGAAGTGTTATACTTCCTATTAGGCTAGTTAATGCATTTTCAGAGCTAGGCCACATGATGCTGTTCACGCCCAAGCTACTCGCTTTTTCTGTCCATGTAGCTTGATGAGACTGACCCAAGTCATGTGGTAAAATTACTCGAGTCATTGCAATTAGTTATGCTCATTTTCGCTTAGCATTTAGCTAACAGCGTCTGTAATTTCGCTATCAGTTTGTGCAAATTTTGTTAGAATTATCGTAATAGGAGCCCCAGAGGGCATTTCTTTTTTTGAGCTACATACAGTACCAGTCAAAAGTTGGGACATACTTTCTCATTCAAGGGTTTTTCATTTGTATTGTTTTCTACATTGTAGAATTATAGTGAAGACCAAAAAACTATGAAATAACAAATATGGAATTGTGGAGTAACCAAAAAAGTGTTAAACAAATCAAAATATATTTGAGATTCTTCAAAGTAGCCACGCTTTGCCTTGATGCCAGCTTTGCACACTCTTGGCATTCTCTCAACCAGCTTCATTAGAAATGCTTTTCCAACAGTCTTGAAGGAGGTCCCACATATGCTGAGCACTTGTTGGCTGCGTTTCCTTCACTCCGCGGTCCAACTCATCCCAAACCATCTCAATTGGGTTGAGGTTGGGTGATTGTGGAGGCCAGGTCATCTGATGCAGCATTCCCTTGGTCAAATAGCTCTTACACAGGCTGGAGGTGTGTTTTGGGTCATTGTCCTGTTGAAAAACAAATGATTAAGTGCAAACCAGATGGGATGGCGTATCGCTGCAGAATGCTTTGATAGCCATGCTGCTTAAGTGTAGCTTGAATTCTAAATACCAACAGTGTCACAAGCAAAGCACCATCACAAATCCTCCTACATGCTTCACGGTGGGAAACACACATGCGGCGATCATCCGTTCACCTACTCTGCGTCTCACAAAGACACTGCGGTTGGAACCAGAAATTTCACATTTGGACTCATCAGACCAAAAGACAGATTTCCACGAGTCTAATGTCCATTGCTTGTGTTTCTTGGCCCAAGCAAGTCTCTTCTTATTGGTGTTCTTTAGTAGTGGCTTCTTTGCAACAATTCGACCAAGGATGCCTGATTCATGCAGTCTCCTTTGAACAGTTGATGTTGATGTCTGTTACTTGAAATCTGTGAAGCATTTTATTTGGGCTGCAATCAGAGGTGCAGTTAACTCTAACTTATCCTCTGCAGCAGAGGTAGCTCTGGGTCTTCCTTTCCTGTGGTGGTCTTCATGAGAGCCAGTTTCCTCATAGCACTTGATGTTTTTTGCGACTGCGCTTGAAGAAACTTTAAAAGTTCTTGACATTTTCCGTGTTTATTGACCTTCATGTCTTGAAGTAATTTGTCTTTGCTTTTTTGAGCTGTTCAGGCCATAATATGAACTTGGTCTTTTACCAAATAGGGCTATCTTCTGTATACCACCCCTACCTTGTCACAACACAACTGATTTTCTCAAACATATTAAGAAGGAAAGCAATTCTACAAATTAACTTATAACAAGGCACACCTGTTAATTGAAATGCATTCCAGGTGACTATCTCGTGAAGCTGGTTGAGCGAATGCCAAGAGTGTGCAAAGCTGTCATCATTGCAAAGGGTGGCTACTTTGAAGAACCTCAAATATAAAATATATTTTGACTTGTTTAACACTATTTTGATTACTACATGAGTCCATATGTTATTTCATAGTTTTGATGTGTTCACTATTATTTTACAATGTAAAAAAATAAGTAGGTGTGTCCAAACTTTTGACTGGTACTGTACATGGACACACTGGCTTTACTCAAACCAGTGGCATGTCATTAGTAAAGATTGAAAAAAGTAAGGGGCCTAAATAGCTGCCCTGGGGAATTCCTGATTCAACCTGGATTGGTTTGGAGGGGCTTCTATTAAAGAATACCCCCTGTGTTCTATTAGACAGGTAACTATTTATCCACAGTATAGCAGGGGGTGTAAAGCAATAACACATGTTTTTCCAGCAGCAAACTATGATCGATAATGTCAAAAGCTGCACTGAAGTCTAACAAAACAGCCCCACAATCTTTTTATCATCAATTTCTCTCAGCCAATCATCAGTCATTTGTGTAAGTGCTGTGCTTCTTGAATTTCCTTCCCTATAAGGGTGCTGAAAGTCTGTCAGTTTCTTTACTGTAAAATAGCATTGTATTTGGTCATCATTTGATCAGTTATACTTGGATGTGTAGTGTCTGCGTTTGTTGCTGGCATGTCATGCCTATCTTCCCAATGAAAAAAATCATTAAAGTAATTTGCGATATCTGTGGGTTTTGTGATGAAGGAGCTGAGTTTGCCTGTTTGGCCAAAATTGTATTTCGGTGCTCCTGAGCTTTTTACTCTCATTCTTTATATAATTTATCGTTGTTTCATAGTATAGTTTCTTCTTCGTTTTATTCAGTTTAGTCACATGATTTCTCTATTTGCATTACATTTGACAATCTGTTGTGCTGCTAGACTTATTTGCTATTCCTTTTGCCTCATCCCTCTCAGACATACAATTTTTTTTAATTCCTCATCAATCCGCTGTGATTTAACCGTTTTTAGTCATTTTCTTAATGGATGCATGCTTATTAGTAACTGGAATAAGCAATTTCATAAACGTGGCAAGTGCAGCATCTGGTTGCTCCTCATTACACACCACAGACCAGCAAATTATTTATATCAACAACATGGGAATCACTACAAAATGTCTTGTATGACCCCTTTTATACACTATATTAGCCCCAGCCTTTGGAACTTTGGTTTTCCTAGATATGGCTACTATATTGTGATCACTACATCTGATGGATCTGGATACTGCTTTCAAGCAAATTTCTGCAGCATTCGTGAAGATGTGATCAATACGCGTTAGATGATTTTAAATCCTGTGCTGTTTGTTACTATCCTGGTAGCTTGACTGATATCCTGAACCATGTTACAGGCACTGATTAGAGTTTGAAGCTTTTTCTTGAGTGGGCAGCTTGATTAAAGCCCGTCAATATTTAATTCACCCAGAAAATATACCTCTGTTGATATCAAGCATTTCACACACATTATCCGAATACTGACTAGCACTTGGCGGTCTATAGCGGCTTCCCACCAGAATGGGCTTTAGGTGAGGCAGATGAACCTGTAGCCATATTACTTGAACAGTATTTAAAATTACATCCTCTCTAAGCTTTACAGGAATGTGGTTCTGAATATAAACATCAACACCTCCATTGGCATTTGTCTTTTCTGTAGGTTTTATAACCATGTATTGCTACCATTGTATCGTTGAAGGTATTATCTGAGTTTCAGAGTCAGAATTTGAATATTATCTGTTACTACCAAGTTAGTAATTTCATGAATCTTGTTTCTTAATAAGCTACATATGTTAATGTGGGCTATTTTTAGCTCTTTACTGGGATGCTTGATTGTTTGCATTGCTTTACTGGGAAGCTTAGCAGAAGTATACATGCTCATGTTATTTTTGTTATTGCAAGGTGGGCTGCACACAGTGGACTTCCTACTAGGGCACACCGCCTCAGTGCTAACAGTATAACTCTGGTTCATAGGCACCTGATTACTGCAAACAATAGCTGTAGGATCAGCAGAGGCATTCAGGGCAGTAAAAGGGACATCAAGTAGGTTACTTACATTTTGTCTACCAACGCCCCTGGTATAATGTACTTTTGTAGTAGCATTATGACAACTCAGCGACACAATGGTAGGGATTAACTGAGCTGGGCTTGGGTCACTGATAACTCATTGTCTCAATAGCATTATAAGGCTGCATTAAAGGATCCAGGAACCCAAATTATGCTGGTGGATCCCATCCTCCTTAAGAAAATGTGTTTTGTTTCCAAAAGGTATCGAAATTGTCAACAAAAGTTACACCCATTGCGCTGCAATAACATGTAAACATATTAATCGGCGTTTCAGTGGTGTATTTGATCAGTGCATGTGCTAGCACCAGCTGAGCGAACCTCCTTTATGTGAGAGTGTAGTTCAGCAAAACAGAATATGCTTACTTAGAAGTAGTTTTCACAAACAAACTTTATACTGCATATCCGAACTCAGAATCAAGTATGCTTCCCAAAAATAACATGGTCACCGTGGTAGAATGTTTATTTAGATTGCCGATTTGCTGATTGCCATCAGGTAGCCTGATTTTCAGGTGTGTCCATGTAAACAGGATTATTAGGGAAATCATTCGTCTTGCAAACTTTTTAATCATTTAACTTTTTTAACTTTTTGTATTTATCTGACTATCCACAATAATCACATTATTATATTCATACAATCATATTTAATGTCTGTGCGATCCTTTGTATGTTGTAGATGCAGGAGGTGCAACAGACCAAGGAGATGATCCTGGCCAGTAACCGGAGCCTGGCAGAGCAGAACCTTCAACTGCAGCCCAGACTGAATCACCAGAAGAGCCAGCTCACCAAGTGCTACAGCTCCCTACAGGAGAGCTTCGAGGCCTACCAGGTTCACAAATCCAAACTAGGTAATATATGTTGAACTAGGTAATACACGCTACAGAAACAAGACTAAGGTTCCTGCCCTATTGGCCATTCTTGCTCAGACGAGGCTTTCTTGCTGTTTGAATTTATATATTTGAATTTGAAATGCATGACTGTTGACATGAATAGGTTGTTATGATAAACAACTTTTATTTTGGTTGACATGGTTTGTGTTATGGCTTGACGGTTTGAAGAAGTTCAATGCTATTACCCGGATTGCCAAATTGACAACTCACTTTGAGCATTTGAACATTGTAATTTACTGTCATGGCAGGTAGTTTGTAAGTTTGCATAATATTTTCTCTTCCTCTTGTTTGTTCTTCCGTTGGATTATGACACACAGACCTGACCAGTTTCTCCAGCTTTTCCCATCATAAGGCCCATATAGTGGCCCTAACCCAGTTTAATTTTCCCACTCGCAGTAGCTCATTTCTGCCAGTATTGAGCAGGATCCAGCATTGAATTGAGGGAGGGGGGGACACAATACCCTATAATGATAAAGTCAAAACATGTTTTTAGAATGTTTTGCAATTGTATTAAAAATGAAATACAGGAATATCTCATTGACATAAGTATTCACTCCCCTGAGTCAGTACTTTGTAGAAGCACCTTTGGCGGCGATTTCAGATTTGAGTCGTCTTGTGTATGACTGTATTAGCTTTGCACATCTGGATTTGGGGATTTTTCCCCCATTCTTCCTTGTTAGATGAGGAGCAGCGGTGAACAGCAATCTTCAAGTCTTTCCTCAGATTTTCAATGGGATTCAAGTCTGGGCTTTGGCTGGGACACATTCTTGTTCTGAAGCCATTCCAACGTTGCTTTGACTGTATGCTTGGGGTCATTGTCCTGTTGGAATGTATATCTTTGCCCCAGTCTAAGATCATTTGCACTCTGAAGCAGGTTCTCTTCAAGGATTTGCCTGTATTTGGCCCATTCAATGATCCTTACCTGTCTCTGCCACAGAAAAGCATCCGCATAGCATGATACTGCCACCACCATGCTTCAGTTGTAGGGACATCTCAAGGATGATCAAATTGAGATCAGGTGCATCCAATTTCCTTTGAAGTGTCATAGTAAAGGGGTGTGAATACTAGAGGTCGACCGATTAATCTGAATGGCCGATTTCAAGTTTTCATAACAATCGTTAATCGGTATTTTTGGCCCCCGATTTGCCTATTTTGTTTAATTTTTTAAAATGTATTTTTTATTTCTTTTGATAAGAGAAAAAAAGTAATTTTTATTTTTTTAACCACCTTTATTTAACTAGGCAAGTCAGATTAAGAACACGTTCTTATTTTCAATGACTGCCTAGGAACGGGGGTTAACTGCCTTGTTCAGGGGAGATTCGTGCTCTAACCACCTGCCTTACATTGCACTCCACGAGGAGCCTGCATGACAGGCTGACTACCTGTTACGCGAGGGCACCAAGAAGCCAAGGTAAGTTGCTAGCTAGCATTAAACTTATCTTATAAAAAAACAATCAATCTTAATGTAACAGTGTAGGTTCCGTCCCTCTCTTCGCCCCAACCCGGGCTCGAACCAGGGACCCTTGCACACATCAACAACTGACACCCACCGAAGCATCGTTACCCATCGCGCCACAAAAGCCGCGGTCCTTGCAACGCAAGGGGAAACCCTACTTCAAGTCTCAGAGCGAGTGACGTCACTGATTTAAATACTATTAGCGCGCACCACCGCTAACTAACTAGCCATTTCACATCGGTTACATTAACATAATCACTAGTTAACTACACATGGTTGATGATATTACTAGTTTATCTAACGTGTCCTGCGTTGCATATAATCGATGCGGTGCCTGTTAATTTCTCATCGAATCACAGCCTACTTCGACAAACGGGTGATGATTTAACAAGCGCATTTGCGAAAAAAGCACTGTCGTTGCACCAATGTACCTAACCATAAACATCAATGCTTTTCTTTAAAATCAATACACAAGTATATATAAACCCATATTTAGTTAATATTGCCTGCTAACATGAATTTGTGTCACTTCTCTTGCGTTCCGTGCAAGCAGTCAGGGTATATACAGCAGTTTGGGCCGCCTGGCTCATTGCGAACTGTGTGAAGTCCATTTATTCCTAACAAAGGCCGTAATTAATTAGCCAGAATTTTACATAATTATGACATAACATTGAAGGTTGTGAAATGTAACAGGAATATTTAGACTTAGGGATGCCACCCGTTAGATAAAATACGGAACGGTACCGTATTTCACTGAAATAATAAACGTTTTGTTTTCGAAATGATAGTTTCCGGATTCGACCATATTAATGACCAAAGGCTCGTAAGAATTCATTCAAACAAGCACCTTCGTGCGTTTTGCCAGCAGCTCTTCGCAATTCTTCAAGCATTGCGCTGTTTGACTTCAAGCCTATCAACCCCCGAGATTAGGATTGTGTAACCCATGTGAAATGGCTAGCTAGTTAGCAGGTGCGCACTAATAGTGTTTCAAACGTCACGCACTCTGATACTTGGGAGTGGTTGTTCCCCTTGCTCTACTTGGGTAACACTGCTTTGAGGGTGGCTGTTGTCGATGTGTTCCTGGTTCGACCCCAGGTAAGAGCGAGGAGAGGGACGGAAGCTATACTGTTACACTGGCAATTCTAAAGTGCCTATAAGAACATCCAATAGTCAAAGGTATATGAAATACAAATTGTATAGAGAGAGTCCTATAATTCCTATAATAACTACAACCTAAAGCTTCTTACCTGGGAATATTGAAGACTCATGTTAAAAGGAACCACCAGCTTTCATATGTTCTCATGTTCTGAGCAAGGAACTTAAACGTTTTTTTGGTCCTCCAATAATCGGTATCGGCGTTGAAAAATCATAATCGGTCGACCTCTAGTGAATACTTATGTATTTCATTTTTAAGGTCCAGGCAAGTTTTGTAAGAAAATGGCTAACTTACTGCAATTCTACACATTTTGAAATGGGTCAGAGAGGAAAATGTACAGTTCTAACAGCTAACCTAATGCTATTCGACATATTTTGCAATGAGGCTCAGAGAAAATGTTGCGGTTTTAAAGTTAATTTCCTGTAATTCTAAACATTTTGTTACATTTGACGTGTTCATATGCTATCTGGGGGGCCCCCGAGCTTTAGGGGACCGCCCCCTGCCTTGCGGGGCCTGTGGGGGTGCATCCTATGCCACTGAATAAATTGACTGCTGATACTTATGACCTGGTATGACGCGAAGGTTGCCAGGCAGCCCCCTCCAAACAGTATGCCAACATTTCACTTCAGTCTTTGTTGTGGTGGATGTAGCACTCATTGATAAAGTTAGTTTGTCTTTGTGTTCTCCTCTAGTCACAAGAGTAGTGATTTGGCCCTCCTCAATGCATAGGCTGCCATTTACCCCCCTGCAGCTGAACAGGCTTTCTGTCTCTCTCTGCCTCCTTTTGTACACAGTAGATGGTATTGTGCTTTTACATTGACATTTTAGTAATTTAGCAGATGCTCATATCCAGAGCGACTTAGTGCATTCATCTTAAGATGGCTAGATGGGACAACCAAATATCACAGTCCTAGAATGTAAATTTTTCCTCAAAGTAGCTATCAGTGAAATCAGAGCTAGAAATTAAAGTGTGTGTGTGTGTGTGTGTGTTAGTTCACAAAATGCATGTTATTTTTTGGTGTGAGAGGGGATGCTGTGGGATTATTTAAGATACTCTTTGAAGAGGTAGGGTTTCAGATGTTTTCAGAAGATGGGCAGGGACTCTGCTGTTCTAGCTTCAGGGGGAAGCTGGTTTCACCATTTGGGGTGCCAGAACAGAGAAGAGCTTGGACTGGGCTGAGTGGAAGCTGCCCCCCCCATAGGGGTGGGAGGGCCAAGAGACCAGAGGTGGCAGAACGGAGTGCTCAGGTTGGAGTGTAGGGTTTGAGCATAGCCTGAAAGTAGGGAGGGGCAGTTCCTCTTGCTGGTCCGTAGGCATGTACCATGGTCTTGTAGTGGAGACGAGCTTCAACTGGAAGCCAGTGGGGTGTACGGAGGAATGGGGTGACATGAGAGAACTTGGGAAGGTTGCAGGGGTTTGATGGCACAAGCAGGGAGCCCAGCCAACAGCAAGTTGCAGTAGTCCAGACGAGAGATGACAAGTGCCTGGACTTACATTCCCATGCTCTACTTGTGTGGCTGTTCCTTCATGGAAGGCCTCGCCACCTGCCCTTTGTTTGTTGATGGCGAGAGGGCTTTTGTCAAATGTAGGATACCGGTTTCCCTGTGTGCTGGCTGTCCTAGTTGTGGATTTGCTGTAAGCAGCAGTAGCAGCAGCCGTAGTGTATCTGCATGGGAAGGACAGAGCAGGGTTGTGTCCCAAATGGCACCCTATTTTTGCGCTGTATAGTGGATAGGGTGCCATTTGGGAGACAACCCACATCGCTGGGAGCAACTGAACTCAGCCATGTGACCCAGATGAAAAGCATGGTCTTACGGCAGAATCAACCCAGTATTGTTTGGTCTGTGTGTTTCCTTTGCATGCAGTGACTCCCTCCATCCTCCACCATAGCAACGGCAACAGGGGTGCTTCAGAAGATTCTCTAGGGTGGCAGTGAGTGGGGGCCAGGGTGGCAGGACAGACTGTGCCCCCCTGCCCCTTAGTACAACAGCGGGCTGTTGTGCTGCTGGCGTGTGAGGGCAAAAAAGCCCTGGAGGGAGGGAAAGAGTGAGAGGAAGACAGGCCAAAAACTCCCCCCTCACTGTCAGTGGAGGCTGGTCTGTATCCATTACTAAATGGCAGTCTCATGATCCCTGGGTCCAAACTGTGTGTGTGTTCCACTCTGGTCTTTCAGAGGTAGAGAATCATTCCATTGTGTGGAGGAGTGCTGATGCTCCTGTGAGTCTTCTCGTTAGAGTGGAGAGGGGATGAGAGTCATTTGGCTGGGCCAGAGGAAGAGCTTCTATCCTCCTAACACTTCACTCTGCAACTCGCACCTACAGTACGCTTGGATTTGGTTCTAATACACTACTTGGAACATGTCTAGTTCACAAATAAATCAAACGATCCCAGTCATGCCAATTGGACCGATGACCACTTCCCGTCCTCTCTGTTTAAATGTTGTTTTCCTGTGATATTGGACAGACAGTAGTTCTCTCTCTGTCAGTGTGGTAATTCATTGTGAGTGGGTGCACTCCGCTGGCTGGGGCAGCTGTGAAACGCCTTGCATCATGCCCGGGGAAGCTGGTTAAATTAGGACAGTTTTTTTCTGGCACTGCGCAGGGAGGTCGAGGGGGCCAGGCCTTTGTCTAGGCTTTACCGTGTTTTCTCGATCGGTTTTGCTATCTGTCTCTCTGTCTTTCTTGCTGGAGCTCCCTGATGTATAGCTCAGATCTGTCTTATTCTGACAAGTCAAATGGGTTTACACATACATACTTGTTTTGTTATTACACAAACATTGTAATAACAGATATGATTTTTAAAAAAAATTATGCAATCCAATTTTTCCAACCACTCATGTTCTCGTCTTCTAGGCTACATGAGGTCTGTCTTTCTGTAAGGTGTGATTTGCCCAGTGTTGGTGAAATGTGGGTGAGTTGGCATTGGCACCACACTAGTGGGTAGGGATCATAAACCTAGAGTTTTGCTGTGTGATCTGGTTGCTTTGGTGTCAGGTCCTGCATGTAATTCCAGCAGCTCCAGCTGGTATTGTCTTTCAGTCAGTAGACTGACTCAACACAGGAACCAGGCTGGCCTCTCGTTCAGCTTCCTTGGAGACTCCCTGACTGGGCCAAATAGCACCCCATACTCAAAGGGCTCTGCTCAAAAGTAGTGCACTATTTATGGAGTAGGGTACATTTACAGACGCAGGCCCCAATCTATTTCAGTTCACCGCTCATTATGAAAGACAGTCAGTCCCTTTGCTCAGAGTGGTTTTATCCTGGGAACTCATAATGAGGCCTTGGTTTTGGTGTCAGAGATTGTTGTAGAGAATGAGTGATGGCTGGATATGGAGCTGTGTGTGTGTGTGTTCCCTGCTCACTGGTTGAATACTCCCTCATACTTCTGTAGCAGTCATCATGTGAGTCAGTGTCTCATGTTATTGAGGCCTACTCATTATTTTCAGCAGTACAGTTTCAGCAGTCGTGTGACTATGAGAGGCGACTGTTTGAGATTAATTCTAGTTGTGGTCGTCAAACAAAATGTCAACTTTTGTCTTGTCCTTTCCGTTCTCCTCTGTCCAGACCACATATTTCCAAGTCTTGTCACTGACATGATGAATTCTAGCTGCATTCGTAAACAAAATGGTAACTTTGTTTATTTTTTTTTTCTCTTCTGCTCACAGATCACAGCTCTGGGAACAGTTCATTGGAGACATTTCTTGCTCTATTGCAGGCAGAGGGAGCCAAGATTGAAGAGGAGACAGAGGTAAACGGCATTACAACACCTCTCTCTGTCAAAGGATGGCCTAATGTGTCCTGCGGCATCAGTTTAAACACTGTGTCCTGCCGTTCCTGTTTTTATTTCCACTGTGGCCCAGAGGGCCTATCCATTTATGGTTTATTAATCTGACTTTATGGTCCCGTTAGTTACAAGTTGGGGGAACACCTCGCATTTGTTCTTTAGTTTTGTTACTGTCGAGTCCTCACATCTATTCATCACATTGTTTATACTTTCACATTTCTTTTTGCATGGAATCTCCAGACTGCTTTCATGGAATGTTTTTAAACCGTCCCTCTTTTCTAAACAGAACATGGCGGACTCCTTCTTGGACGGGGACGTCACCTTGGATGCCTTCATGGACTCGTACCAGAGCAACAGGAAGCTGGCCCACCTGAGGAGGGTGAAGATTGACAAGCTGCAGGAGATGGTGCTGAAGGGTGGACGGCTGCCTCGGGTCCCAGTCTCCTGCTCCCATCCTCAGGAGGTCTCAGCCAGGCCAGCCCCCCTCTACACAGAGGCCAACAACCACAACCCCTTTCCAGTGCCTCAGCCCAGGAGAGCCCCCCCTCCCCCTCCTGCCCAACAACCCCCAGCTGTAGCCCCCCAGCCCCAGCCTGCTGTCTTTTCCTACCCTGCCACCCCATACCCCCCTATCCCCCCCAGGGCGGGCCACCCTTTGCTCAGTGTCAACCCTGGGTACCAGCACCCTTTCGTGTCTCAGTACCCCCCTGCCCTGCCTCAGAGGCCTCCCCCTCGCATAGCTCCGCAGTCTGGCTTCATGATTCAGTAGTGAAGGGGCCACAGTAAAGGTGCATTACAGTACACGCAGTGGACTTGCACTGCAGCCTCGCTGGAACTATCTTCTGTGTTGTCACGGTGCAACGTATCACAAAGGGGGTTGATTGACTTGCTAAGGCTGGTCTGGGCATGTCCAACTGAAAGAACAAAAATAATCTATACAACATCGGGATTGAATTTGCACTCTTCTCACCAGAATCACAACTCCATTGCTACAACACCCCAGAAAGGACTTGACCTACCAGTCTGCCTATGTCTGCAAAGCTAAATCCCTCAGCGACAGGGCTTTAGATGTAGTCTAAAGTGAAATAAATGTCCATGTATGGTTCACTGGCCTCAGTAGCCTGGACTGGCCATCACCCCAGTTAAATGAGCCCTAGGTTTTCACCACTTTGTCCCAGTCAGACAGTCCATGCCCCTCAGTTATGTCCTCAGTCCTCCCTTTTCTCCTGACGGTGCCTCGTCTGAGGTATCTAAACGGAAGGGGGACTATAGCCGTTCATCGCTGTTTCTCATCTGCTGTGTCATTTGAATTGGATGTTTTTATGTTGCGTTACCAGAGACTGTTCACAGAAGATAATGGCGAACCATATGCAAAACGAACAGAGACTTTACTGTGCTGTTTTTAAAACGTATTTCCCAGGTATATCTGCACAAACCTGTATCCATTATATTCTGACTTACTTATTATTTCCATAGGGTAATAATAAGTAAATTTCCATAGGGTACTTAGAAATGTTGAGGCTTCTTCTTAAATTAATTAATATATATTTAGAGTACTAATGTCTTACAGGATGCTGGATGCTTATTTTTGCCAGGAAGGAGTGGACAGACATTTTTACAGAAATTGTGAGGTGGGTGCATCTCTTCTCCAGCACAGGGATTTGTCAAAGGATTGTATGGATCACATGCTCAATCCAATAGGGAGGACAGTTGGTCTCTGTTGCTCAGGGCAGATATGTGCAAACATGCTCTTGTCACAAACACACTGAACCCTGGGCCTCTTGCTCTGGCCTAATGAAGGATCTGTCCATGGCCATATAATACATTTTCCTTAACTATATTTTAGTCAGTTATCTAGTAAGCATATTTTATGCTCGACAGTTGAGACATTTGTTTGCCTTTTTGTCTTATCCTTCATCACTCCTTTCATCATTGAATTACCTTTTTATCTTGATTTTTACTTGGGTACATGTTCTAAAGCTTATTCTTGATGTTTTAAGTCATTGCTGTTGAAACAAGATTTAGTCTATATATCTTAATCTGTGATATAACCATATAGTCGATTATAAAATCACACATATAACTGAGCCAGTCATCCACAGTTGTGTGAGCAGTAGCACCCTCTGCATGTAGACAATGTTTGTGTTGGGCTCTAAAGATTTGATTCGGATCATATTGACTGAACACCAAAGATTCCATGTCATCTTAATGTCTCTGAAGTTGTTTATAGAGTAACCGTTGTGTAAAAGTACTATTTTCATACCTTCCTGCATACCCATTTGTTAGGTTTATACCCATATGGCTGTAGTTTGAGGTGTGCACATTTTAACGTTTGTAGCCTATTGTTTTTTCACACCAGACACTATATTCAGGAAATGGAGTCTGGATCAAACATAATGCAGTACCCATCTTAAATGTCTCTTTGCACCATTTTTATTACAAATACTAATCCTGAAGGAGTCACATCCTAATACAGTGGTTGGTTACCTTGTCCTAAATGCTGCAGTTGTGCACTGTTAGAGTCACTGAGTGCCTACACTGGACTGATTTATGGAGAATCATACGGTTCTATACTTGATCTGTGAACACTGACCATGCTTGACTGCTCTGCTGCTCTGGATCCCCCTAGCCTAAGAACATACATGTATAGTATGTTCCTAGCCCTTTGCTAACCCTACCATCAATGTTTTACTTCCCCTTGGCTGTGCCCCAGTTCAGTTCTCCAACTAATGTGATGGTTATGCATGCCTGGGGGCAGGAAAGGCTTGAGTCTGACTGCCTGTCAGGATTCAACTCTCCTAACTGGTGCTATGGGGCTGGTGCCACCGCTTCAGTTTGCTTCTGAATTTGTGCTTGAGAGGTATGTCTTTAGGGACTGTGCCTAATGCTTGTGTGGTACTTGTACCGCTTCTTTATACCATCAATAGGTGGTTTGCCTGCCCTGAAGTGGGTGACCACTATTTCTGTTCTTATGCATATCTATGTTTCACCAACACAATAGGACTCCTAGAGTTTTTAAATGTGTCTAATATCAAACAAATGCATATTTTAGATAAATGGGCCACAATCAGAGCAATACGTTTGCTTGTGATTTATTATATAGCCATTTTGTTTGAACTTGCATTTCTAACTTAAACTGTTAATCAATGATTAATTTCAGAGTTTTTCTCTGCTGTAGATAGCTGTTTGTCTATAACTGGCATAATTCCACTGTTTGGGCTGCTTTAAAACGACATTTGTATTACTCATTTTCATACATTGTTTGCTATGTTATCCAATGTAATGTTGTAGGTCTTTTAGCTTTTAACATTGTAGAGGTGATTGGTGGAATTATAACTTTTTTTAAGGATGATGAATCAATCAAGTGTTTTTTGTTGTTGTATTTGTCTCTTGAGTTGCGTCACACAGCTTGATCTGTAAGTTTCATGTAGGTTGTTTGGGAGTAGAGCTGGTACAGTTGGCCATTTCAACTTAATTCAGAATACTTAGAAAGGTTATATTCCAAAATGTGATGTTAACAATGACATCTGAGCTTGGAATGAACTTTCAATGGAGTTGATCTCCCTCTACGGCCTAGGCCTCACAGTCCTATTCCTTTTATAGGGCTCTAAATTTGACCAGGGCCCATAAGGCTCTAGTCAAAAGTAGTGCACGATGTAGGAAATAGGGTACCATTAGGAACACAACCACGCTTACCTACTGTCTCACTGTTAATATATTTTGCTGTGAAGATGTATACATTGTCACATCTTGATTATGTTATAATGAACATTGGAGTTAGAGGAAGGTTTCTTTTTTTATGAATCCTAATTACAATACCAGAGCCAGCCTTGATGGTAAAATCAAACTGCAGGGTATATTGAAACAAGACTGCCATCTAGTGTTAATTTACTGATGTTGCCATGAAGTATAATTACTGTATGAGGTTCCTTGGACAACAGGGGAGAGTCTCAATTGCATCCTCATGTCCTCTCTCGATTCCTTCTCAAAACCCATTGGAGGTCAGAGGCGGGACCTCTGGATGAGAAAGCCAATGGGTTTTGAGAATGAGACAGGGAAGCACAGAGTATGTAATTAAGATTCTCCCTGTGTGTGTGTGTGTGTGTGTGTGTGTGTGTGTGTGTGTGTGTGTGTGTATGCTGTCTCTGGGACAATATTTAACTATTGTCTAAATCAGACTTTTCCTAATCTAAACAGAAATCTGAAGTGTATGGATAATGATATGACAGGTTGGCTGCCTAGTTGGTGTGTCCAATAGGTGTGCATTCAATACAAAAAAATGTTACAACAATCAATGTCAGTGCAACAGGACACTTGATTTAGGAACTATCTACACTGCTTTGAATTCATTGTAGACTTCTCATTTATGATGAAACTAATTTTTACATTTTACATATTTTGTACCCCAAGTGATGTGCAGATGTATGCATTACGTTATAGCTACATCATGACCGGGTCAGGGTACAGAACAGAAAACCACATTTTTGGAGGAATGGCAACAGAACCAGCAACGAAAGTTATCTCTAGTGTTCCGGAACAGAACTGTTATTTTAAAATCTTGAGAACCGGTTAATAATGTTATTTTTTGTTCTTAAAATATACTTGTTTACAGTGGTGTAAAGTACTTAAGTAGGACGTCAAAGTATTTTGACTTAAGTTCTCTTTTTGTGGTATCTGTATTTTACTATTTATATTTTTGACAACTTTTACTAAACTACATTCCTAAAGAAAATGTACTTTTACTCCATACATTTTCCCTGACACCCAAAAGTACTCGTTACATTTTGAATGCTTAGCAGGACATGAAAATGGTCCAATTCACACACTTATTAAGAGAACATTTCAGGTCATCTCTACTGCGTCTGATCTGGCGGACTCACTAAACACAAATGCTTAATTTGTAAATTATGTCTGAGCGTTGGAGTGTGCCTCTGGCTATCTGTTAATTTTACAACAACATGAAAATTGTGCCATCTGGTTTGCTTAATATAAGGAATGTGAAATGCTTCATACTTTTGATACTCAAGTATATTTTAGCAATTACATTTACTTTTGATATGTAAGTATATTTAAAGCCAAATACTTTTAGACTTAAGTAGACTTTTACTGTGTGATGTTTACTTGAATCATTTTCTATTAAGCTATCTGTTACTCTTGTATGAGAATTGGGTACTTTTTACACCACTGCTCCCAGGATGCCAGCCTGGTTTAGGATCAGATAGGGCCAAGTAGTGGCATAGTGGTGTGGTTTTAATGGATGTAGGGTTAGTTGGTAGGCAATTTTCTTCCCTTTTGTCCGTCCTTTTGCCCTTCCCTTTTTGTGTCACAAAGTGTAATGAATTCATACTCCCGAACAGTAGGTGGAAACAAGGCAAGACAAAATCAATTAATAGGCAGGTCGTGACCGGCATCACACGCCAGTACAGTAGGTGGCGGTGTAAGCACTTCTCGATTGCGATCGGCCAACACAAATTTAAAGAAGAAGGCGCATCGATTTGACAAAAATGGTCTGCTCGAACGCGCCCTGTCTGTGTGGGCTGTCAGATTAGCTAGAGTTTAATCCGTTGGGTTACGACCAGAACGCTAGTTATACCTGGAACAGGGCTCAATAACCACGAGGAAACGCAGATTTGAAAGCGATAGATTAGTTACTCATTCATAAAATCTAAGTAATCCAAGCCATTTGATGCGATGTCTGAATAACGTTCAAATGGCTTGATAGCTAGTGATTTGTCAATCTGATAGACATCTAACGTTAACGTTAGTTAGCCAGCTAACAGTTAGTTAGCTAGTTTGCTCTTAAACTCTTAAAGTGGAAAATCGGATTTTCCACAAAATATTAAAGACTTTTGATACGCGGAACAAGCAGTCCCGGTGTTGATGGTCCACTTCAGTTTGTGACATTCTGACACGGACTAGCTAGCTAGCTTGTTAGCAATCGAGCATAGCTAGCTAGCTACTGTAGCTAATCAAATCAGTCTTTTCGGAAATAAAGCCAGTCTCTCTTCAGTCTCAACATAACGTCAAAACAGTGAAAGCAGCTAGCTAGTGCTAGAAGCTAGCTAGCTAGGTCATCGAGCTTGGTCCTGAGTTTTGAGGCAAGGCGAAACAATCATGTCTGGAAAAGACAAAGAGAAAGCCGGAGAAAAACAATCTACAACTGAGCGGCTCGTAAAAGGTGAGTTGATTTTGCAGGAGCTAGCTAGTTAGACTTCAATTTAACAGTCCATGGGTTAGACAGTTGGCTAGCTAACGTTAGGTAGTCAACAGGCACGACATATACAGAATGGACAGAGAGACAATTAATGTTACTCGCAATCAAAAAAGTTAGTTTGTCATAAGTTGTCTAGCTAACTAGCTTTTCTAATGTGTATAACCAGGGATGTGACGTCCTAATCCAAAAAACAAAATGCTTGTTTTTGTGACAGTCACCAATTACTCTGTGATGGGGTTACACTTGTGGTGGTAATTTTTAGGACCAGGTTTATAGCAGCCCTGCCATGAAGCTTGTGACCAGGACTCAGGGGGCCCCTGTGACGTTGGCTCTAAATCAGGGTTATTTAAACTTTTTCAGATCGAGACCCAAAATGTGAAATTGACTGTCGGCCTGTGACCTAAATTGTCTTCCAACAACCCAAATTAATAATAAATGGTGTGTGATTATAAATGTATTCTCATAACTCGTGACCCACCTCTCACATTCACAGGGCCAACTTTGGGTCCCGACCCAAAGTTTAAGAAACTACTCTAAATCACCTGGACATAGCTTTGTGGTTGCAGACAGACACTTTTTCCCATGTCTACTGACTCAGTCTGTGGTCAAGGAATGTGATGCAGGGTGTCATCATTAGGCAGGTTTCAGTGGGGCGGTCTAGATAGGCCTGTAATTTCTCATCATGAGGAATTGAGTGACTGTGTGCAGTGTGTCACACAAGCGTGACTAAGGGAGAGTGTGCTGTGAGAGGTTTGCTATTTCTGTGATTAGGCTGACAAGGGGGATTCCTGCACTCTGCTGTTGTGGCTCCCTGGGCAAGCAGAACCTCGTTAGCACTGCCTGGCCTGAACCGGTCTCTTCAGCCGAACCCGAGCCAGCTCCCGGGGAGACCCCCTCTATCAACCCAGCGCTACCAACCCATTCGGGGAGAGTGCTGGGTCTGCAGCAAGAGAATGCCCTGGCAGGGGATTGCAATTTGTATGCATGTCTGCTAGTAGGGAGAGGGTGAGTTAATTGCGGAAAGAATCTCCCCAGTGACGTGTACAACATGGTCTAGCTACCACAGGGTGTGAGAGAGTAGCGGGTGGGAGGAAGAGTGGAAGAAAAATCGGTTTGTTCGTACAGCCAGCCAGAAGCAGTGGGGGTCCCAACCTGGCAGTTTAACTGTACCAGGGCTCAGGAGAGACCTGGTGAGTAGGATGATACTGCTACTCCTCTGCTGGTGGTACTATCCACACGATTGATCTCACTCACTGCTAGATATGACTTAAAAGTTACTGAAACTGACACTTTGGATAGCCTACATTGTTGAAGAGATGGGATGTTGTGCAAGTGCTCTACTTGTATCACAATTGTAGCCCAGATGGAAAAGCAGAGATATTCATAATTCTTTCTTTATTGGTGAGTTCATATTTTGCACTCCACTTCATTCGTGTGAATTATGGGGAGCCTCAAATCAATCATTTGGTATGGGTAATTAAAAACTGAGTGTAGCCTTGGCAAGCGTTCTTGTCTGAACGGGAGCGGCCCAGTTGGGTCCTGTGCAGTGCAGAGCATGTGATGTCACTGACTAAGTGCCAGAGATGACCACAACTCTGTAATTAATTCATTTGGAACAGGCATTCAGTGATTAGGGCAATTTGGATGGGAGGGACCTTCCCACAGCACCCTGGGCCACATCCACTGCCCTGATTCTGTAGCCTAATCATTCAGTGTGCCATTGCCCCCTTTTGTGAGTATTTGATTATATAATAGACAGACAGACTATAATAGACAGACCAAATCTGAAACAAGTTTATCAGAATTCAGTGTTTCCACTATATGCATTTAGCAGCGGTGCACCGCGGCTGCTAAATCATTGCTACCACAATACTTTTTTGTTGTTCTTGTAGTTGATGTATTCATATTCCACAGGAAGATCCAATCCCCCCCAACTGCCGCTGCGGCTGAAAAGAAATCCTAGGGGAAACACTGAGAATTAAATAAATATTGTTTGTTTGGTTAAGATGTAGGCCTACTTCATTAGATTCAAGACTCGTTTGTTATGAAGCAGAGGCTATTGAACATCCATGCTAATTAGTAAATTAATCTGAAGGAAAGATGAATTTACAGTGTACTGTTAGGGTTGGGGGGTGTCCAGATTTGTATACTGTCATACAGTTTCTGTACCATACCAGGTATATGGTATTACCGGAAGTGCACAGTAGGGGCGCTATAGCCCCTTCCCCCAAATACAAAATATGTATTTATTTTGTTACTCACATAACAATTTGGGCAACAGGGATCTTGATCCAGGAGGGGATTGATTGTCTCTGCTGTAACCAAGAAGCTTGATCTTGACATCTAACCACTTAGTTAGCAAGTTAGCAAACCAAATGCATAGCTGGAGCCCTGAGCTGGATATCATTTATTTGACATCTTCGAATTCTTATAGTTATAAGCAGTAGTGTACCACGCAGCTCCTGCAATGTGTAATTTAACGGTATTGAAAATGATATCCTGGTATAAACTGTATATTGCCCAAGCCTAGTGTATGTCTATCTTAACCTATCATTTTGTTTCCAAAGTCCTGGTCCTCCTGACCAGTAGCAGTTTGACTTTCACCACTACTGCAGACTGAGATCATGCGCGGGTGACCCTAGAATACATGACTGATCTATGCGACGTTTGTTCCAACTGCCTTGCTCCAGTCAGTTTCACTGAGATGGTGGTGTTGATCCCTATATCTGGCCAGTAGGCCTAGCCCTTGACATATGGTTGCCACTGCCTGCCTTTGCCCCTCACCGAGTATCCATCCATCCATCCATATTTTCTTGGATCCTTGGGGCCAGGGTCTTGCCTCCAGTGGGGCTAGCTTGCTAGGCTACCAAATAAACAGACTCTGACCCTGTAATAATAGGCTAATAGAGGCTTTTCCCTAATCTCTTCTTAACGCTCGTACCCAGCTTACAGTTCCTTTCGCGTCCTGCCTCGTAGGCCCAGGAGCGCTTACGTTTATTTATACCACACTTGTCAGAGCATGACAGCTTGTCCTGATCATAGGGTGAGTTGGAGTTCACTGTGTGTGCTGCTGTAGCAATCCTACTGCAGACTGGCCGTCCGATCCTATGCAAGCCCATCACGTTTTCGCTGCACACCAAAACAAGGCTGCAGAGTATAAGGTTCTGGTCATAAGTAGTGCGTGAATAGGTTGGACTTGCGTTTGACTGATGGTTGCTCCAAAATAAGGATGCACATTTCGGTCAACTAACCGACTCTCATTAACCGGTTAACAAACTGTAAAATTTGTTCCAAACAGTAAAATGATGTGACCAACAGAGCATCATATACCGAACACAAGTTTTTCATTAAGAGCTTAATTGAAAAATGCAAAAATAGCAAGCCTATCATCTCACAGCCATGAACATGCAACTCCTGTAATGAAGCAGCCAATGTAAAACATTCTTAAAAGGGCTCCTGATGCAAGCGGTTCCTTGTGTGACCAATGAAAATCTCAGGTTGAAACTTACAATGTGTTGTTATTATGACTATGATTGTGCCTTTGGCTTCTGGACAAATAAATAATGTTGATATGAAAACAGGGATAGACACAATTTTTTAACACACTTTGCTGTAGGCTGCTGTTTACTAGTTAACAAAAAATTGTGTATGTCATAAAATATATTCATCCCACCCAGTATTGTAATCAAAACTTACCAGAAAGCATGTAGTCTTTGGCTCAGACTGTAGTAGTATGGGCTCAATAGCATCTCATTGGTGTGCAAGATCTTGAGAATCATCTGCACATGTGATGGAAGTGCACTGTGCATGTAGAGGGTTGCAATTCCATTGAATTGGGGATATTTTAACCAAAATATGCCACAAGACCTAGAATTGCCTTGTGTATCCCACAAAAAAGGTTCACTTTTGGGGCGGCAGGTAGCCTAGTGGTTAGAGCGTTGGGCCAGTAACCAAAAGGTTGCTAGATCGAATCCCTGAGCTGACAAGGTAGAAATCTGTCGTTCTGCCCCTGAACAAGGCAGTTAACCCACTGTTCCTAGGCTGTCGTTGTAAATAAGAATTTGTTCTTAACTGACTAGTTAAATAATAGCTTATTTTTTATTTAACCAACTTTTTTGATGATTTTAAGTAAAAATTTCCCAAATTCAGACCTTTTGCAACCCTGATTGTACGCAAGGAACATTTTTATTTATTGTATTTTTTTGTACGCAAGGAACATTTTGTTTTATTTATTGTATTTTTTTAGCCTAGATTTATTTATTTAACCTTTTTAACTAGTTAAACAGAACAGTTTTTTTTTACCATAGAGAATCAGAAAAGAATGTAGACTACTCTGCCTATTGTCTTTCATATTCAAGCCTGTCTCTAAATACAACACTGCCCCTTTAAGGCTCTCTTGGAGGATGGTTGGCCACCCTTGGTAGCCTATACAATATTACAATTGCAACCGAATACTTCGTCTTTAAAATAATTCCCTCCAGGGCTCGATATTAAGGTTGTTTTTTATAGTTGGATTTTGGCTAGGCTACTTTAAGACATGCCTCATAATATGAACTAAAACATTCAGGTTTCAAACGATTAAGGAGGCTATATGTTTTCAAAATGCATACTGCCTCCAGTTTAGATTACAAGGTGCTGACACACTTATAGTCCTACCGTTTTGCCTATGCACTCTAATGGAGGACACCTTTCAATTAGTAGTTGAGAAATAAAAATGTTGCCATAGAAAGCTGGAATCCTCTTTTTAACCTCTATGGGACCGGCGGGACGAATTCGTCCCACCTACGTAACAGCCAGTTGAATCCAGTGGCGCGATTTTTAAAATGTTTGAAATACTATTACTTCAATTTCTCAAACATATGACTATTTTACAGCTATTTAAAGACAAGACTCTCGTTAATCTAACCACACTGTCCGATTTCAAAAAGGCTTTACAACGAAAGCAAAACATTAGATTGTCAGGAGAGTGCCCAGCCAGAAATAATCAGACACCCATTTTTCAAGCTAGCATATAATGTCACAAAAACCCAAACCACAGCTAAATGCAGCACTAACCTTTTATGATCTTCATCAGATGACACCCCTAGGACATTATGTTATACAATACATGCATGTCTGTTCAATCAAGTTCATATTTATATCAAAAACCAGCTTTTTACATTAGCATGTGACGTTCAGAAAAAGCATACCCCCCGCAAACTTCCGGGGAATTTACTAACAATTTGCTAAATTACTCACGATAAACGTTCACAAAAAGCATAACAATTATTTTAAGAATTATAGATACATTACTCCTCTATGCACTCGATATGTCCTATTTTTAAAATAGCTTTTCGCATGAAGCACATTTTGCAATATTCTAAGTACATAGCCCAGCCATCACGGGCTAGCTATTTAGACACCCGGCAAGTTTAGCCTTCACCAAAATCACATTTCCTATAAGAAAAATGGTCTTACCTTTCCTGTTCTTCGTCAGAATGCACTCCCAGGACTTCTACTTCAATAACAAATGTAGGTTTGGTCCCAAATAATCCATCGTTATATCCAAACAGCGGCGTTTTGTTCGTGCGTTCTAGACACTATCAGAATGCTAAATCACGGTCGTGCGCATGGCGCAGAATGTGACAAAAAATTTCTAAATATACCATTACCGTACTTCGAAGCATGTCAACCGCTGTTTAAAATCAATTTTTATGCAATTTATCTCGTAGAAAAGCGATAATATTCCGACCGGGAATCTGCAATTAGCTAAACAGCCGAAGGTAAATACTCCACGGGGTCGAATCGCGCACGCGCCTAATTCTATTGTCCTCTGATGCGACACTTGGAAAAGGGGATTCTGTGTTTCAGCCTGAGGCTGCCTCGTCATCGTTCAGGTTTTTCCCGGGTTCTGAGAGCCTATTGGAGCCCTAGGAATTGTCACGTTACAGCTAAGATCCTGACTCTTCAATAAACAGAAGCAAGAACAACAACACCTTGTCAGACAGGGTACTTCCTGCATGAAACCTTCTCAGGTTTTTGCCTGCCATAGGAGTTCTGTTATACTCACAGACACCATTCAAACAGTTTTAGAAACTTTAGGGTGTTTTCTATCCAAAGCTGAACAATAATATGCATATTCTAGCTTCTGAGTTGGTGTAGGAGGCAGTTAAAAATTGGCACATATTTTTTCCAAAATTCTCAATGCTGCCCCCTAGCCCGTAGAGGTTAATCGTGGCCATAAACTCGCGATTGCATTTTGAATTGTTGCACAGTGATTTGGCTTATAAGAACACTTCACTCCAGGAGCTGCAGCTTTTGCGATGTCCGACAGGTAATATTCCGCTCCTCAAACGTAGATTTATATCCTGTGTGCATGTGATTTAAATAAGATGCGTAGCGTCTACCTAAAAATGCACGTGTCAATTTAATTCCACTAAATCATGCAAATTAACCTTTAGACTGATAAGCATAACCTGTCAAATGTATTTCCGGCAGCTAACCGATTAACTGTTAACGTTAACATCCCTCAATGATGTCAATGACGCTGGTGAAGAAAAGAAGCATGGTAATTTGTTTCAGCATGACAAACGGTGTTTGTCTCAGACAGAAAATATTATCAATTGATTCTGCTGCCGGCACATCGCACAAGTCAACCTCCCCACTCATCTCGCCAGACCAGCGCCAACCTCCTGGAAGCCTGAGATGAATGGTAGTAGGTTATAATGCATTAGGCTACCTCTGTTCCTCTGCACAGTCAGGTGCCATCGAGCTGATTAAACACACCCACACAAAAGCTAATTAGAGCTCACTCATATTCCAGCCTCTGGTTTATGTCGCTTTCATGATCATCCTTGATGTTCTGTAAAGTGTTATAAGCAGAGCCATGTGGAGACTCTTCTCAGGCATCAACTCTTTCCATGGAGGTCCTATTGTCTGGGGGTTTTGGGTTCTTTCTTTCAATTAAGCTCTAGACAAACAGGTGTGGGCAGTTCCTTACTAAGTAGTGCCTTATATTCATCGATCAAGTACAAGGGAGGAGCGAAAACCCGCAGACTCTTGGCCCACCGTGGAATGAGTTTGACACCTGAAGTGACCATGATATGGATGTTTTTTTTAATGACAGTTTGATTAGTTTGGCATTGCTGGGCTTCTTTAGAAAACAAAGACCAGTGTTCTTGTAGTAGAAGACAGTTACTGTGTAGCTCTGTGAAAGGTTATAGGTCAATTTACCTAATCTTTCAAACCAGGACAGAGGGAAGGCTAGGCCCTACCTGCCAAACTGGATATGGCCTGCCTCATTATTCAGATGCTAAATGCCTCATCCTATCGGTCTGTCTGCTGATTTGCATTGGAACAGTCCTTTCCTGTTTAACGATTGGAGGTTGTTGCCCCATGTAATCCAACTGCCAACCCATCCATTCCACACCAAGTCTATATTATAACCTACAACTAAAAACAACAATTGTCATATTTTCTAATTGCTTGCCTGCGTAGCTACTTGCTACACAATTTAGCCTAGTTTCTGAACAAAAAAGAGGAACATTTTATTTTTCATTTGACAACAGAGTCCAGTAGCTAAAACATTATCAAATGTCTTATGCCATGGAAACCTTTTGCACTCTGTAAGGGATTGTGAGACTGTAGAACAGATTAGTGACCAGGCTAGGCGGTTCATGTGAGGTGAGCCGGGATGGATTGGTGCTCGGCGTCTGAGACCTTGCATGGCTGCATTATTATAGCGTAGCCTCTTCATCAATAAGAGTCCTCTTGTGACCATAAGTTCATCACTCTCTCTAAATGTCTACCTCTCCTGATAACACCTCAGTGGGAATGACATTTGATACAGTGATTGACTAGCCTACCAGGGATGCTGCCGTCCGCTGCACTAGTATATTGACTGGGTGGACACTGGAAGCAGATGGGGAAACACTTCCCATCAGTTTGTTTCAAATTATTACTGGATGGCTTAATATTGTTTCATTGCCTAAGATCTGGGTTCTCATTCTATTTCTCTAGGCTAACTTAAAGCCTAGATTATTCATTTGTGCTGGCAAACCACATACAATCTGTAGTACACTAATAGTGGACATAATGCATTGTAGATTGCTGCACTCATTTAAGTATTGAATCTAAATGCAAGTGGATCTAGGTTGCATCCCAAATTGCACACTATTCCCTATAGTGCACTACTTTTGACCAGGGTCCCATCCTAAATGGCATTCTTTAGCCTATGTAGTACACTACTTATGACCAAAGCCCTGGTCAAAAGCAGTGTACTAAATAGTAATGCCTTTTGGTACTCATCCATAATACCTGTTTGGCCCTCTGTTCCCCTGTCCAGCTGTGCCATACCCTCCACAGCAGCGTCTGTCTATGAAGGAGCTGTTTGAGGATGGCAAGCCCAACCCAGAGACCCTCCGAACCCACCTGGTGAAGGAGGGCCGGCTGGAGGAGGAAGTGGCCCTCCGGATCATCAACGACGGAGCCAACATTCTGCGACAGGAGAAATGCATGCTGGAGGTAGAGGCACCCATCACAGGTAAGAGAAGTAGAGTACTTTATTGATCTGTTTGAGACAGAAATGTTTCTACTGCACAACTCCTCCGATATAAACACAGACGCGCATTAGGTTGGAGAGAAGGAACTTGGTCACCTTTTTTGTTACTGTACACTGAGTGTACAAAACATTAGGAACACCTTCCTAATATTGAGTTTCACCCCATTTTGCCCTCAGAACAGCCTCAATTCATTGGGGCATAGGCTACAAGGTGTCAAGAGTTCAACAAGGATGCTGGCCCATGTTGACTCCAATGCTTCCCACAGTTGTCAAGTTGGCTGGATGTCCTTTAAGGGGTGGACCGTTCTTGATACACATGGGGAAACTGTTGCGTGTGAAAAACCCAGCGGCTTTGCAGTTCTTGACACACTCAAACCTTTGCGTCTGGCACCTACTACCATACCCCGTTCAAAGCACTTAAATCTTTTGTCTTGCCCATTCACTCTGAGGCGTGTCTAGACTTCACTGTTCATGCAGCTTTAGAATTCTGATCATAGAGTTCTGATCATGGAATTCCAAACCCTTAATGCATCTACACCTACATTTAAATGTGTCTAACGTGTCCACATTGTGTCTGGATTACCTTTTCCAGTGCAATATGCATTCTACAAACAGTGGAATAGGCAAAATATGAAAACACCAACTGATGGCTGTAGCTAGCTAGCAATCAACGCTAAAGGGATTGAAAACGGGTTAACATAACTAATTTTTTTTCTAAATTTTAGCTAGCTGGCTAGCATTTGAGGCCAGCAAACACTTTCCTCACACACTTGGAACGTATTTCCTCCAACGTTATAATGAAAAGGTGCCTCCCGGTCCCAAAACACAAGTTTTCTGGAGTCTTCTGGGAGGAGTGCTGATGACATCACCCACTGTATGCGCTTTTGGTGGACTTATTGCGCCCAGACTGAGAAATCCGCACACAATGCCCCCCTTTTATTTAGTTTTACTTTTACCACTTTTTCTCCCCAATTTCGTGCTATGTAATTGGTAGTTAGTCTTGTCTCATCGCTGCAACTCCCATATGGACTCGGGAGAGGCGGCGGTTTAGAGCCGTGTGTCAACCCAGCCAAGCCGCAATGCTTCTTGAGACAATGCCCGCTTAACCCAGAAGCCAGCCCCACCAATGTGTCGGAGGAAACACCATACACCTGGTGACCGTGTCAGTGTGCATTGCGCCCGGCCCGCCATAGGAGTCACTAGAGTGCAAATGGGACAAGCACATCCCTGCCGGCCAAACCCTCCCCTAACCCGGACAACGCTTGGCCAATTGTGCGCCGCCCCATGGGTCTCCTGGTCGCGGCCGGATGCGACAGAGCCTGGATTTGAACCAGAATCTCTAGTGGCACAGCTAGCACTGCGATGCAGTGCCTAAGACCACCACGCCACTCGGAAGGCCCCTACACAATGCCTCCCCTGACCACCTGAAATGGTCAGCCAGATCTGAACACAATCAGACCACGAAGTGACTTTTGTGCCTCTAGACCTGTCTTTTCAATGCAATCTCCGTATTCTGATAACAGAAGTCAGATGCAAGTGTCAAGTGTAGGCGCGGCCTGAATTGCACACATACACAATCCATGTCTCAAGGCTTAAAAGTATTTTATTAACCTGTCTTCATCTACACTGAGTGAAGTCGATTTTAACAGGTGACATCAATAAGGGATCATAGATTTCACCTGGTCAGTCTGTCATGGAAAGAGCATGGAAAGTTTATAATGTTTTGTACACTCAGTGTATGTGCCTGGCTGTTGACTTGAAGCACCCTTTCAATGTTTTACGCAAAAAGAAAATTGAGTACATTCCCTCCCTTTATCTGAGGAGGAACTTACCTGCTGCTACAATGGCTGTCATTCACCCAGCCTCCACTAACTCTACTTCAAACGGATCTTATGCAAATAGTCACATTTAGCCTGTCATTAGGTCTAGTTGTGTTTAGCTTGTGAAGCCTGACCTTTTGGAATTTGTCTAAAGCAACATCCGGGTTTAGGAAGTTAGTTTTAAACCCCAGGTCTTATGGATTTAGGTTACATCGTATACGTTCTATGGATTTGAATAGTACACACATTAGTGCCTTCTCGTAGCCTGGTGGAACCAGTCTGATTCCTCCATTCTGTTTTACTGCACGTATCAAGTGAAATAGAATGGTGAGAACACAGGGATCAGGTTGCTTCCACCAGGCTAGATTACTTCCTCTGGCCTAGACATGCTGAGTGAGGATGATGCATGCACCTCTCTCTCTCTTAGACAGACGGACAGACAGACCGATGGACAGACAGTCAGTGCCATGGAATAGTGCCCAAACAGGCCCAGAGTAAACACAGCACTGGGCTGGGCAGTATGCTCTGGTGCCACACCGCTGTTTAATGCATCTGTTGACAGAAGGTGTATTGGAGTGGAGTAGACCCGTTTTACTGGCCATAGTTCTGAGCTCTATTTCACACAGCTGTCCTTACCGTCCTGATCCAGCTTCAGGACATATCAGAGTCCAAAACGTGTACGTGTACACACAGCAGTGCTCTAGGTTAGAATATTGGACCTTTTAACTTTCATACCTTTCAAATTCTCAGCACGGCTCAGGCAATTTCTCCAAATGTTAACACATCCAGATGAATAGAGGAAGAGTATTGTGGAGAGGTGCGCGTTTGGCCTGTGCTTCCCCCTCGGATGGTGGTCTCAGAGCCATGTACCTATGTCACAATGGGACGCTGGACTCTGAATTACACTTTAATCTTTCTATTGAAGGCTTTTTCTTCTGACTCCCTTCAGGGTTATTCAAGATGTTTTTGTATTACAGAGAAATAATGGAGGAAAACATATTGATTTAATATAGACCTACATTTATTCCCTGTAATTCACATTTTTACATGAATAGTTGACTACTTCATAGACTGAATGAGGCTACTCTCCCAAATTACTGTCAAACTATTGTCATAGGACCATGCCTCTCCTGTATTAGAGGATAATAACCTATTATGTTTCCTTCCCTAACAGTGTTGTTTGTTTGTCCTCAGTGTGTGGAGATGTCCACGGACAGTTCTTTGACCTAATGAAGCTGTTTGAAGTTGGTGGCTTGCCCAGCAACACGCGCTATCTCTTCCTCGGAGACTACGTAGATCGAGGCTACTTCAGTATTGAAGTGAGTTTACCCTACTGCCCCAATTCCCTCTATCCTTAAGTCTACCAATGAAAAAGGAGAATTTAAATTTGGTTGGGGGGGGGGGGGAATAAATAGCTGGGAGTCATTGGGGGATCAGGGTTGGCGACTGCCTGGTGAGTATTAGAGACCACTCAAAATGAGAGGGCAAAAGCAATTGGCCCTATTTTAAATCCTGCAGCAGGAGGAAATTCCCTGTCTTGAGTTTGAAGGCGAGCAGTGCGGCGGAGGCATTTAACATTGTAATGGTCGTCTGGCCCTGCTGGACTGGTGTGCCATGTTTAATTAAAAGGTTGACTCAGTGAAATGTTGTCACGAGCAGTATTGCAGATATTGAGATGAGCATAATGCACGAGATGCTCTCTCTCAGGCCCAGGGAGGGACGGACACCCGCTCTGCTCTCACAAAGCAGTATGTCATGTCTGACATTGCTTAGGGCCAAGTTGGCTAAGTCTTTTGTTACATCACATAGTCAAAACCTTAATTTTATCTGCCATCTCGGTTTATGGTCATAAGTCTGGGGTTCCCCACAAGGCAAAGCATGTGAATTGGGGTCAGTGTCCCCTACTTCAGCTAGATTAATCTGGGTGAACGTGTGTAGACCACAGAAACAGCCTGGATTCTATTTCTATGGTGTAGCCTAAGTTGTTTTCTTCCAAGTAGGGATGATTACGTGTCTGTCTTTCTGTGCGAAGAGACTGGCTGTCTCATGCTAGCTAAGTCTAAGGCCCTTTGCTGCCTTCATGCCAGCCTCTCACTCAGCCATCTGTCTCTGTATAATGTCTGCTAGACACACAGAGATGGCCCCGCCAAGCCCTCTTCAGACCATACTGCCTTAAACACAGCCGCGAGAGAGATTTCTTTAACAGTCATTGTCGTCATCATGGACATGTCAAATGGGTTCTCAGTCTGCTGCTTTCCTGTGCTTTCTGAATGGTCATCATGGTTACTGCATGATTTAGTTTGAAATGTGAGTGGGAAATGAACATCTCAGTCTAGGAGCCAGTGTCATGTAAAGTGGATGGAAGCATTTTCACTTTTGCGTAGCTGGAGAGCATTTAAATAACGAATTTTACAGCCAGTAATAAGAAGAGCAGCGTGTGGAGGATTTTAGCCCTAAAGTGGTACGAGACAGAGTGGAAACCTGGATCCACACAGCAGAGTGGATTGGTCCACAGGCTACAGAGCTGGGCTGGGCTAGCTGGGTTTTGAACTAGGGCTGTGAGGGGGTTAAACTGAAGAGGCCATAGGGCCTGGTCGGCTAACTGGGCCAAGCATCAATCGGCTCGGTCTGTGGTTGTGGAGGTCTTTTGATGGGAGGTGGTGGGTGAAATGTCACAGATGAAAAGGTGTCGGTGAAAGAGAATAGGGAATGACAGGTAGAGTCAAACACTGAGGGAGCTTTCCAGATAGGTGACTCCTGGGGCATTGAACTATTCTGTCTGAAATCTTGTCCTCTCCCTCATAACCCAGGCAGGTGACACCTCTGGAAGCACAATGGAGGGATGTGCTTGTACAAATCAAGGCTCATTCCACTTCCAAAATGTCAGAAACACTTAGCTAGCGTGTAGTCAAGCATGCAGTGTTTATTGTTCACTTGATTCTCACTTTACACCCTGGAAACCAGTGGCAAGGGTTACTCAATGGACTATCCTGGTTAAATAAATACTAATGAAATGACTCCATGTGCTCTCTGTTACACATCCTATATAGGTTAGTAATGATGACTTACTGTGCCTTAGTGTAGGGGTAAGGAGGAGGGTACTGTCAGTGCCTTGCTCTCCTAGAAGGACTGGCAGAAAGAGGCTGTGCTGCATAGATTAAACCAGTGTGTTAACTAGGCCAGTAATGAGATTTACCATTGGTCGAAGGCCAAGGGTGGACGAAAGGGGACCGACGCACAGCTCAATGAATGTGTAGGTGGTACCGTTCAAAATGTCATGCTATTTCCTAATGTAGTGCACTACTTTTGACAAGTGCTCATAGGGCCCTGGTCAATATTTGTGCACTACATGGGGAAAGTGGCGCAGTGGTCTAAGACTGCATCTCAGTGCTAGAGGCGTCACTACAGGCAACCTGGTTCGAATCCAGGCTGTATCACAACCGGCCGTGATTGGGAGTCCCATATGGCAGCGCACAATTGGCCCAGCGTCATCTGAGTTTGGCCGGTGTAGGCCATCATTGTAAATAAGAATTTGTTCTTAACGGACTTGCCTAGTTAAATAAATGTAAAAAAAATTAAATAGGGTGCCATTTGGGACGTACAATGTGAGATCTATCTACCCCACTGAATTCATCTCCATCCACCTCAGTATAATCCTCCCAATGGAACTCTGAATGGAAGCAGCCAGGCACTTTGGCCCTATCCCCCAGCCAATGCCTCCTCTGTACACCCAGATTTTTGATTCAACGGAGCTGGGCTCAGAAACCTGTGTATTCCAGTTCCCTATGATGGCCAAGCACACAGAGCCACTCTGGAATCACACATAAAGAAGGATAGGCTGTACAAGGAAAGGGGATCTCAATGCAGTTACCTTGGTAACAGAAAGATTGACTTTATCCTCTCACAGAAAGTAGGTAGCATTACCATTTCAGGCTGGCGATTTGCTCGGGTGTCTAAATTGAGCATGTGTGAGCAATCCATTTTATTCTTTGCCTCTACGTCTCCTTTCTTCCTCTTTGATACAGGAAAGTGCTCTCACCTATGGACCCCCCCCCCCCCCCAGACAGCACACGTCTAGCTCAGGCTCAGGTGAAGTGTGTGTCGACTGTTGAGGCGAGGGAGGTAGCAGCCACTCATGTCTGACACACAATGTGCTGTTCTGCTGCCTTTGTCTGCCTCCCCCGCTCAGCTCAGCTCAAGGCTCCAACAGGCAGGCTGGCTGAAAGAGGGAGCAAGAGAGAGAGAGAATACAGGAGGAGCGCTCTCCTCATTTAAACGCCTGGTCCCTTCAGCCTCCACCATCCACCCCCTCACTCACACTAAGAGGTCCTTTCACCGACTACTGCCCCCCTCCTTCACCCTGGCCACCTCCCTGGCCTGAACCTCTCCCCATGGTCAGCCAGTCCTCTAGCCTGGTCCCAGATTGGTTTGTGCTCTTGCCAACTCTTTGCTTTCATTGTCAAGTCATGTTTGGCATACCAATGAGTGACATGGAGTTGGCATGATGGCACAAAGACACTCACTCAGGTTACCATCTCAGCTCCATAACACTTTGTCCGTCCTAGAAATTAGAATTCAAGGGTAGCGTAATGCTCCCTCTCCACACCTCTCGCTTCCATTGTCTGTTATTGGTGTATCATATGAATGCACACCTGCTGGCCTTGGTTACCTCGGCACCCTGTTCTCAGGACTTAATGTAGGGCTCTGGTTGTGTTCCTGGCTGTATGTTTATTCTGAAGAGGAGGACTGGGGGCTGCGAGAGAGACTGAAAGTGGCAAGCCAAGTGGAGACTGAGTGCTGCTACCTTGTCTGTCTGTTGTCTGGGGGTGGAAGGGGAAGCAGTCTCATTTGGATTGTAAATGCTGCCAGCTTTTCATATTGTCGTCGCACATTAAATGCGTACTAGACTCTATTTGTGTCCAGCATCAAAGAGTGTCTGAGGATAAATACATTTTGATTGAATCTGGTGGGCGGTTTTTCTCCCCCTATGAGTGCCCTAAACGGGGAGAGAAAATGTTTCTATTGTTGCTTTTCGGAGGAGGTCAGTTTCAATGCGCTGTTTTTTCTTCTTCTCTGTGTACTGTAGACACAGGCCATCTGGTTAGTTGAAGAGGTGGCTTTGGCTGCATCTTATTTGGCTGGATCATATGTTTTAACTAGGGTTGCAAAGGGAAGTTGTTACTTTCCAGGTTTACCAGTAAACTACCAGTTTGGTAACTTTCAAGGAATTTATGGAATTTATCACATGCCATCTAGTGGCCTTTTTGGGTACTTCAGATTATCACAGGTGTCTGTCTCTGGCCCTTTGTGTGTTTTGTTTTTAGCCAGATTTTAAAATATATTATAAAAAAGCTGTAAAACATTATCCTGAATATAACCCATCAACTTAGTGAATACCAATGGTGTTTAATAGGAGTGTTTCAACATGAAATATCCTTTATATTTTACACCAGGGGTTGCGTTAATGCAGAATTCTGTGTTTTTCACACAGGAAAAAGAGAACCCATAAGAAATATCTTGCTGTGTTTTATAAATGCAGATCTAAAGTGCTCCTTATTGTGATTTCTGTACGGTATCAGACTCATTTTGAGCTTCCATTACACATGTAACTTTTGGAAATGTAGCTGGCTACATTCTTTCTATGATCAACTTTAGAAATATCATTTTTGCAAAAGAATACCTTGCTTTTTCATTGTAAGCTCATTTACCTGTGTAGCTGCCAGCCAAATAGCGTTGCACTTCTGTTGTCATCTGATGAAAATGAATAGATTTTCTGCCGTATATGTTGCACTAATGTGTTTTCTGTGAAGGAAAACTATAGTTGCACGTCCCTGATCACTCTGTTGAAGCAAGTACTTTTGATTTTCAATGTAAAATGCAGGTGAGGTCTGCTTTTTGAAAATGGAGATTTCGTAAGTCTAACACGACCCCTTACACACTTGTGTATGTTACTAGCTATGTCAATATGTCTTGTAATTGTTTTTGTGCCAAACTGGTGGCAGTTGTGAAAAAAGTCCAAAGTAGGAAGCATTGCAGAGTTAATAAAAAATAATTCCATTGTTTATTAATGCTTTTTTCATTAGGGCTATTTTCTCTTTAACCATATGGTTTATCCACTAAACTCAATAACATTGCTGCGGGGGATGGATCAAGACCCCTGTTGCCTAAATTGTTTTGTGCTTCAAAGAAATAGCGCCCCGTTTGGTAATACCGTATATCCCCGGTATGGTACAGAAACGGTACGTCTGCATGGATACCACCCAACCCCACGGTATAGGGATTTGTAATTCATTTAGGGCATTCAGGATCTATGCAGGCTTTGTGTTATTGAATTACATGCCTTGTCCCTCTCTCTTTGTCTCTCTCGCTGTGTGTCCTTCCTTCCCTCCGCAGTGTGTGCTGTACCTCTGGTCACTCAAGATCAATCACCCGACCACACTCTTCCTCCTGCGAGGGAACCACGAGTGCCGGCACCTCACAGAGTACTTCACCTTCAAACAGGAATGTAAGTACTGTCACTGCAGCATGGCAGGTCACACCAATGAGGACAAGCCTAATGTGATGCAACACTGTAGGGTACTACTTAGGGATCAAAGGACCTATCCAACCTAGAGTAGCAGACCTGGTTCTGCTCTGCAAACAGATGGAGCCTAAAGGACATGCTTAAAGGGGACCTTCTTCCCCCTAGCTTTGATGCCTATTGCTGCTCTTAGTGCAGTTGTATTTGTGGCTGATGAGCTTGGCAACCGTTCAGTGATAGACAGACACCAGGATCAGGAAGCCTGTCAGTCACAGTCATCAGATGTAACATCTCATCATTCAGAAGCCTTTAACCATGCATAGAGACCATTTCTCCTATTCAAGGTACAGACAGACAGTGAGCTGCAGAGGCATGAAGAACAGCCAGCCATCTTGTTATTCAGACAGTTAAACACAGAGCTGACACACCCACAATGTGTTTATAGAGGTGGTAGGTAGGTAGGTAGGTAGGTGTGTGTGGGTGGCATTGCATTCAAGCGGCAGCACAGGTGTGAGGCAATAGTATGCAAAGAAACAAACCCCACTTTGGAAAACAGGACAGGAAAGACAGCCACAACATTGGCAAATAGCATTTAATTGGCAAACACCCATTGGAAAGAAAGATGCTTGTCTAATTTGTTTATAATGAAAGCACTCATAAGTATGCATTTAAGCTAATTGAGCCGCGCCAGGCAGGCAGAGGCAGTTTGCATGACTGATCCGTGTTGCCCTTCTCTTCAGGATGAAAGTAAAACAAACGGTCTGAAAATGTCTAGTAATATGGTTCCTGGGTCGTTAAAACATTTCTCCAGGTGTTGTGAGATCTGATCCTCTGAAAAAGATGACTTGGAACGTCAAGTGAGTGAGTGTGTACCTGTATGTTTCTCAGGCATTTTGAGAAGCGATGGGTGACCGGTCTAAGACAGGGTGCGTCCCAAATTGCATCATATTACCTATAGTGGAATAGGGCAGGGTTTCCCAAACTCAGTCCGTGTTTTTGTTTCTAAAGCCTGGCCTGGTTGCTACGGCAACACTGTGATCCGCCCTGGACCATCCCACTGGGCACACCACATCATTTCAACGTGGATAATTGGGTAATATTTGGTTGAGACATTGATCAATGAGAGAACCTATATTCACCCACTCAAAAAGACAGCCAAAAGTGTGTTGAATTTCCGATGTGTTATCACAATTTTTTTTGCAACCATCGAAAAGCACAACCAAATTCCAATGTCTGTTTTTTTGGTTTAGTTGTCACTCATATGTATACCACTGCACTTTCATCTATTTAAAAGCACAGGAAAATAGAACACAATGTCAGATATTTTGTTTATTTATACAACAGATTAATATGTTATCACTGTGATTCATCTAATAGCAGAACCAAATGACCTTGATTGCCGTTAACGTTACATTAAAAGTACATGGCGCAAGTGTACTTAATAGGCAATTTATTGTACTTCAAAAGTGATATTGAATTGTTTGGTTATCAATGCAACTAGGGTTGGGCTGTACCCAGATTTTCATATCGTCATATGTCCTTCTCTCACGTTGGATTTACCGTATTACTAGTTTAGTACACAAGGGGGCACCAAGAAAAGCAATAAAAGCCCATTGGGTGTCTATTACCAGAATGCTAACAAAATTAGCACAAGTAATAGCGAATTTCCATGGAGGCTGCTGGCTAAATATGCTAAACAAGCGCAAACTAAATAGTGTAATTGCAAAGACCGGCAATCCAGCTCATGAAGAAAGAGTACCAGTCAAAAGTTTGGACACATCTACTCATTCAAGGGTTTTTCTTTATTTTTACTATTTTATACATAGTAGAATAATAGTGAAGATATCAAAACTGTGAAATAACACACATGGAATCATAACACACCAAAAGTGTTAATCAAAATATTTTTTATTTTTGAGATTCTTCAAATAGCCGCCCTTTGCCTTGATGACAGCTTTGCACACGCTTGGCAGTCTCTCAACCAGCTTCACCTGGAATGCTTTTCCAACATTGAAGGAGTTCCCCTCATATGCTGAGCACTTTTTGGTTGCTTTTCCTTCACTCTGCAGTCCAACTCATCCCAAACCATCTCAATTGGGTTGAGGTTGGGTGATTGTGGTGGCCAGGTCATCTGATGCAGCACTCCATCACTCTCTTCCTTGGTCAAATAGCCATTACACAGCCTGGACGTCCTGTTGAAAAATAAATGATGGTCCCACTAAGTCCAAACCTGGTTAAGTGTGCCTTGAATTCTAAATATATCAGACAGTGTCACCAGCAAAGCACCATCACACAACATCTTCCATGCTTCACGGTGGGAACTACACATACAGAGATCATCCGTTCACCTACTCTGCATCTCACAAAGACACAGCAGTTTGAACCAAAAATCTCCCATTTGGACTCCAGGCCAAAGGACAAATTTCTACCGGTCTAATGACCATTGCTCGTGTTTCTTGGCCCAAGCAAGTCTCTTCTTATTGGTGTCCTTTAGTAGTGGTTTCTTTGCAGCAATTCGACCATGAAGGCCTGATTCACACAGTCTCCTCTGAACAGTTTATGTTGAGATGTCTGTTGCTTGAACTCTGAAGCATTTATTTGGGCTGCAATTTCTGAGGCTGTCAACTTTAATGAACCTATCCTCTGCAGCGGAGGTAACTCTGGATCTTCCTTTCCTGTGGCGGTCCTCATGAGAGCCAGTTTCATCATAGCGCTTGATGGTTTTTGTGACTGCATTTGAAAAAACGTTCAAGTTCTTGACATTTTCTGCATTGACTGACCTTCATCTCTTAAAGTAATGGACTGTTTCTCTTTGCTTATTTGAGCTGGTCTTGCCATAATATGGACTTGGTCTTTTACCAAATAGGGCTATCTTCTGTATACCACCCCTACCTTGTCAATACACAACTGATTGGCGCAAATGCATTAAGAAGGAATTAAATTCCACAAATGAACTTATAACAAGGCACACCTGTTAATTGAAATGTATTCCAGGTGACTACCTCATGAAGCTGTTTGAGAGAATGCCAAGAGTGTGCAAAGCTGTCATCAAGGCAAAGGGTGGCTACTTTGAAGAATCTCAAATATAAAATATTTTGGATACTAAATGATTCCATATGTGTTATTTCATAGTTTTGATGTCTTCACTATTATTCTACAATATAAAGAAAAACCCTTGAATGTGTAGGTGTCCAAACTTTTGACTGATAGTGTGTGTGTGTGTGAGAGCCCCCCATGACTAAACACAACCAAATATCAGGATTTTGAAGGAGATTTATCTTCTACTTGAATCGTTCCATCTGTGCCACTGACTTAGTCTGGATTTAATTAAAGTTTGTCTACAAATTAACATGTTGGATTAATCTTAACCAAAAATCTAAATAAAAAAATAGGACTAAATCAAACTAAATGCACTTGAAATAAAGTTTTTGAATATAATTTAGTCCTATTATTGAACATAGATTTTTTTTTTTTTGGAGATGGAGACTCCAACACATCAATTATTAATTTATAGACCAACAAATTAAAGCCAGACTTAAGTCAGTGGCACAGATGGAACTATCCAAGCAGAAGATGCATCTCCTTCAAATGTTTTTATTTGGTTGACAACCAAACACAATTCAATATCATTACATTTAAAATCATCCAGTGCGTAATACCCTAGGCCTGTTGTATTGTCTATTTTTAGTTGAATTCTGAGTTAATTGAAATAATAGCTCTTGATGACTTTGCAAGTGCTATATAGTCCTAAATATTATCATTTATACTATGTGAGTGAAATTATGGTCACATTTTAATTTGCTCTGTTAAACTTACCCATTGGAATGACGTTGGTAGCAACCGTGAATCTATTTTGTTTTTTAAGTGCTGATCTCTCAACAATCATTCTCACGATAGCACATTGGTAATAGTCAGTGACAAATACTATAGCTAAGCAGGGCTTGGTTAAAACCCTGGATGGTAGACCAAAGGGTAGCTATAGATGGATCAATTCTCCAGTAGGAGGTGCTGCCCAGCCTATAGTTATTGTTTTTCTGATTGGAGATATAACGTTGAAGGTCTTGTTTTTTAAAGGTGGTACAAATTCAACATTTTATACAACGTTTGTCAATGTTGAAATTTGGTTTCCATGTTATAATCCTGTGGTTGAAATTTCAACAAGTTTGACTTTTTTCAAATGTAATGTTTTTTCAATGTAGATTCCACGTCACAATACGTGGACAAATTACGTTGAGTCAACCAGTTTTTAACCAGTTGGTTATTAGCTCTCCTCTCCGGAAGTCAGCCAGAAGCTCATGTGACTGACAACAGTTTAGCTATGGGATCCTTCGGCATAGAGCTAGGCAATATGGCCTGAAAATTAGATCGAGATTTGTTTTCAAACTTATGGCCGATTTCACAATATTTATCTCAATTGTTTTTTTTAACGTGTTGTACAATTAAAGGTCAATTACACTGCATTTCAAACAGTCAGCTATCATCATAATTTAATTTTATCAAAGTAGTTGAACCAGTTTTTTTTTCTGCAATCACTCGTCTGGCTGTCAAGTATCTCTGTGAAAAATGCCTTTTTTTATTTTTTTTTATTACAAATTTAAGTAGAACCATGCATAATGCACATTCACTAATAATGACTCACTTCTTGAAGCAGGCATTAGGCTGTAGAAAATGAACTCGGGTCTCATCAACAATCTCCCAAGCCCACGTGCTAGTGATTAGCCAGCTAATCTTTATATTTCAAGTTTAGACAACTTGGATCTATTTGCTAGCTAACAAGGTTGAATTCTTACAAACACACCCTTCTGTCTCCAACTGTTTAAAAAGCATGTTAGACTGTCCACTTTGTTCAGATGTTGAAATCAAGTGGCTTAACTTATTTCTCAGAATGAGAACAAGTTGATAATTCCTTATATAATTGTGTTTTATGCTTATTCCACATTTATAAAACACACTAGACAGGTAGCATGACAGTCTTTGCCTAAAATGCTGCTAGCGGGACATGGTACCCCAGTAGCGCGCACGACAAACTGAGCATTCATTTTCCAGAATCAATATGCATTGATACTCTTGTTTTAGTAGTGTCTGCTCTACGCACAATTTGAGTAGTTGAGACAACTTTTCTAACGATAGCCTTTTTAATTTCTATCTTACAGTAAAATATTGTCTCAATGTGTTGTGGTGTCCATATGACCAACTCTGTTGGACCAAACCTCAAATGCAAATAGCAAGTTGAAACCACTTGTCAAAGAGGAAGATGTGTTCTCAACTTTGTTGCTGTGAGAGGCAGGGGGAGGGGGCTCTTGATGTGTGTGTAAACCATAGAGTAAGTGGCGACGCGAGAGGTTTGACTCTTGCTAAAACTGAGACTTGCATCTTGTCATTCTATACACATCTCTGGTGTAAATGAGAAGACTCTCAGAAGAGCGAAGGCGACGAGACCAAAAATACAACATGAGAACAAACGCTCATAAAAACAAAAAAATAACAAACCTCGATTCTTGCGATAGGCGATTTGAAATATCGCACAAAAACATGCATTCTAATTAAGTCGATATTTCGCCCAGCCCTACTTGGGCAGATGACTGGCTTTCACTTGATCGCCAAAATCTTTAATAGTAGATTCAATTAGATGGGCTATAGCCAAGGCCCTAGTATTTCAAAGACTTGTTCTGGTTGGTCATTCAGCCTTTGGGTTAGTGTAAGGCTAGTGCAAGACTGATTCATTCCCTTATGTGCGCCTAGACAGGCCTCTGAACATTTTAACCATGTCAGGAAACATGAGTTCCATATAAACTGATTTCAAACCCTGAAGGTCAAATAGAGTGCGGTGTGGTTCTCTCTCCCTTCGCTACTTTAGAATAGTTTGAATGCTTCTCTCTCTCAATCATGGTACTCACTGATTATCTTGCTTTCCTTCTACTCTCAATGATAAGCATTTTAATTTAGGGCATTTTTTGGACTAGTTAATGAGAGCGGGAGGTTTGTTGTTAGGCTGAACTAACTGCTCCTAGTTTACTGGCCTAATAAGAAACACTGCCATTCTCTCGCCTTATATGGACTTCACTTCCTCAACAGTCAGTCAGTTAATCTGACCTGTGGTAAGTGTTGTGCAAGACAAGTTACACTGATGAAAGTTCACCAGCATCTAAAGTAAAGAAGCTTAAGCAATTATCCAGGAAGACACAACATCCGCTGCGGTGTATCCAGTAACTGTTAAGATAGTGGTTGAACATATGTAGATTACTAGTCCCAAATGGCCAGTGTGAAGTATGTGCTGCCACTACATGTATGCTGTTGCTACTAAAGGCTGACAAACAAAACAACGAAACCCTCTGAAATACTAGGCTGTAGCTAATTGATTCTACTTTCTACTAAGTTGTTTTGGCATGTAGACACGGTTAGTTTGACCTCAGTGACAATTTGTGGTACTGTCTTATCAAGTGTTTTAACTAGCGCTAGTAGTTTCTCTCTGAAAGCAATTGTGAAGTTGTCTCACCTGTTCCATATTTAGGTAAGATTAAGTACTCTGAGCGCGTGTATGATGCCTGCATGGAGGCCTTTGACTGCCTGCCCCTAGCTGCTCTTCTCAACCAACAGTTCCTGTGTGTACACGGCGGTCTCTCCCCAGAAATCAACTGCCTAGACGACATTAGGAAAGTAAGTTCACCTGGCACCTGATGAGAAAGTGGTGTTTTGAGTCCACGTTTGACTACAAAACCAAGTGTGGATACAGTTGGTTGATTTTAATCTGTAATTGATCAACTTTCTGTGACTCACGGTGCTGTGTGTGTGTGTGTGTGTGTGTGTGTGTGTGTGTGTGTGTGTGTGTGTGTGTGTGTGTGTGTGTGCGCGCGCTCCACAGTTAGACAGGTTTAAGGAGCCTCCAGCTTTCGGCCCTATGTGTGACCTGATCTGGGCTGACCCAGGAGAGGACTACGGCAGTGAAAAGACAGCAGAACATTTCAACCACAACTCAGTTCGAGGCTGCTCCTACTTTTTCAGGTTCGGGAACTAGTTCAGCACAATGTGTTCAGTTTCAGATGGATAAAAAAATATATTATATTCAATAATGCTGGCCAATGAAATCAAATAATACTGTTTGCCACTTGAATAGTTTCCATATCCTTTGAGTATCCAGGGATATGTCTGCATGATAGAACAAATGCTGACACTACACATCCAAGTATAACTGATTTGAAATGGTTAAATTCCAGGCTGTATCACAACCGGCCGTGATTGGGAGTCCCATAGGGTGGTGCACAATTGGCCCAGCGTCGTCTGGGTTTGGCCCGTGTAGGCCGTCATTGTAAAAAATAATTTGTTCTTAACTGGAAGATGCCCAGTTAAATAAAGTTTTAATTTAAAAAAATGTAATTTTGAATTCTTTAAAGTGAGTGTGGAAGAGGTGAGAAAATTGTCTATCAACAATGACAACCCACCGGTGTCTGACAACGTAGATGAACAATTACTGAGGATAATAGAGGACGGTATTGCCACCCCTATTTGCCATATCTTCAATTTAAGCCTACTAGAAAGTGTGTTCCCTCAGGCCTGGAGGGAAGCAAAAGTAATTATACTACCCAAGAATAGTAAGGCCCCCTTTACTGGTTTGAATAGCTGACCAATCATCCTGTTACCAACCTTTAGTAAACTTTAGGAAAAAATTATTTGACCAGATACAATGCTATTTTATTGTAAAAAGAATTGAGACTTTCAGCATGCTTATAGGGAAGGACATTCAACAAGCATAGCACTTACACAAATGACTGATTGGCTGTCAGAAATGGCTAAAAATATTGTGGGAGCTGTTTTGCCTGACTTCAGTACGGCTTTTGATATTATTGATCATAATCTGCTGTAAATGCATATGTGTTATGGCTTTACACCCCCTGCTATATTGTGGATAAAGAGTTACCTGTCTAACAGAACAGAGGGTGTTCTTTAATGGAGGCCTCTCACACACAATTTAGGTAGAATCAGGAATGCCCCAGGGCAGCTGTCTAGGCCCCTTACTTTTATCAATCTTTACTAATGACATGCTTTGAGTAAAGCCAGTGTGTCTGTATGTGGATGACTCAACACTATACACATCAGCTACTACAGCGAGTGAAATCGCTGCAACACTTAAGAGCTGCAATTAGTTTCAGAATGGGTGGCAAGGAATAAGTTAGTCCTAAATATAACAAAAAAAAACTAAGCATTGTATTTGGGACAAATCATTCACTAAATCATTCACTCAACTAAATCTTATATTAAATAATGTGGAAATTGAGCAGGTTGAGGTGACCAAACTGCTTGGAGTAACCCTGGATTGTAAACTGTCATGGTCAAAAACATGTTAATACAACAGTAGCTAAGATGGGGAGAAGTCTGTCCATAATAAAGCTCTGCTCGTCCCACCTAGTCAACAGTCAGTGGAATCGCGTGGCGCGAAATACAAATACCTAAAAAATGCTATAACTTCAATTTCTCAAACGTATGACTATTTTACACCATTTTAAAGACAAGACTCTCGTTAATCTAACCACATTGTCCGATTTCAAAAAGGCTTTACAGCGAAAGCAAAACATTAGATTATGTCAGGAGAGTACCCTGCCAAAAATAATCACAGCCATTTTCAAAGCAAGCATATATGTCACAAAAACCAAAACCACAGCTAAATGCAGCACTAACCTTTGATGATCTTCATCAGATGACACTCCTAGGACATTATGTTATACAATACATGCATGTTTTGTTCAATCAAGTTCATATTTATATCAAAAAACAGCTTTTTACATTAGCATGTGATGTTCTGAACTAGCATACCCACCGCAAACTTCCGGTGAATTTACTAAATTACTCACGATTAACGTTCACAAAATACATAGCAATTATTTTAAGAATTATAGATACAGAACTCCTTTATGCAATCGCGGTGTCAGATTTTAAAATAGCTTTTCGGCAAAAGCACATTTTGCAATATTCTGAGTACATAGCCCGGCCATCACGGCCAGCTAATTTGACACCCACCAAGTTTGGCCCTCACCAAACTCAGATTTACTATAAGAAAAATTGGATTACCTTTGCTGTTCTTCGTCAGAATGCACTCCCAGGACTTCTACTTCAACAACAAATGTTGTTTTGGTTCAAAATAATCCATAGTTATATCCAAATAGCTCTGTTTTGTTCGTGCGTTCAAGTCAGTATCCGAGCGCATTTCGTGACAAAAAATGTCAAAATATTCCATTACCGTACTTAGAAGCATGTCAAACGCCGTTTAAAATTAATTTTTATGCTATTTTTCTCGTAAAATAGCGCTAATATTCCAACCGGGTGACGTTGTATTCATTCAAAGGCTGAAATATTTTTTTTTAGAATTCTCATGAACGCGCATCTCCAGTGTCACTGTGTCACTGTTCCCAGCCTGACCACTAACAAATACTCCTGCTGTTCTTCGCCCAGAGACAGGAGACACGTCATTCCACTTTCTGGCGCCTTCTGAGAGCCAATGGAAGCCTTAGAAAATGTCAAGTTACAGCAGAGATGCTGTATTTTCGATAGAGATGCAACAGAAGGATAACAAATTGTCAGACAGGGCACTTCCTGTATGGAATCTTCTCAGGTTTTGGCCTGCCATATGAGTTCTGTTATACTCATAGACACCATTCAAACAGTTTTAGAAACTTTAGAGTGTTTTCTATCCAAATCTACTAACTATATGCATATTCTCGTTTCTGGGCAAGAGTAGTAACCAGTTTAAATCGGGTACGTTTTTTATCCGGCCGTACAAATCCTGCCCCCTAGCCCCAACAGGTTTTAACAACACTATCAACAAGGCAGGTCCTACAGGCCCTAGTTTTGTCGCACCTGGACTACTGTTCAGTTGTGTGGTCAGGTGCCACAGAGGGACTTCTGAAAATTACAATTGGCTCAGAACAGGGCAGCACTGCTGACCCTTAAATGTTCACAGAGAGCTAACATGAATAATATGCGTGTCAATCTCTCATGGCTCAAAGTGGAGGAGATTGACTTCATCACTACTTTTTTTTTGTAAGAAGTGTTGACAAGCTGAATGTACTGAGCTGTCTGTTTAAACTAGTAGCACACAGCTTGGACACCATGCATACCCCACAATAATAAATCCAAATAGTACACTTTGGGAGTGGACTATAAGGTATTGACAGTGCCAGTGTATTGTCTCCCCAGCTTTACTATTCTATCTCCACTGTTGTCTTTTCCAGATGTCATAGGTTTGTTCCATGGATGCTAACTAAATGTAGGTGGCCTGCTAATTGCCTGACCGGTCTCTGAGGATAGGAGAGGTGGAGCGGGGTTGTATAAACCCCAGTAAAAGCCAGCCCAGCAGCCACACCGAGATCTGTCCCTAATGGCACCCTATTCCCTATAGGGCCCTGGTCAAAAGTAGTGTACTATATAAGGAATAGGGTGCCATTTAAGACTCACACCAAGTCTCCTTGCTGGCTGTAGCTGTGAACTCCTGTTCTTTTGACTGCATCTGGATCAACTATCAGAGCTCATAAATACCACTGCCTTGCCTCTGCTCTACTTTGGCCTCACTAGTTAATTAAACCCTGTCTACCTCCCAGGCCAGAGGGCAATACACAAAATGTATTTCCAAAAGTAAAGAACCGCTAGAGAACGCTTCTAATGGTTTTACTCGAAGAATCTGTCACATTGCATGGTTGCCAGACTGACTCTGTGAGGTCCAGATTTAATTCCACTGGCTGTTCTAGTAGTTTTTTTCTTCTCTCTGTCTTGCCTTGCAGTTACCCGGCTGTATGTGACTTTTTGATAAATAATAACTTGTTGTCGGTAATAAGAGCACACGAAGCACAGGATGCAGGGTAAGTTTCACTGTTTTTGATCACTTAACGTTACCAAAAATAGAAATATTTATTTTTTGCTCTCTTCACTATTGTGTTGTCAAACTAAAATAATTGTCTCATCCCAGGTATCGGATGTACAGAAAAAGCCAGACTACAGGCTTTCCTTCATTAATTACAATCTTCTCAGCACCAAATTACCTAGATGTGTACAACAACAAAGGTTTGTGTACTCCTTATATCAAGACAGTGATATGTGTGGGTGTTTTATGCATAGTCTTATATAGCTGTTATGTCTACTGGCTGGGATTGGCGTTCCCCTCTTCTGTCTGGCCTCTTCTGTCTCCAAAATATGACAATTTGCCAATGTGTTACAAGTGCTACTTTTGCCAGTGCTACATTTTCTGTCTGTCAGAATGGCTAAGTGTATAATTATTTTGTTCTTGCTCCAACTTCCAGCTGCTGTATTAAAGTATGAGAACAATGTGATGAACATTCGGCAGTTCAACTGCTCCCCCCACCCCTACTGGCTGCCAAACTTTATGGACGTCTTCACGTGGTCTCTGCCCTTCGTTGGAGAGAAAGGTATGCATGTGGTCCCCGTCCAAACTCAGTGTTTTAGATTTAAGAATGCGGAGTATAATGCCAGAAAGGAGCATTGGCACATTCTAGTGTAATAGGTCTGCACCCCAAAAAAATGCAGCAAAGAGTGTTTTGGTGGTGGTGCTAACCTGAGCTGTGGTGCTGCCGCCTCTCCCCTCCCAACAGTAACAGAGATGCTGGTGAACGTGCTGAACATCTGCTCTGATGATGAACTCATGTCGGAAGGAGACGACCTGTGTGAAGGTAAGAGGCACAGCCAGGATTTCACCCTCGCTGGTCCACAGGTTACAAAACGCACACCTTGGATATCAAATTTTATTAGTCACATGCGCTGAATACAACAGGTGTAGGACTAGATACAGATATACAGGGGGGTACCGGTACAATGTGTGGGGGCACCGGTTAGTTGAGGTAATATGTACAGTTGAAGTCAGAAGTTTACATACACTTAGGTTGGAGTCATAAACTCGTTTTTCAACCACTCCACAAATTTCTTGTTAACAGATTATAGTTTTGGCAAGTCGGTTAGGACATCTACTCTGTGCATGACACAAGTCATTTTTCCAACAATTGTTTACAGACAGGTTATTTCACTTATAATTCACTGTATCACAATTCCAGCGGGTCAGAAGTTTACATACACTACGTTGACTGTGCCTTTAAACAGCTTGGAAAATTCCAGAAAATGATGTCATGGCTTTAGAAGCTTCTGATAGGCTAATTGACATCATTTGAGTCATTTGGAGGTGTACCTGTGGATGTATTTCAAGGCCTACCTTCAAACTCAGTGCCTCTTTGCAAGCCGAAGAACACCATCCCAAACGTGAAGCACGGGGGTGGTAGCATCATGTTGTGGGGGTGCTTTGCTGCACGAGGGACTGGTGCACTTCACAAAATAGATGGCATCATGAGGATGAAAAATTATGTGGATATATTGAAGCAACATCTCAAGACATCAGTCAGGAAGTTAAAGCTTGGTCACAAATGGGTCTTCCAAATGGACAATGACCCCAAGCATACTTCCAAAGTTGTTGCAAAATGGCTTAAGGACAACAATGTCAAGGTATTGGAGTTGCCATCACAAAGCCCTGACCTCAGTCCTATAGAAAATTTGTGGGCACAACTGAAAAAGCGTGTGTGAGCAAGGAGGCCTACAAACCTGACTCAGGTGCACCAGGTCTGTCAGGAGGAATGGGCCAAAATTCACCCAATTTATTGTGGGAAGCTTGTGGAAGACTACCCGAAACGTTTGACCCAAGTTAAACAATTGAAAGGCAATGCTACCAAATACTAATTGAGCTTATGCAAACTTCTGACCCACTGGGAATGTGATGAAAGAAATAAAAGCTGAAATAAATCATTCTCTACTATTATTCTGACATTTCACATTCTTACAATAAAGTGGCGATCCTAAGACAGGGAATTTTTACAACGATTAAATGACAGGAATTGTGAAAAACTGAGTTTAATGTATTTGGCTAAGGTGTATGTAAACTTCCGACTTCAACTGTAGGTAGAGTTATTAAAGTAACTATGCATAGATGATCACAACAGAGAGTAGCAGCGGTGTAAAGGGGGAGGGGGGCCATTTGATTAGGTGTTCAGGAATCTTATGGCTTGGGGGTAGAAGCTGTTTAGAAGCCTCTTGGACCTAAACTTGGCACTCCGGTACCGCTTGCTGTTCGGTAGCAGAGAGAACAGTCTGACTAGGGTAGCTGGAGTCTTTCAGTTTTTAGGGCCTTCCTCTGACACTATCTGGTACAGAGGTCCTGGATGGCAGGAAGCTTGGCCCCTACCCTCTGTAGTGCCTTGCAGTCGGAGTCCGAGCAGTTGCCATACCAGGCAGTGATGCAACCAGTCAGGATGCTCTCGGTGGTGCAGCTGTAGAACCTTTTTGAAGATCTGAGGACCCATGCCAAATCTTTTCAGTCTCCTGAAGGGGAATTGGTTTTGTCGTGCCCTCTTCACGACTGTCTTGGTGTGCTTGGACCATGTTGGTGATGTGGACACCAAGGAACTTGGCGTTCTCAACCTGCTCCACTGTAGCCCCTTCGATGAGAATGGGGGCGTGCTTGGTCCTCTCATTCCTGTAGTCCACAATCATCTCCTTTATCTTGATCATGTTGAGGGAGAGGTTGTTGTTGTCCTGGCACCACACGGCCAGGTCTCAGAACTCCTCCCTATAGGCTGTTTAGTCATTGTCGGTGATCAGACCTATCATAAAATTAAAAGCAAAGCTGCCCTTCTGTTTTTAAAGAGGCACTTCAACGCCATCTCTTTGACAGAGGCCCATACACACACACACACACACACACACACACACACACACACACCTCCATGTTATCGCTGGAGTGCTAAGTAAAGCTGGTAGCTGGTTTTATCAATCAAATGTATTCATAAACCCCTTTTTACATCAGCCAATGTCAACGTGCTATACATAAACCCAGCCTAAAACAGCAAGCAATGCAGATGTAGAAGCACGTCAGAAACAGTCTCTCGTGCCTGGAGTTCAGCTCGGAGATCTCAGGACTCGCTGGAGATCTGACAGAGCTCTACTTTTCTCCTCTCCCCTCCCCATTTTGTCTTCTCCACTCCATTTCTTCCTTTGGCTCCCTTAATTTTCCCCACTGTCCTTTCCTCTTCCCTATGATAATGTCAGACTACACTGAGTGTACAAAACATTAAGAACACCTTCCTAATATTGTGTTGCATCCTCTTTTGCCCTTAGAACAGCCTCAAATCGTCGGGGCATGGACTAATGTGTTGTTTTGTAGACTCAGCGTATGTCAAATGGTAGAAACCATTACAATGCCATATGAAATCTCCAACATTGCTTAGCATATTTTTTTTTTCTTGTATTTTATGAGAAGATGGTGGAATCCCAGCGGTACGCAAAGAGGTGATCCGGAATAAGATCCGAGCCATCGGGAAGATGGCCAGAGTCTTCTCTGTTCTCAGGTGAGACGTTCTCTCTGTCAGCATCACACCAGACAGCATATATTGTGTCCCGAATTGCACCCTCTTCCCTGTATAGTGCACTAGTTTTGACCAGGGCCCTAGGGCTTTGGCTATAAGTAGTACACTTTAGGGAATAGGTTGCCACTTCAGACGCACCCAAAGACTCAAGACCTTGAGGTTGGGAGTAGACTGAAGTCTATTTTTAGTTCAGACTTGAGTCTAGTTCATGACATGACTGAAGTCAGTTGAGTGCATAATGAAGTAATGTTTGAAAACACAGTTCTGCTTCTCGGAGGTTTAATGAGCAGGCAACAGTGAGTCACAACACTCAGCACCGTGCTGAGGCTATGTAATGACCTTAGCCTGCCACACAAATGCAATGGGGAAAGGGAGATGCCGATCAGCACAGAGATCCTAGAATTCACACATGTTCTATATGTAGGTCTATTACTGTTTCTATATAGCCTTCCCTGTAGCTCAGTTGGTAGAGCATGGTGTTTGCAACGCCAGGGTTGTGGGCTTGCAAACACCCACGGGGGGCCAGCACAGAAAAAATATATATATGTTTAGAAATGAAATGTATGCATTCACTACTGTAAGTCGCTCTGGATGAGAGCGTCTGCTAAATGACTAAAATGTAAATGTATATGTAGGCCTATTAGTGGCCCATATACAGGGATGTCATTGGATGCTACAGAGGAGTGTTTTAACGTATGTAGTTTCTTTGTTAGATATCTAAGGTGTCTCTTCTCCTTTCTCTCCTCTTTCTCTCTCGCTCTTCAGGGAGGAGAGTGAGAGTGTGCTGACACTCAAAGGACTGACCCCGACTGGGTCGCTGCCTCTAGGAGTGTTATCAGGCGGCAAACAGACCTTGCAGACTGGTAAGTGTTCCTTTCACCATCCCTCATCCTCCCCTGTCTACCATCACCCTGCTGTCTCTGTCCTCTCTCTCTTGTACCCCCAGCTCCACCCGTTCCCCATGCCCTACCCTCAGAGGGCCCTGGGGTCCCATGCCGTTTCTACCTGCACTAACGACACAGCCTTACCCCAGCCACAGTAAACTGAAGGATGTACGCTTAATGTTTTGCATTTTGACATGAATAAGTTCACTTTGGGGAAAAAAACATATTAGACCCGGCTCTTCTGCTTTCCTTTTTCCATGATGCAGTGGAGATGTGGAAACCGTCGCTGAAGCCTACACCTGGCCTCTGTTAATATACATTAGATGAACATCCTGTTAGATTGCTGCCCTCACTCCTCTAGCTCACTGGGCTACTATGGGCCTCACTGGTCACTATAAAGGGAAGATGTTGTGATTTGGGACACAACCTTCGTCTGTCTGGGGCTCTGTATCAAGCCAGCCGTTCCCGTGGGGTAGAGGGGGGACTATGGGCGGGTGTCCGGGGGGTCGGCTCAGAGCCGCCTGTCACTGAAGTGGCCGTAGCCCTGATCTAAAGGTCAACCAGCCCAGCCAGTGGGGGAAATACACACACACACCAGGCCTGTCAGCAGGAAGGAGAGGGGGACTGGTCTCCCAGGTGAGGCGGAGGTGTACTGAACGTCACCACAAAGCTGTGCGCACTCAGAGAGAAACCACATGATGTGACCTTTACCAGAATGCCATTGTCTGGCTCAGGCTGTGTCCCAAATGCCATCCTATTCACAATCAAGTGCACTATTTATGGCCAGACCCCTATTAGTAATTGGGACGCACCCTGTGTCTTTCACCATGTGTTATTCAGTGACACTAGTAACAGAGCACCTCATTAAGAACAAGTTGAATAGAAAGATTAAAGCTGTCATCTCGCCACAGTTGTCATCTGTCATCACACGTGTTCCTTTGAGAACTGAGCCTAAACACACTTCATTAAGAGAAATGTAGCAAGGAGATCCGTTCCCTTCTCCTCCCAGCAGACTTCGTCATTTGATTATGTTCCCATAACAAGATCCAGAATAACCCAAAAAAAGACACTTGTGTGCGTGCAGGCCGCTCTCACTCTGGTACTGTCCTAAATGACACCCTGTTCCCTATAGTGGCCTACTGTTGACCAGAGCCTAAATGACACCCTGTTCCCTATAGTGGCCTACTGTTGACCAGAGCCTAAATGACACCCTGTTCCCTATAGTGGCCTACTGTTGACCAGAGCCTAAATGACACCTTGTTCCCTATAGTGGCCTACTGTTGACCAGAGCCTTGTGGGTGCTCCTAATCCTAAAATAATAAATTGTCATTAGGGAGGCAGACTCTCTCTCATCACACTAAAAACGGTTTGAGGTGTATTTGAATGGTACTGTTGCTCTGGAAGGAGTCTTTAGAAGCATGTATAACCTGTTTTCCTGGTTGGTTGGCTCTGTCTGTTCTGTTCTGTGATTGATGTTATTTGGTCTCTGCATTGATGACTTACTTTTCTCCTTCTCACCACTACTCACATTGACATAGCTGCCGCTGAGGCCGCGGAGGCCAAAGGTACGCAAGTGGTCCCCGGATCCCTCCCTCAGTGTCTTGTCCTTGTTGTGTAACTTTTAACCTTTTCAAATGGGGCCTGCCTTAAATGTTCTATGCACTCCTGTTTTTGTCACTTTTGAAATGTTTTTTTGTTATTCTTGTTGTACGTTCACTGTGTGTGTGGTTCATGAAATGCTTTGTCATGGATTGATGTACTTCACTTTGCAAAATGGCTGCTCTTGCATTACCAGTGCCTGCAACTACTCTTGCATTACCAGTGCCTGCAACTACTCTGTGTGTGTACACAGTTGAAGTCGGAAGTTTACATACATCTTAGCCAAATACATTTAAACTCCGTTTTTCACAATTCCTGACATTTAATCCTAGTAAAAATTCCCTGTCTTAGGTCAGTTAGGATCACCACTTTATTTTAAGAATGAAATGTCAGAATAATACTAGAGAGAATTAATTTTCAGCTTTTATTTCTTTCACCACATTCCCATTGGGTCAGAAGTTTACATACACTCAATTATTATTTGGTAGCATTGCCTTTTAAATTGTTTAACTTGGGTCAAACGTTTCAGGTAGCCTTCCACAAGCTTCCTACAATAAGTTGGGTGAATTTTGGCCCATTCCACCTGACAGAGCTGGTGTAACTGAGTCAGGTTTGTAGGCCTCCTTGCTCGCACATACTTTTTCAGTTCTGCCCACACATTTTCTATAGGATTGAGGTCAGGGCTTTGTGATACCTTGGCTTTATTGTCCTTAAACCATTTTGCCACAACTTTGGAAGTATGCTTGGGGTCATTGTACATTTGGAAGACCCATTTGCGACCAAGCTTTAACTTCCTGACTGATGTCTTGAGATGTTGCTTCAATATATCCACACAATTTTCCATCCAAGTTTGTGAAGTGCACCAGTCCCTCCTGCAGCAAAGCACCCCCACAACATGATGCTGCCACCCCCGTGCTTCACGGTTGGGATGGTTTTGTTTGGCTTGCAAGCCTCTCCCTATTTCCTCCAAACATAACGATGGTCGTTATGGCCAAACAGTTATATTTTTGTTTCATCAGACCAGAGGACATTTCTCCAAAAAAGTATGGTTTTTGTCCCCATGTGCAGTTGCAAACTGTAGTCTGGCTTTTTTATGGCGGTTTTGGAGCAGTGGCTTTTTCCTTGCTGAGCGGCCTTTCAGGTTATATCAATATAGGACTTGTTTTACTGTGGATATAGATACTTTTGTATCTGTTTCCTCCAGCATCTTCACAAGGTCCTTTGCTGTTGTTCTGGAATTGATTTGCACTCTTCGCACCAAAGTACGTTCATCTCCTTCCTAAGCAGTATGACGTCTGCGTGAAACCCATGGTATTTATACGTGCGTACTATTGTTTGTACAGATGAACGTGGTACCTTCAGGCATTTGGAAATTTCTCCCAAGGATGAGCTAGACTTTTGGAGGTCTACCATTTTTTTTTTCTGAGGTCTTGGCTGATTTCTTTTGATTTTCCCATGCTGTCAAGCAAAGAGGCACTACATCCACAGGTACACCTCCAATTAACTCAAATTATGTCAATTAGCCTATCAGAAGCTTCTAAAGCCAATTTTCCAAGCTGTTTAAAGGCACAGCCAAATTAGTGTATGTAAACGTCTGACCCACTGGAATTGTGATACAGTGAATTATAAATTAAATCTGTCTAAACAATTTTTGGAAAAATTACTTCTCATGCATGAAGTAGATTTCCTAACTGACTTGCCAAAACTATAGTTTGTTAACAAATGTGTGGAGTGGTTGAAAAATGAGTTTTAATGACTAACCTAAGTGTATGTAAACTTCCGACTTCAACTGTATGTATGTATATTTGTATATTTTAGTGGCAAGAAAAAGTATGTGAACCCTTTAGAAATACCTGGATTGCTGGATAAATTGTTCATAAAATTTGATCTGATCTTCATCTAGGTCACAACAATAGACAAACACATTTTGCTTAAACTAATGACACAAACAATTATACGTTTTCATGTCTTTATTGAACACACCGTGTAAACATTTACAGTGCAGGGTGGAAAATGTATGTGAACCATTGGATTTAGTAACTGCTTTGGCAGCAATAACCTCAACATTTTCTGTAGTTGCGGATCAGACCTGCACAACAGTCAGGAGGAATTTTGGACCATTCCTCTGTACGAAACTGTTTCAGTTCAACAATATATGGCATGTCTGGTGCGAACTGCTCTCTTGAGGTCATGCCACAGCATCTCAATTGGGTTGAGGTCAGGACTGACTGGGCCACTCCAGAAGGTGTATTTTCTTCTGTTGAAGCTATTCTGTTGTTGATTTATTTCTGTGTTTTGGGTCGTTGTCCTGTTGCATCACCCAACATCTGAGCTTCAATTGGCGGACAGATGGCCTACCATTCTCCTGCAAAAAATCTTGATAAACTTGGGAATTCATTTTTCCGTCGATGATAGCAAGCTGGCCATGATGCTCCCTCCACCATACTTTACAGTTGGGATGAAGTTTTGATGTTGGTGTGCTGTGCCTTTTTTCCTCCACACATAGTGTTGTATGTTCCTTCCAAACAACTCAACTGTAGTGTCATCTGTCCACAGAATATTTTGCCAGTAGCGCTGTAGATGTCCAGGTGCACTTTGCAAACTTCAGACTAGCAGCAATGTTTTTTTGGGACAGCAGTGGCTTCTTCCATGGTGTCCTCCCATGAACACCATTCTTGTTTTAGTGTTTTATGTATCGTGGACTATTTATGTAAGTCTTTAGCTGACATTCTGGGATTCTTCTTAACCTCATTGAGCATTCTGCGCTGTGCTCTTGCAGTCATCTTTGCAGGATGGCCACTCCTAGGGAAAGTAGCAATGGTGCTCACCTTTCTCAATTTATAGACACTTTGTCTTACCGTGGACTGATGAACATCAGGGCTTTTAGAGATACTTTTTTGTAACCCTTTCCAGCTTTATGCAAGTCAACAATTCTTAATCTTAGGTCTTCTGAGATCTCTTTTGTTCGAGGCATGGTTCACGTCAGGCAATACTTCTTGTGAATAGCAAACTCAAATTTGGTGAGTTCTTTTTTTTTTTATATAGGGCAAGACAGCTCTAACCAACATCTCCAATCTTGTGTCATTGATTGGACTCCAGGTTTGCTGACTCCTGAAGCCAATTAGCTTTCAGAGAAGTCATTAGCCGAGGGGTTCACATACTTTTTCCAACCTACACTGAATGTTTAAATAATGTATTCCATATAGACGACAAGAAAAATACATTTCAGTGTTCTTAGTTTAAGCACACTGTCTATTGTTGTGACTTAGATGAAGATCAGATCAAATTTGATGACCAATTTATGCAGAAATCCAGGTAATTCCAAAGGGTTCACATACATACATGCATACATGCATAGGCAAGACAAAGTATGTGGACACCCCTTCAAACTTGTGGATTCGGCTATTTCAGCCACACCCGTTGCTGACGGGTGTATAAAATTACGCACACAGCCATGTGATCTCCATAGACAAACATTGGCAGTAGAATGGCACGTACTGATGAGCTCAGTGACTTGCAACGTCATTGGATGCCACCTTTCCAACAAGTCAGTTTGTAAAATTTCTGCCCTGCTAGAGCTGCCCGGTCAACTGTATGGGCTGTTATTGTGAAGTGGAAAAGTCTAGGCGCAGCAACGGCTCAGCCGCGAAGTGGTAGGCAGCACAAACTCACAGAACGAGACAACAGAGTGCTGAAGTGCATAGCATGTAAAAATCACCTGTCCTCTGTTGCAACACTCACTATCGAGTTCAAAACTTGCCTCTGGAAACAACAACAGCACAATAAATGTACGTTGAGAGGTTCATGAAATGGGTTTCCGTGGCTGAGCAGCTGCACACAAGCTTAAGATCACCATGCGTAATGCCAAGTTTCGGCTGGAGTGGTGTAGAGCTCACCACCATTGGACTCTGGAGCAGTGGAAACTCGTTCTCTGGAGTGATGAATCACGCTTCACCATCTGGTAGTCCGACGGAAGAATCCTGTGCTAACTGTAAAGTTTGGTGGAGGAGGAATAATGGTCTGGGGCTGTTTTTCATGATTTGGGCTAGCTTCTTAGTTCCAGTGAAGGGAAATATTAAAGCTACAGCGTATGACTTTCTAGACGATTCTGTGCTTCCAACTTTGTGGCAACAGTTTGGGGAACCCCCTTTCCTGTTTCAGCATGACAGTGCCCCCATACACAAAGCAATTTCCATACAGAAATAGTTTGAGATAGGTGTGGAAGAACTTGTTCGACGAGCAGGTGTCCACATACTCATGGTAATGTAGTGTACATAATAGGTCTCAAATGCCCAAGCAGTGGGCTCTTCATTTGGCAGGAAAGACTTTAGCTTGAACCTCAACATGTACCAGACAGTTACATTATTCCTAAGTCCTAGGGGCATTGCAAGATCTGGACCATGATAACATAAAGGCAAAGCCTAAACAGTCTTCAGATAGACTACAGATATACTGGACTCACAGATACAGAGAGTCAGACATTAGGCCTAGCAGTGACTTGTACACAAACTGTAGGCAGAGGCCACATGGGTGAGAGCTGAGGTTGCTGGTTTTCTTTCCATTGGTCCAGGCAGCTGGTCCCTGAGCAAAGCCTGATAGCCCCCCCAACATCACTAATGGAGATAGAACATACCTCCTCCTGGTTATCCAGGGATATTTTCAGTCTAATCCTGTTATGCTGCTTGGCTGTTGCTACTCTGTCACTGTCTGCTCATGTTGACATGTTACTATCTTAGCACTCAGATACTCTCCTTGACCGCATGCACATTTTGAAGTAGTATAGGTAGTTTGGTTTCTGTCCAATGATATTGATATGTTTATCAGAGCATGTTTTATAGGGTTTTATGTACCACTGTTTGCCTTTCCTTGCAGTGATTAATTTCTCACTGATGTTAAGAGGTATTAAGGTGTTTGGCACTTCAGCTGTTAGTTAAACCTGCAGATCTCTGGTTGTGCAAGAGTGCCTATTTCTGAGTGCAGTGTTGTAGATCACATGATCATAACATCAACTCCAAAACTACCATTTTACGGTGTTATTTTCCTGTTATTCTAAATATTCACATTTTTTGAAACATTATGGAAAAAATGGAATAGTTACTTACTGTACATCTCTGCTTTGCCCATGTTTTCTTTGTGGTTTCTCCTTGGCACTTGGAATGTTACAGTAAGTCCCACATTCACTGTGAGGTGTTGTAGCTTGTTCAGTGGTTTTTCCAACCGTGCAATTTTTCTGTACATACAACTTGCTGTGTTTCTGTGTATTCAATGTATGTCTGCACTGTTTTCAGTCTGTCAGCTATTACCTGCATTTGGTAACAAAATAACCTGGAATTCACTAAGGGCATACAATTTGACCGAATCAAGGCAAAACTGTGAATCTGCACAAAAAAGCTGTAAATGGTTTCATTTTGCAGGTTTTACCTATAATTCCTTATAGCAGATCCATCAAATACACTGAACAAAAATATAAACGCAACATGTAAACTGTTGGTCCCATGTTTCATGAGCTGAAATAAAAGATCCCCAAAATGTTACATATGCACAAAAAGCTTATTTCTCATGTTGTGCACAAATTTGTTTACTTCCCTGTTAGTGAGCATTTCTCCTTTGCCAATCTAATCCATCCACCTGACAGGTGTGGCATATCAAGAAGCTGATTGAACAGTGTAATCATTACACAGGTTCACCTTGTGCTGGGGACAATAGCGGCCTCACAACCCCAGACCACATGTATGGCGTTGAGTGTGTGAACGGTTTGCTGATGTCAACGTTGTGAACAGAGTGCTGTGTATGTGGTAGGGTTATGGTATGGGCAGGTGTAGGCTACGGGCACAATTGCATTTTATCAATGGCAATTTGAATGCACAAAAATACCATGACAAGATCCTGAGGCCTATTTTTTTTTAATATATTTTTTACATTTTTTAATAATTAAAAGGTATCTGTGACTGACAGATGAATATCTGTATTCCCAGTTTTTATATTTTTGTTCAGTATAATGGCTAACTATTTTTCACCAACTAAATGTTTAATTATTCAAAGCATTGTTTCCTTTGATTTCTAATTGTCCCTCTGTCTTTCATTTCTTCCTTCTAGCCATTCAAGGCTTCTCTCCCACAAGGAAGATCAAGGACTTTGCAGAGGCACAGAGCCTGGACAAAGTCAACGAGAGAATGCCCCCACGCAAGGATGGCCAGCAGTCAGTCAACCCAAATGCCCCCAAGAATGGCACAGACTAGACCTGGAGAGAGACCCCTTCTTATCCCCACCAGCCCCAGGCCATGGCTCTGTCTCATACACCCAAACTATCTTTGTCTCTTTAACTCTCTTCTATCTCGCTCGCTCCCTCCTTCCCACATTATCACATTCTCTCTCATCTTTCTTTCTCTCTCTGTCTCATTGAGAATCTGCCCCCAGCTGGCCTATACAGTTGGACAGGCACAGAACGTGGGTAGAGAAGACAGCACAGCACTGGGAGAATGGTTTCAGCCATCACGCAGTAAAACCATATGAATAAAACAAACACTTATTTTGTTTATTCAATTAATTATATTAGGTATATGTCATAGCTACAATTTCATGAAATCGTACATTTCTAAGATGTTCAAATGTATAAGCATACTGACATTCTTATAACAATGGTAAATGTCAGAGCAAAAACCATGAAGACAATTTTGTAAATTTGAGTTGATGAATGAGGTAGCTATTGAAGGAGACCTTATTATCTGTTTTTAGTCAACTCAATTTTCTATTTTATGTGTTTCACAAGGGAAAAGTTGTGTGTGTGCTCTCATACGTTTATATTTAAATTATATGATGTGTATTAACTGGAGAGAAAATAATTATGGGAGCTAGATTTGAGACGCCATTGCAGAAGATTATTTTATACCTCCATCGGAAGTTCAGTAAAAACACCAACTGTTTTTTTTGTCCAATTTCTTTGATGAAACCACTGAATGCTGTTTAGATATTGTTTGATGAAACCACTGAATGCTGTTTAGATATTGTTTGATGAAACCACTGAATGCTGTTTAGATATTGTTTGATGAAACCACTGAATGCTGTTTAGATATTGTTTGATGAAACCACTGAATGCTGTTTAGATATTGTTTGGGTCAACATGTTCCTCCTGTATTTTAAAGTTCGGGTAAACAGGGTTTAATCTTACAACCTTTAGTCAATCCTTGAGAAACTGCCCTGGGGCTGCAGGTAGCCTAGAGATTTAAGATCATTGGCCCAGTCACTGAAAGGTCGCTGGTTCGAATCCCCAAGCCAACTAGGTGAAAAATCTGTGCCATTGAGCAAGGCACTTAACCCTAATTGCTCCTGTAAGTTGCTCGGGATAAGAGCATCTGCTAAATGACAAATGTGAATGTACAATTTCCGAATGGTATGGAAAAAATTGTGTATGGAAGAATTGATTCTAGTTTGCTACGATTATTGATGTGACGTGTCAATGGATGGTGGTTAGTTTCTCTGGTTTTATGTGTTCTGTATGGTGTTTTGACAGTTGGTGTTGCTTGCAGGCTGTCACCAACCAACATTTTTACCAGTGTGTTTAACTGTAAGCAGCTGGGGGGGGGGGTTTATATAATATATTTAGATCATCTTCTGCAAAACCAAAGTCTGATTGAAAGGGGATATAGGCATACAGTATGTATTGGTACATCTCCAAGAAGACTTGGTGGTGGCACTGCTATTTGGTTTGCTTTTCTGGGACATTGAGCTGAGAGTGGCCAACTGTTCTGCAGAGTGATTTTTCTGGATGGGGAAAGAAGTCTTCATGGTAAAGAAACATGCATACCAACCTAATATCAAGGAAGAACAACCAGTGTCCTCTTCTCAAGATGGAGGGGTAATATTTCCCATGGAGCAGATGGGGAAAAACACTCATATTGTCCCAAAATGAACTGAAACTCCATGTTCATTTTATGTTTTAGATAAGATTTCTGTGTTATAATACTACTACTAATAATGACACTTCATTTGATTTTATATTGCTCTCTGGTCAACACTACAGAAAGGATGTTTTTGGGTTTCTTGACTCCATCTACTGTTGATTTGATGCATATGTGTTAGATGACTCCAGTGTGATGAACAGAAGGGAAAGCTCGGCTCCAATCAAATGTTTTAGTTGCTAGCAGTTTGAGGAATGCTGTAGCCCGAAGAATAGTACATTGAGTCATTCTCAGTGATGCTGTGAAGATTGTTTTGGGTATTTCCTTTCTCTTTATCATGTATCCCATGGACTGACACAATTATCAGTATCGGTGGTAGTGCGAAGTTGGGGACCAACTACAGACTCTATACATTGATCATGCAGTAAAAAAGCTAAGTAATTCCTGATGTTTCTTCTATCTTCATTTGATTGAGTGTCTGAGTATTATGGTCTTGACACCTTTTTGTCTTTATCACCTCCATGGCAGGAATGAGGACTGGACACTTTTGTAACACCTGCGCCGAACCCTTTAATAATTGACTTCTTTAAGACTTGTGACTCAATGAACCGGTGCTTAGAGTTTTAGCCCTAGATTTTTGGGGGGGCTAAAACTGCTTCTCTGACACTCCATCCGTCACATGTAGTTACTCTATTGTCTTCAATCATTCAAGAAAAGCATTGAGATTTGTTATTCTCATGTGAATTTTCCCTTTTATAATATATACAGCTTTAAACGAGTTGCTTTTAATGTGCCATGCCACTTCCTAAACAAACACCAACACCTGTGTGTGACTGGTGGGGGAGAATGGCCATCAGAATGTCCTGTTCTTGTGTTCAGCAGTGGTCATGGAGCGATCCTGGAGCCTGTTTCAACTCAATGTGGGTCAGGTTCATTGAATTGTCATTGCCTAGATGCTTATTTACGGCCCCTTTTTGTTAGTAAAATAAAAAATCATCTCTACTCTATTGTGGGTTCAGAAAATGGTCAAAAGATGCTCTTTAAAAATGTTTTTCCCCACATTCTCAACCGCTTAAAATGTTGGTTTGGTGTGAAGTTAGCTAGGACTTAGGGGGAGTGGAGACCCTGGTGTGAAGTTAGCTAGGGAGTAGAGGCCCTATAGTAGGGCTGTATTCCTGACCTCTTGTCAGTTTCTAAATATTTCTCAGAATGTGCAGAAGTATTTGTCATTCAAAAGTCTTTAGCTGTAAAAAGGATGAAAATAATCCTTTCGTCAAGTACAGTACTTGTCATGCGAGGCCATGGAATCTTAATCTATGTAGATGAATCGCTTGAAAAATAAAATGTAAATACTAAGCGTTTCCCTGTCCTGGCTGTCTGAGTTTTTAGCTCTGCAGATTTTACGATGGTATGCCAGATGTTTCTCACTTCAATGCTCTTGTTAAATTCTAGTTTCCCTTGATCTAAGTTATTCTACATGTTGCTAATATTTTCTCTACATGTCAGGTTGAATGAGTGGATGCATGTCATTGGGTTCTTCAGTGTTTAAATGTTGAGCCCTAAATGTTGTTTATAAATATCACAATTCTACATAAGCAGGACTGTCATGTCAAAAAAGAATTACATTTATTTTTTTCACGCTTGAAATGTTAATCAGGTGGTACCTCTTGTACAATCAGAGAGAAGAAAATAGTGGCAACAAATGTTACAGAAAATGCTATTCCTCAAGTAATGGTATATGGTCATTTCTCAGTCACAGTTGGTTATGCAAAATTTAGAATGTTCTACGCTGTGAAAAGATGCATAGGATAAAAGGTCTCGCTCACTGAATTTAATATTTGTGTTTACTTTAGTCAGCAATGTCTGTCTCCCTCAGTAATATTTACTATTGATAAAAGCTATTTACTGTTGGCTTACAGTATTCAGCAAAAGTCAGGCATATACAGTCAGCCTAGAGCAAATGTAGTATAAAATAAATTGCATATATCACATACTGTGCACTCACTCCCTCAAATGACAATGACAAATCACAGGTATAAAATTATATGGCTAATAAATACTAAAGTGCAATTTTTAAGACGTCTGTTCCTCGTAAAGAGGACTCCTCAGTCCATGGCTCATTTGTAGCTACAGCTGAAGTCGGAAGTTTACACACACTTAGGTTGGAGTCATTAAAACTTATTTTTCAACCACTCCAAAAATGTCTTGTTAACAAACTATAGTTTTGTGAAGTCGGTTAGGACATCGTTGTGCATGACACAAGTAATTTTTCCAACAATTGTTTACAGATTATTTCACTTATAATTCATTGTATCACAGTTCCAGTGGGTCAGAAGTTTACATACACAAAGTTGACTGTGCCTTTAAACAGCTTGTAAAAATTCTGGAAAATTATGTCATGGGTTTAGGAGCTTCTGATAGTCTAATTGACTTCATTTGAGTCAATTGGAGGTGTACCTGTGGATGTACTTCAAGGCCTACCTTCAAACTCAGTGCCTCTTTGCTTGACATCATGGGAAAATCAAAAGAAATCAGCCAAGACCTCATAAAAAAATGGTAGACCTCCACAAGTCTGGTTCATCCTTGGGAGCGATTTCCAAACGCCTGAAGGTACCACGTTCATCTCTACAAAACAATAGTACACAAGTATAAACACCATGGGACCACGCAGCCGTCATACCGCTGAGGAAGGAGACATGTTCTGTCTCCTAGAGATGAACGTACTTTGGTGCGAAGAGTGCAAATCAATCTCAGAACAACAGCAAAGGACCTTGTGAAGATGCTGGAGGAAACGGGTACAAAAGTATCTATATCCACAGTAAAACAAGTCCTATATCGACATAACCTGAAAGGCCGCTCAGCAAGGAAGAAGCCACTGCTCCAAAATCGCCATAAAAAAAGCCAGACTACAGTTTGAAACTGCACATGGGGACAAAGATTGAACTATTTGGAGAAATGTCCTCTGGTCTGATGAAACAAAAATGGAACTGTTTGGCTATAATGACCATCGTTATGTTTGGAGGAAAAAGGGGGATGCTTGCAAGCCGAAGAACACCATCCCAACCGTGAAGCATGGGGGTGGCAGCATCATTTTGTGGAGGTGCTTTGCTGCAGGAGGGACTGGTGCACTTCACAAAATAGATGGCATCATGAGAAAGGAAAATTAAGTGGATTTATTGAAGCAACATCTCAAGACTTCAGTCAGGAAGTAAAAGCTTGGCAGCAAATGGGTCTTCCAAATGGACAATGACCCCAAGCACACTTCCAAAGTTGTGGCAAAATGGCTTAAGGACAACAAAGTAAAGGTATTGGAGTGGCCATCACAAAGCCCTGACTTCAATCCTATAGAAAATTTGTGGGCAGAACTGAAAAAGCGTGTGCGAGCAAGGAGGCCTACAAACCTGACCTAGTTACACCAACTCTGTCAGGAGGAATGGGCTAAAATTCACCCAACTTATTGTGGGAAGCTTGTGGAAGGCTGCCTGAAAAGTTTGACCCAAGTTAAACAATTTAAAGCCAATGCTACCAAATACTAATTGAGTGTATGTAAACTTCTGACCCACTGGGAATGTGATGAAAAGAATAAAAGCTGAAATAAATAATTCTCTCTACTATTATTCTGACTTTTCACATTCTTAAAATAAAGTGGTGATCCTAACTGACCTAAGATGGAATTGTTACTAGGATTAAATGTCAGGAATTGTGAAAAACTGAGTTTAAATGTATTTGGCTAAGGTGTATGTAAACTTCCAACTTCAACTGTATCTGTAAAATTATCCCAAAGACGTGAGGTCTCAATGCACTGACTGCACTCAGCTCTGGCGGCCCTGCATTTGATGTCTTGGTAAGATCTGTGTGATCCTCCTGTTTCCTCTCCTCTCGATGGCGACATCAGACCCGTGGGGGTGGGGGCCTCAAAGCCTGGAAGATAAATGACATTGTTTAACTTAAGCCTGAAATTTTGTCCGAACATTAACATTTAATTAACCATCCCTTTAACTATTGTTGTCTATATATTAGTCTAGGGAAACAGCACTATGTGGGAGCTAACCCATTTGTCTTCGGAGACTACAGTGCCTTCAGAAAGTATTCAGATCCCTTTACTTTTTCCACATTTATTTAGGTTACAGCCTTATTCTAAAATTGATTAAATAGTTTTTTTCCCCCCTCATCAATCTACACATAATACCCCATAATGACAAAACAATAAAACGCTTTTTTAGACATTTTTTACATCAAAATGGAAATATCACATTTACATAAGTATTCAGACCGTTGACTCTGTACTTTGTTGAAGCACCTTTGGCAGCGATTACAGCCTTGAGTCTTCTTGGGTATGACACTACAAGCTTGGCACACCTGCATTTGGGGAGTTTCTCCCATTCTTATCTAAAGACCCTCTCAAGCTCTGTCAGGTTGGATGGGAGTGTTGCTGCACAGCTATTTTCAGGTCTCTTCAAAGATGTTCGATCAGGTTTAAGTCCGGGCTCTGGCTGGGCCAATCAAGGACATTCAGAGACTTGTCCTGAAGCCATTCCTGCATTGTCTTGGCTGTGTGCTTAGGGTCGTTGTCCTGTTGGAAGGTGATTTCCTATCTGTACTTTGCTCCGTTCATCTTTGCCTCTCCTCGCTAGTCTCCAACTTCCTGCCCCTGAAAAACATCCCCACAGCACGATGCTGCCACCACCATGCTTCACTGTAGTGATGGTCCCAGGTTTCCTCCAGACGTGACACTTGGCATTCAGGCCAAAGAGTTCAATCTTGAATCTTGTTCCTCATGGTCTGAGAGTCTTTAGGTGCCTTTTGGCAAACTCCAAGTGGGCTGTCATGTGCCTTTTACTGAGGAGTGGCTTCCGTCTGGCCACTCTACCTTAAAGGCCTGATTGGTGGAGTGCTGCAGAGATGGTTGTCCTTCTGGAAGGTTCTCCCATCTCCACAGAGGAACTCTAGAGCTATCTCAGAGTGACTATCGGGTTCTTGTTCACCTCCCTGCCCAAGGCCCTCCCTGTCCCCCGACTGCTCAGTTTGACCGGGTGGCCAGCTCTAGGAAGACTCTTGGTGGTTCCAAACTTCTTCCATTTAAGAATGATGGAGGCCACTGTGTTCTTGGGGACCTTCAATGCTGCAGACGTTTTTTTGGTACCCTTCCCCAGATCTGTGCCTCGACACAATCCTGTCTCGGAGCTCTACAGACAATTCCTTCGACCTCATGGCTTGGTTTTTGCGCTGACATGCACTGTCAACTGAGGGACTTTATATAGACAGGTGTGTGCCTTTCCAAATCATGTCGAATCAATTTAATTTACTACAGATTGACTCCAATCAAGTTGTAGAAACATCTCAAGGATGATCAATGGAAACAGGATGCATATGAGCTCAATTTCGAGTCTCATAGAAAAGGGTCTGAATACTTATGTAAATAAGCTATTTCTGTTTATTTTTAATACATTTGTCATTATGGGGTATTGTGTATAGATTGCTGAGTAAATGTTTGTATTCAATCCATTTTAGAATATGGCTGTAACATAACAAAATGTGGAAAAAGTCAAGTGGTCTGAATACTTTCCGAAGGGACTGTATATATTGAAATCTAATGGATTTCTTTTTTTTAAGCCCGTTGCATTTGTTTAGGATGTATCCATCATAATAACTAGATGCTGATATCCTCAACCATCACCATTACCTGTCGTACGGCCCTGAAGTCATGGGCTGGGGCTTGTGATTGGTTAGCAGCAGGAGGGGGTGGGGGCGGAGCACCCTTTGGTCGCTTGGGCTAGAAATTGTAAAGAGATGCATTAGCTAATAGGCACAAGTCCAGTTCATGAACACAATAATGATATCAACCAAATCCTACATTGAGATGATGCTCTATAAATCAAAAGGTATTTCACTGTTATTACCTGTTGTGGCATAGCGTTGTTTTGGCTGGGGATTGGCAGTTTGTTATTGTGGTTGTTGTACATGGTATAGGTTTTCTGCTGGGTATGGTAGCTGGTGGATGAGCAGACAGTGACATTTTGTATTCATTTAACCTTTATTTATTCAGGAAGTCCCATTACGTTCAGAAGACCTCAATTGCCAGGTCTCCCTTGTAAGAGATTATATTTCAATTCATCAAAAGGGTCATCTTGTTGCAGTGAAGTCTTTATAAACGGGCCACCTAGTGTACTCACCTAGGGAGAGTGGGGGACTGTTGTCTCTTCTTAAGGAACACAGCCACTACCCCAGCAATAGCAGCCAGGAGCAGCAGAGTGACTGTCACTGCAATGGCAATCAGTCCTTCTACAATCACACAGAGAGGGAGACTGTTATGGCAAGGTCTATGAGCTGAATGAAAGCTAAGAGCAAATCTTTTGGCAACACTTTACATGAAGATGTTCAAATACCTGTGTAGTAAAACACTAACACTCTAGTAACATTGCATTGACATGGGAAGTATTATCCCTTTTAACCACTGAAACCATGTTTTAAAAAAACAAAGATTTTCTGGATGTCTTTAGCAAGGTCTAAAGGGCCTACCTCTGGAGAGACCTGTGAAGCTTTCATCCTTTGTATCGCAGCCGGGAAGTAACCATCCTGGCTCACACTGGCACTCCATTTTGTGATTACACACCTGAAGTGGCACAATACAGAAACACATTATTATAATGGTTTTCTACAATTCTATTTTATTGTTTGTGGTGTGACCTGGAAAGATCTGCCCCAAACCGAGTGAATCGGAGGACATTTGTCAATGGCCTATGTTCCTTATAAGAGCCAAGGACCAAGTAAGTCATCCCCAAGCTCACAAATAGCAGAGACAGGGGCCGCTTGAAGCACTGTACTCACCGCATGTCCTTTACATAGTGCTGAGCAGTTGGTGACTCTAGGTCCGTAGGCTGTCTCAAAATCCACACATTCATTCTGGCTGCATACCTTGTTATAGAAGACGGGAAAGGGAACAAGGGTTAAGAGAAAATAACACTCGCCACATTAAATCTGACGTCTCATTTCATTTCCCCAAAACACAGCTAGAGGTACAGAAGCCTCGTTGGGAAAAGCCAAAAATATCACTACACCTTTCCATCATTACACTTGGTCCCAGTGTCCACCTGTCCAAAATCACTAGTGTGATCATCGTAGAATGAGGCTTTGCAGTCTGAGAATTTCACCATGCGACCGTAGTTGGGGTTGTCGTTACCGTTCTTGCAGAAGAGTTTCCCACACAGCACATCTCTACAGAGGAGAACAACGGTGAATCATATCAGTGATACACTGCTTCAGTAACGAACACTATAATCTGAGTAAGAAAAACGGTCTATTAAAATAGCATGGTATTGCTTGTCGGGACTCACTGTCTCTGGCAGGGGATGTACTGATCATTTGAAGGCCGTTTACAGTAGGCGTAGTACAGTCCTCTGGTGTTCTGCTCATAGCAGTACGTTCTGGCATTTCCAGCAGCTAAGGAGGGGATAACGCCCAATGTTACACAATGCGTTAGAGTAGTAGTGAAGCTACCATGTGTGTCCTCTGTGTCCACACTAATACACTACAGATGGAAAATGACAGGCAACAGTAAGGTTGTTGTGTGAGAATAGTTACCAGAAGAGCTACCTACATCACCTAAACAGATGAAAGGTGCATCAGTGTTGTTGAGACGGAAGGAAATGCTTTCACTTACATGGTCCATACATTTTCACACACTGGTCATGGTGCTGTGGACACTGGCCGTTGTTGCAGTACCCACGTCCTCCATCACAGGGAATCCCGTTGACAGTGAAGACGTCCTCGGGACAGTCGGCTGATTTCCCTGTGCAGTATTCTGCCAAGTCACAGTCATCATGCTTCATTCTGCACTCTCTGGACGAGGACAATATCTGTGGAGAGAGTTGTTGTTTCCATGTTTCGTATCACTAGCGTGATAGTCTTCCCGCAGCCGACTGCCATGAGTATGGCAAGATAGTCTATAAGCTTGGTGAAAGACGTGTCATGCTGCAACTGCACTCTGAATCTACTCTGTTTGCTGAAATAGAAGTTCAAAACTAGCCTGGCTGACACGCAGACCGACTTGGGACACAGCAAGCTGCTTTTGCCAGACAAGTTCTAAACAATACATATCCAAGACTAAGGAAATGTATTTTATTGTGATGCTATGGAAAATATTCTCCTTCCAGTAATTCCTTTACTTTTTAAGTTTCATAAAATGACAGAGTGAAAGTCAAATGTCTTTAATTTACTTGTACATTTGAGTCAAACAATCTTTGACATAGTTATGCGTGTCTGCTGCATGTCCACAAGAGGGCTTTTGTATCAAAGGAACACAGAAGGAAGTAAAGAGTGGACAGAGGGAAGATCTCAATTGCAAATATCTTGTCTCTTTCTCAAAACCCATTGGAGGAGAAGGTCAGAGGGGAGGGACCTCTGGCTTACTCATCCAATGGGTTTGAGAAGGAGATGGAGTATGCAATTGAGATCTTCCCAGAGCAGAGGCATGGTTGAACTGTGGTCTGCTCTCACCCAGTGGTGGAAAAAGTACTCAATTGTCCTATTTGTGTAAAAGTAAAGATACCTTAAAAGAAAATGACTCAAGTGAAAGTCACCCAGTGAAATTCTTCTTGAGCAAAAGTCTAAACGTATTTAGTTTTAAATATACTTAAGTATCAAAAGTATATGTAATTGCTAAAATATACTTAGGTATCAAACTACAAGTACAAATCATTTAAAATTCCTTATATTAAGCAATCCTGAAACTTAAACATAATTTACAAACAAAGCATGTGTTTAGTGAGTCCGTCAGATCAGAGGAAGTAGGGATGACAAGGGATGTTCTCTTGATAAGTGGGAATTATTAAATTTTCCTGTCCTGGTAAGCATACAAAATATAACTTTTGGGTGTCAGGGAAAATGTATTGAGTTAAAAGTACATCATTTTCTTTAGGAATATAGTGAAGTAAAAGTAAAAGTAAAAAAAAAAAAATAGAAATAGTAAGTTAAAGTACGGATAGCCCAAAAAACGACTTAATTAATACTTAAGTATTTTTACTTAAATACTTTACACTATTGCTCTCACCTTACAGTTGTCACAGCACGCTCCTGCAGCACACTCTGAGCCTTTAGTCAGTGTGCAGCTGGTGGCATTACAGCATGGGTTTGTACACTCCTATAACAACATCAAACCATACAGCACATGTCATTTTGATAATGATTTAAAGAGATCGGTATGTAAATACTGTATCTTAAAATAGTCAAGCCTCTGTGTATGTGTATACTTGGACTAGATACTAAGCGGTTTCCCACTGCATATTTACCCCTTAGTGTATTACACCACACTAAGACATACACTGACTAAGTAAAACAAACATTGTACTGTAGTAGGCTATCAAGAGAAACTGGAATTACAGGCCTCTGAAGCAAACAAGACTTGGCAAGAGAGGAGTGGTTCAGCAAGACAGGGACATAATAAGATAGTGTCTTATCAGCCTGACTAACAGGTCGGGACAGACTGACTTGACTAAATCACTCTACTTAACTCCAACTCTGACTTGAACGTAAACTGTGGATAAATATAATCAAAGTTTCTTATGCCTGCTTAACATATAGGTATGGCTATCATACGGTGCATGGACATGTACAGAATAGCCTGCTGTACTATGCACAGAAATGTGAAGCATGTTGAATTTGATCAATCTGAATCACATTACTGCTATGTCAGTACAGTCATTTGAAAAGAAATGTCCCAAACTTAGTAAACACGGGTTTTTCTGAGGTGGGCGGTGGAGGAGCTACATCAGTTATCGGGAAAGGTCTGTGCTTGTCATATACATTCCTTATGTTTACCCCTAGCCAAGGAAAACAGGCAAGATCAGACAAAGAGTAAATCTTATTCCCAGAAGTGTTTGTCTTCATCTGTCTTGTTGAAAAATAAATGTACTCTACATTTGATCAGATGCGGTCAAAGATTAAAGTTAACATTTTAGTAAAAGATATCTTTGAATAATATATATATTGTAATCACTTGACATCCTTGTATTAACTCCATGAGAACCAAAATACTTTTGTATGATTTGAATGGTGCCGTGTTGATCTAGGATAATGAGGGAAAATATACGAAAAAGGTGGTGCAAGGAAATGTAAATGATAGGTTCATTCACCTCCAGGGAGCCACAATCACACTGCTCTCCTATCTCCAGGAAGCCATTGCCACACACTGGGGTTGATTCCACATTCCGGTAGTCTGGCTTGTCCAGCAGACACTCAGGGTTACGATTATTCAGAAACCGCTCGTAGTTTACACTACTGCAGCTACTGAATGACTTTGGGATATCCCAGCTGAAAGAAACACTTTAGTTACCCAAATAGGCTATGTTTTCACTTAATAAAACCACTGAAGCACACGACTGTGCTATTGCTACACAGTCTCATGAGCTATGTTCCATGTAAATGTTTTTGCAATATGGCTGCTCTGTGTGTGTTATGGGCGGAGAACAATGCCTGTGTGTTCTTTAATAGAGGTTCCCTCTTCCTTGTACAACAAAATCAATCAGATGGTTTATCATTGACACCATTCCAATCTAGTCACAAGATTATATCTCAAAACAGTCCTTACCTGAGGGCCCCAGCCATTATACAACTATTCCCAGAACAAGTACAGGCACTGGAGTCATCGTGGTTCATGCCCAGGTTGTGGCCCATCTCGTGGGCCAATGTGGCCCCTACAGCAATGGCCCTGGGGTTGTGATCCTGTAGTAAAACCCATAGTTAACATTCAGTAAACCTGAATGTGTTGGACCATATTTCTCTTGTAAAATAAATGTTATATCAGTGAAACTGACATGGATGCATTGGTTAGTGATTACATTGCTATAGAGTATGAGTTACTGTTCCACTGTATTAAAGTGCACTACAATTGATCTTCCTTTTTTAGATTATCTACATGTCGGTTCATTGGCTAATTTACCATTTGAAATTATTACTTCCTCCATTCACATGATTTTTTTTTAAATTTCACATACGTATTTCTAAAATGAGTTAACCTTGCAATTCAACACACAATTTCTTATTTGGAAACATCACTTCTTGGAAACTTGGCAACATCTCTCTGTTGTCCCCTTATTGCAATACCACGTGAAGCAACATTTAGTTGAAATACCTCAAGCAAATACAGTACTATTACCACATTCAAATAATGGCAGCTCATCGTGTAGGCAAATGTAGGGATACGGTCCAAACACTTAAAAGACACACCCTATACCCTCAGCTCTCAAATTAAAAGGACACTTCTGATGACGTATCATGACGTCTGATGAGTATACACTTGCAGGCCAAGGGGCGAGGGAGAAAGGAATTATTTTTAAATGGACCACCCTTGGCCACCGGTAGCTTGTGGGTGCTTTATATGTGGTACAGTAAATTATGAGTGCATGTCTACTTATATTAAATATATAATTATGAATATACGCATACTGTATGATAGCTAGCAAATTATTTAGCAAACTAACGTTAGGCTGCCTAGCTGGAACTTCAAAAGGAAAATGTTTTATTTCTACAATTTCTAAAAGAGACGTGTTTGTGCCATCATGTGCATTAGTAGCACAATTTCTAACTTATTTGCATTCGTTTTTACTTATACTTGTATGTTGACTTCTCCATTGATGTTTTTACGTTTTCGTGGACTTTTCTTAGTGGATGTACAATTGTCGCAAATTGAATTATGGGGAGTTTCAGGCCCCGGAGTGAACATAATTGTACACTCGTAAACTTGACTAAAAACAAGGGCTGAGGGGCTTACGTTGCAAACATCCCTTGCTTGGCTAATCCCTTGGACCGTCCTCCAAGATGGCGACGGAGATTCCCCTAAGGGCATAAGGCGAGGGTAAGTGGACGAGGGTGTGTCTTTTATGAGTTTGAACCACAGCCAAGATCTAATGAAATGTACTTTACCTGCACAATCCCAACTGAATGATCTGAACATAGAGTCCCAATGAAGGCCAGACCCACCGTCGATCCCTCAAAGTCAATGCCACTGAAACACAGGGAACAAGAAACATATGAACCCCACATATGGATATATATCAAGCACCCATACATGTCACATACTCATGTTAAGGTAATGATTGTAGCTCAGTTGGTAGAGCATGGTGTTTGCAACACCAGGGTTGTGGGTTCAATTCCCACGGGGGGCCAGCACAGGAAAAAAAAATTAAATGTATGAAATTGTATGAAATGTATGCATTCACTACTGTAAGTCGCTCTGGATAAGAGCGTCTGCTAAATGACTAAAATGTGGGTCTATCAAGAATAATGTTCCAAACCAAGATGGCCTCCTTATCAGGTGACCCATCAGCTGACTGTCACCTGACCCTATTTAGCTGTCTGACAAGCACACCAATAGAGAATGATAGAGGCCTCTAGTGTCCAAAAGATTCCACCATTTTAATGTAGTCAACTGGGTGGGACATCCAACTTCAATGGCTGATCTCTCCTGGTGATCTTGTTGGAGTCATGTCATTGGAGGACTTCCGGTATGCGCTCGTGTTATCTGCCTCTTTGATGTGTTATATTTAAGCAATAAGGCACGAGGGGGTGTGGTATATGGCCAATATACCACGGCTAAGGGCTGTTCTTAGGCACGACGCAACGCGGAGTGCCTGGATACACCCCCTGATATATCAGCCTTATACCACAAAACCCCAAGGTGCGTTATAGCTATTATAAACTGGTTACCAACATAATTAGAGCAGTAAAAATACAGGTTTTGTCATACCCGTGGTATACGGTCTGATATACCACGGCTGTCAGCCAATCAGCTTTCAGGGCTCGAACCAACCAGTTTATAATCCTGTTTATCTTGTACTCAACTCAAACCTTGAGAGCCTCACAGATATGTGTTTAATCAGAGAGTCAGAGATAGAGGTGAGGCACTTTAGATGAACAATTCCATTTATTTTAGTTAGCTGATTAAGTGTGCGTTGTGGCCCACTTGAAGGTGTGTCCAGGCCTACCTGATGAAGTGTGCATTGTGGCCCACTTGAAGGTGTGTCCAGGCCTACCTGATGAAGTGTGCATTGTGGCCCACTTGAAGGTGTGTCCAGGCCTACCTGATGAAGTGTGCATTGTAGCCCACTTGAAGGTGTGTCCAGGCCTACCTGATGAAGTGTGCGTTGGGGCCTTCCTAATAAGTTGTGTACGTCATGACCTACCTGATGAGGTGTGCGTTGTCATGATGCTTGGTGTTGACCAGGTTGCTGTTCCTCCACTTGGTAAAGGCATCCAGGGTGGCACCAGCAGGGGCGGTCACTGATATCTTATCATTGTCTGACCATACCTCCAGACCAACCAAGGCAATGAAGGTGTTGAGGGGCTTGTATACCTGCAGGCAGATTAATTGCATGGTGAGGTGAGACTCTCTCCATTAAAACAAGTAAGGGTATTTTACCCGGACACAGATTAAGAATAGTCCTGGACTAAAACAAATGGAGATAGGTTCTCCGTTGAGTTTATTTTCTTGTCCTTTTTTGTCTAGGCTTAATCTGTGTCCTGGAAACCGGCCTTAACAGTTCATTGGATAACAATGACTTCCTACAGTCCCACCATGACGCCTGCATGTTTTGGACTTCTAACCCTATAAAAACGCTGTGTTTGAGCTACAGACTTCTGGGTTGTACATTTGGATTTGCCTATTTCTGCAACCAATTAGTCTGTGCAATTAATGGGTGGCGGAGCTAGAGCAGTGTTTGTGAGATAAGGTGTTGTGGCTCAGCACTTTTAAAAAACATTTCTTTATCTTTAGTTTGAGCTACAAACTATTAAAGGATATCTAGGAAAATCGGAGACTCTCATGAACATGTTTTGCTCTATGACACTCACAAGCCACACAAAGAAAGGGGTTGCTCTACATAGAAAATCATACTGTAATATACTCAGAGTTGCTGTCACAAACTCCAAACAGTTGTCACTGACTAGTTGGATATTCATTTCCCACTGAGCAAACAATTTATTTTCAATGACAGCATTCATGTAAATTCATTTTTTATCAGGTTTTTACATGTCAATAAAACTCATGAATGCAATTGTTTATGTCAAATTGTTTTGTGTTCTACTTGTAGCCCTGGTTGTCCTGAAAAGAAAATGGTAAAACACTTAATTATGCACCACCGAGAGCATCCTGAATGGTTTCATCACCGCCTGGTAAGGCAACTGCTCAGCATCTGACCTTAAGGCGCTACAGAGGGTAGTGCGTATGGCCCAGTACATCACTGGCCCTAAAAATTGCCAAAGACTCCAGCCACCCTAGTCAGACTGTTCTCTCTGCTGTTCTTCGGCTTGCAAGCATCCCCCTTTTTCCTCCAAACATAACGATTGTCATTATGGCCAAACAGTTCTATTTTTGTTTCATCAGACCAGAGGACATTTCTCCAAAAAGTATGATCTTTGTCCACATGTGCAGTTGCAAACCATAGTCTGGCTTTTTTTGCCGGTTTTGGAGCAGTGGCTTCTTCCTTGCTGAGCGGCCTTTCAGGTTATGTCGATTTAGGACTTGTTTTACTGTGGATATAGAAACGTTTGTACCGGTTTCCTCCAGCATCTTCACAAGGTCCTTTGCTGTTGTTCTGGGATTGATTTGCACTTTTCGCACACAAAGTACATTCATCTCTAGGAGACAGAATGCATCTCCTTCCTGAGTGGTATGACGGCTGCGTGGTCCCATGGTATTTATACTTGCATACAATTGTTTGTACAGATGAACGTGGTACCTTCAGGCATTTGGAAATTGCTCCCAAGGATGAATCAGAGTTGTTGGAGGTCTACATTTTTTTCATGAGGTCTTGGCTGATTTCTTTTGATTTTCCAATGATGTCAAGCAAAGGGATACTGAGTTTGAAGGTAGGCCTTGAAATACATCTACAGGTACACTTCCAATTGACTCAAATTATGTCAATTAGCCTATCAGAAGCTTCTAAAGCCATGACATCATTTTCTGGAATTTTCCAAGCTGTTTAGGCAGTCAACTTAGTGTATGTAAACTTCTGACCCACTGGAATTGTAATACAGTGAATTATAAGTGAAATAATCTGTCTGTTAACAATTGTTGGAAAGATTACTTGTGTCATGCACGAAGTAGATGTCCTAACCGACTTGCCAAAACTATAGTTTGTTAACAATAAATTTGTGGAGTTGTTGAAAAACGAGTTTAATGACTCCAACCTAAGTGTGTGTACACTTCCGACTTCAGCTGTATGCATAGTTACTATACAAATTACCTCGACTAACCTGTACCCCCGCACACTGACTCGGTACCGGTACCCCCTGTATATAGCCTCATTATTGTTATGTAATTTTGTTGTGTTACTTTTTCTTATCACTTTAGTTTATTTAGTAAATATTTTCTTAAGTATTTCTTGAACTGCATTGTTGGTTAAAGGCTTGTAAGTAAGCATTTCACAGAATGTGACAAATCCAATGTAATTTTTTTTTATATGATTTCAAAATAAGGGCTGGACATGCAGATAAATGAAGGTCAGCTAAATAAATAGGCATTTTTGCTGTGGTCTCACGACTGATAGGGTTCAAATATAGTGAGGTTTCAGTTGAATGACCTTCACAAGGCAGAGAAGAAAACAAGTACTGTACAAGCATAGACAGAAGACAAAAAGGTGAGGAATTTTTTTTACATGGAGGTGTTGGGTGACTGGACAGCAGGGACATGCTCCTGTCTAGGTGCTTTTAGTGACGCAGGTCTATTTACATGCAATAGTGTTGCTTTGAATTGTATTGGGTTGCACAAAAACAGTCCGTGGGAAGCCAGAAGTTAAATACAATTCCATTTCAACTTAATGTTGAAACCGCAGGACGGTTGGTCTAAAAAAATATCATATTATTAAACAGACTTTCCAAACGTGGCTCTGTTGTAGAGCCATTTTCTCTGTGCTTACCTCATGTCAAAATAAAAGTCATGCACATGTGCCATATGTGGAATAAAATGTTAAACTTGTGGGGAACTTTTATTTTGACATGAGTTAAGCGGAGAGAAAGTGGGTGTACAACAGATCCACATTTGGAAAGCCTGTTTAATTACAATTGGCTCATTCATCCCCCTCCTCTCCCCTGAAACTATTCCCCAGGTCGTTGCTGTAAATGAGAATGTGTTCTCAGTCAACTTACCTGGTAAAATAACGGTAAAAAAAAAAAAAAAAAATATGGTCCATTAGATATTTTGTCTCAAATTCCAGCCATCATAATGATCAACATTCCTGCTCTGTTCCCACCGGCACAGTAAGTTGGAATGGAATTGCATTTAACTTCTGGCTTCCCATGGACTGTTTTTGTGGAACCCAATACAACTGAAAGCAACTCTAGTGTATGTAAATACACTCATGTTGCTAAAAACACCTATTGTAGGAACTGTTGGGGATCTTATACGGGATTTACTGGCAGTTTGCTAATACTGCCACCTTGCAGTGACTGACTCACCATGTTGACAAAGTTGACCACTTCAAACATCCTCTTACGCAGCTCCCTGAGGTTACTCTTCATGTTCTTGTACTGAAATAGCATAATGTTATAGTACACTCACAAGAGAACAGCGGAGATCCTTTTTCACAATGCATTACTCACTACTGACTCATCAGATTCTGTATACTGAACAAAAATATAAACGCAATATGCAACAATTTCTAAGATTTTACTGAGTTAATTTGAGGAAATCAGTTAATTGAAATAAATCCATTAGGCCCCAATCTATGCATTTAACATGACTGGGAATACAGATATGCATCTGCTGGTCACAGATACCTTAAAAATAGGTAGGGGCTAGGATCAGATAACCAGTCAGTATCTGGTGTGACCATCATTTGGCTAATGCAGCGCGACACATCTCCTTCACATAGAGTTGACTGTGGCACGTGGAATGTTGTCCCACTCCTCTTCAATGGCTGTGCGAATTTGCTGGATATTGGCGGGAAATGGAACACATCGGTCCAGAGCATCCCAAACATGCTGAATGGGTGACATGTCTGGTGAATGTGCAGGCCATGGAAGAATTGTGTACAGATCCTTGCAACATGGGGCCAGGCATTATCATGCTGAAACATGAGGTGATGGCGGTGGATGAATGGAATGACAATGGGCCTCAGGATCTCCTCATGGTATCTCTGTGCATTCAAATTGCCATCGATAAATGCAATTGTGTTCATTGTCCGTAGCTTATACCTGCCCATGCCATAACCCCACCGCCACAATCAGGCACTCTGTTCACAACATTGACATCAGCATACCACTCACTCACACGATGCCATACACGCTGTCTGCCATCTGCCTGGTACAGTTGAAACCGGGATTCATCTGTGAAGAGCATAATTCTCCAGTGTGCCAGTGGCCATCGAATGTGAGTATTTGCCCGCTGAAGTCGGTTACAATGGCAGTCAGGTCAAGGCCCTGGTGAGGACAACGAGCACGCTGATGAGCTTCCCTGAGATGGTTTCTGACAGTTTGTGCAGAACTTCTTCGGTTGTGCAAACCCCCAGTTTCATCAGCTGTCTGGGTGGATCATCTCAGACCATTCTGCAGGTGAAGAAGCCAAATATGGAGGTCCTGGGCTGGCATGGTTACACATGGTCTGCGGTTGTGAGGCCGGTAGGACATACTGACAAATTGTCTAAAACGACGTTGGAGGTGGCTTAAGGTAGAGAAAGGAACATTCAATTCTCTGGTAACAGCTCTGGTGGCCATTCCTGCAGTCAGCATGCCAATTGCATGCTCCCTCAAAACTTGAGACATCTGTGGCATTGTGTTGTGTAACAAAACTGCACATTTTACAGTGGCATTTATTGTCCCCCAGCACAAGGTGCACCTGTGTAACGATCATGCTGTTTAATAAGCTTCTTGACATGCCACACCTGTCAGGTGGATGGATTATCTTGGCAAAGTATAAATGCTCATTAACAGGGATGTAAACAAATTTGTGCACCACATTTGAGAGAAATAAGCTTTTTGTGCCTATTGGAACATTTCTGGGATCATTTACTTCAGCTCATGAAACATGGGACTAACACATTACATGTTGTGTTTTATATTTTTGTTTATTATAGATATAGGTTGGTTTGATCTAAATATAATTTGGTAAAGTAATGGCCAATTAAATAATGTTAACGAAATATTGTCGTATGAAATGTTCAAGTGTATTGTGTTGATTCTGGTAAAGGTGGGACTTGTATTTCTGACGTATTTGTCTGCGAGTTCTTACCTCACGGTTGTCTGCAACGAGGACGAGCTCAACATACTTTTGCTGTTGCAGTAGAGATGGACCCTAATAAACAGGAAACCATTGTTGTAATATATATGGTTAATTTATTTTTAGGAAGGAAGTGTAGTGTGCTCATCCAACTTGAGTCAAGGTGCAACCCCAAAAATGTGATCATCATTGAAAAGAAAAAGGCGCCACCCTCGCTTACCATTAAAAACTCAATGTTTTTTCAAGCAAAGTTAAAAAGATTGACGTTTCAGCTATCAATGGCTTTCATTAGAACACATAATTTCCTGTTCTTCTATTTCTGTTTTGATGTGAGATACCACATCAGACTATATTTAAATGGGGAAATTTCAAATATATTAATAGATTGTATGTCTTACTGAGGCTCGAGAGCGGCTCTTGCTAGTTATGGGAGGGTAGTCTGCATTCCAGCTAGTGTTGGTGACTCCACACACCACCGGCTTGGAACTCTGGTCCTCGTATTTCAGAACTGCGTGATCGCCATCATCCCCCCCTGACAGAGGCTCAATCAGGTACCTTTGGGCGGCTGTTCTGAAATATCCCCTAAAATAAAAACATATAATTGACATGACACAACTGATTTGGGGTATAAAATAGTGTTTCACTGTGGACTTACACTACTGGTCAGAAGTTTTAGAACACCTACTTATTCAAGGGTTTTACTTTATTTTTACTATTTTCTACATTATAGAAATACATCAAAACTATGAAATAAAACATATGGAATCATGTAGTAACCAAAAAAGTGTCAAACAAATCAAAATATATTTTATATTTGAGATTCTTCAAATAGCCACCCTTTGCCTTGATGACAGCTTTGCACACTCTTGGCATTCTCTCAACCAGCTTCACCTGGAATGCTTTTCCAACAGTCTTGAAGGAGTTCCCACATGTGCTGAGCACTTGTTGGCTGCTTTTCCTTCACTCTGCGGTGCGACTCATCCCAAACCATCTCAATTTGGTTGAGGTCGGGCGATTGTGGAGGCCAGGTCATCTGATGCAGCACTCCATCACTCTCTTTCTTGGTAAAATAGCCCTTACACAGCCTGGAGGTGTGTTGGGTCATTTTCCTGTTGAAAAACAAATGATAGTCTCACTAAGCCCAAACCAGATGGGATGGCGTATCGATGCAGAATGCTGTGGTAGCCATGCTGGTCAAGTATGCCTTGAATTCTGAATAGATCACAGACAGTGTCACCAGCAAAGCACCCCCACACCAGAACACCTCCTCCTCCATGCTTTATGGTGGGAAATACACATGCGGAGATCATCCGTTCACCCACACTGCATCTCACAAAGACACAGCGGTTTGAACCAAAAATCTCCCATTTGGACCAGACGAAAGGACAAATTTCCACCGGTCTCATGTCCATTGTTCGTGTTTCTTGCCCCAAGCAAGTCTCTTCCTCCTATTGGTGTCCTTTAGTAGTGGTTTCTTTGCAGCAATTTGACCATGAAGGCCTGATTCACACAGTCTCCTCTGAAAAGTTGATGATGAGATGTGTCTGTTACTTGAACTCTGTGAAAAATGTATTTGGGCTACAATTTCTGAGGCTGGTAACTCTAATGAACTTATCCTCTGCAGCAGAGGTAACTCTGGGTCTTCCATTCCTGTGGCGGTCCTCATGAGAGCCAGAGCCAGTTTCATCATAGCGCTTAATGGTTTTTGCAACTGCACTTGAAGAAATTTTCCAAGTTCTTGAAATTTTCCGTATTGACTGACCTTCATGTCTTAAAGTAATGATGGACTGTCGTTTCTCTTTGCTTTCTTGAGCTGTTCTTGTCATAATATGGATTTGGTCTTTTACCAAATAGGGCTATCTTCTGTAATTCCCCCCCTACCTCGTCACAACACAACTGATTGGCTCAAATGCATTAAGAAGTAAATAAATTTGACAAATTAACTTTTAAGAATGCACATCTGTTAATGAAGCCTCATGAAGCTGTTTGAGAGAATGCCAAGAGTGTGCAAAGCTGTCATGGCAAAGGGTGGATATTTGAAGAATCTCAAATATAAAATATATTTTGATTTGTTTAACACTTCTTTGGTTACTACATGATTCCATATGTGTTATTTCATAGTTTTGATGTCTTCACTATAATTCTGCAACATAGAAAATAGTAAAAATAAAGAAAAACCCTTGAATGATTGGTGTTCTAAAACTTTGCTGTAGAAATGTGGGGCTGCCTACCTGAGTCCATCGCAGGTGCTCATGCTGACCGTTGACTCACTGTCATTCACAATAGTGCCGTGGTAGTAGCAGTGGTCCTGGAGAAGAGAATTCATTTAAAGGTTTAAGGGCCTTCTAATCAAGACACTTCTACACAGCCTCCTGCTACCTATCAAGGGTTTGTTATAATCACTTACCACATCCTGAGGCGTAGAGGTGACTGGTGTACCATCCTCAGTGTAGTAAGTCTCACTATAGTCGTTGGTGAGTAATTCGCTGAGGGAACCAAAATAAAGTTATTCATTCCATTATTTCATCAGGCACCTACATGTTCAAAGGAATTTATGCTGTGGTAAAACAAAATTGTGTCATTCCATTAATGACGTTTGACAATGATGCAGTGTGTGATTATAAAGGAGAACTGAAAATTACACTGTGGTAAGACAGTTCTCTACATACTGACCGTTCTTAAGGGGAATGAAGAAGCATGTGATCATTCTACTGATGTTGTGTGAGAGGTTAACATTTTGGAGAAAAAGATTGAAGGAGGCTTTTGCTAGAGTACATACCCATTCTTCTCCAGATGCATCTCAATGTCTTTCCCACCCACTCTCATTGCATACTTCATAGTTTCCAGTCTGGATGACTGATGGAGAGAATTAGGTCACACTTTATATGGATAGTTTACTATACTGTCTGTTGATCAGCAACTGCTTGCTACATTTAGGGCTAGGGTTAGGGTAAAGGTTAAGTTTAAGGTGAGGGTTAGTAGATAGTTAGTTGAAATGTTACTGATAGACTGTAGATACTTTGTAGAGCATCTACAGATGGACTATCCAAATAAAGTGTTACAGAGAATTAGGATTAGTTGATACCCTAGATGCAGTATAATATCTCCTCACTACATTAACATGGTTGGTCTTCCACCACTTTATTACAAGCATTAAACACAGTTGTTAACAAATAATATTTTGGTAATTGGTGTGTATTTCACATCAAAACAGCTCCTGTGCAGGGAGGAAGAACAGGAGAAGACTTACTTGTGTTTCTCTTTTCTGCAGAGAATGTAGCCTGATGGGTCGGACCACCTCATAGTCGCTCACTCCTTCAAGCGGACCATGACTCACTGTGGGGAGATAGAGAGAGAGATGGAGTGGTAGAGAGATGAGAGAGAATTCAACAATGGACCAACTTTGTCTATCGCAACACTGATCCTATCTATTCTTAACATAATAACCTGGAGAGGATGATGTTAGCCTGCTTGTCTCCAGGTATTGACTGGTCCAATGGTAAGGAACCGTCAGGTGGCAGTATAGCAGTGTTTTGCCCTTGAACTGCAGCAGCACAATCCCGGCTTTCCTTATATAAGTTACTCTATTGAAATTCCTGGTCTCCTGAACATTTCATTTTGATCGTCTGGTTGTTCATCAACTTCCAGCCACTTCATCCCCACAGTCCCTTGTGCAGCCAACCCTGTAATTATGGGTATGGGCTATTCCATTGTGTGTGTCTACCAAACCATGACAAATTAATGTGTGGTGCGTACACTAACAACATAGTTGGACCTTTGGTTGAGCTACGGCAACTATCTTGTAATGAAAGCTTCTGCTGACTTGGCCCTATCTTTTAATAAGCTTGGGCTTTGTGCGGAACTTTAATGCATTTCATTATTGTTTACACATTGTTTCTTCAAACTACAGAATGAATACCGCAGATACACAATGAACACAGGCTGTTTGACCCTTGCATACGATAATAGACTGTGATAGACTTGTATCCTGTCCAGGGGATGTACTTGTACATCAGGCTGCCTCACTCTACAGAACCAGGACATACTGTAGACTCCTGCTCCTATGAGCGTTCCAGCAATAATTATACTCTGTGTTATGTTTTGTTCTTGTATGACACAAATGGATACAGATGCTTCGTTATTTTGATGCCTTTTCTTGTTCTTTGTCAGGCCTGTTTTGATTTGTACTTGACCATGGCCATTGAATTGCAATACATATCCACTGCTTTGGGATTGGGCCACAGAGGAACATTGGGAATTATGTAATTATATTGGTCATTTCGTTTTCCAGTCACTTCCACCTTTGTGCAATAGCTGTGGGATGAGGTTATTATATTTTGTAAACGTATGGGTATTTTCAAGTGAATTTGCATGATTTGCGGGCTTTTTAATTGTATGTTTTACAACGAACGGTTCACATTAAAACAAACAATACTGAGCAAATGAGGCAATCTCATTCCATGTCTCTACTTATTGGAAGAGCTAAGGTTTTGAAATGCTGGCCATGCCCACGACAATCAGGGTGAATTTACCAGATAATGCAATTATCTCTGTGTTGTCATTCTATCCATTCCTTGGATTTATTCATTACGGAAAATGTTTACCGTTTAAAAACCAAACGGAAGCAAACAGAGCAATATGATCGTTTCTGTTGGACAAATTCAGGAAGGTCCCTCCTCGTTTGATTCGGGTTGCTTCCATTTAAGAAATGTTTTTCAACAAAATCTGTGTAACGAATGCACCCTACGTGTGTCAATACTTACTAACACTACTACAATGTGAAAATGAGTCTAAGTTAAGGTTTCATCACTAAGTGTATTTACAGGGGCTTACAGGTAGTACCTGCCTGACTCACCTCACCTGATCAGGTAAGGAGAAAGAGAGAGAGAGAACTGAGAAATGTGGCATTGTTGTGGTATAAAGTCCAGTTACAGCCACACAATTTACTACTGTAATTACTACTGTAACTATTATACTATCTAGAACTGATAGCATGATAGCACTGTCTAGTGCTCTGTCGGTGCCACAGGTTTTAATCATGACTTTCTGTATTTCCAGAAGCCATGAAAGAAACAAATGGATAAAAAGTAGTTTCGACTGAAATCTACACTGATTGAAGTGGATTTAACAAGTGACATCAATAAGGGATCATAGCATTCAGCTGGATTCACCTGGTCAGTCTCTGTCATCCTAATGTTTTGTACACGCGTTGTACTTTTGCTGCTATTTCGAATTCTGTTACTTAACAAATCCATGTGGAAATCTGAAAGCTCACATAGACTTCCAATTTAACCAAAACATTATTTCACTCCCTCAGAAAAACATATACAGTAGAGATATTATTTCCCCCTCTTCATCTAAATATTTTTGCAGTATTAAACAACTCATATTATATTTATTCCTCACTTTAGAAATCCTTGTTTTACTTTCTCCCATGAAAATATCTATACAGTCACTGTAGTAGTCTGATTAAAGTGCACTGAGAAGATGGCTGACTGGGGTTTAGTTAACCTGTCATTGTATTGTGTGGAGATGGGTGTATCCAATGACTTACCTGAGAGATTGAGTGAAGCAGTTAGGGTAAAGATCCACAATATATGTTTATGTGCCATTGTCGACGTGCAGACAGCTGCTGAAACAGAAGAGAGTGACTGAGAGGCTTTATAGGTTACATGGCTGCATGCTCATGTCATGTTATCTACCGTCCACAGGCCACACCTTATTAGTATCACACTTCCTGATTGTAATAGCTAGTGTACACACAACTTGCTACAGTGTGTGTGTGTCCCAAATGGCACCCTGTTCCCTATAAAGTGTACTGCTTTTGACGAGAGCCCTATGGGCCCTGGTCAAATGTAGTACTCTACAGAGGGAATAGAGTGCCATTTGGGATGCACCCAGCGACTTGTATAAACACACTCCAGGTTAATTGAAAGAATGCAGGGGAAAATACCAGGCACCAATGGTGTTGAAGGTGTTAACACAACATTCTTTTTGCATAACTTTGGCTTTTTTCCTGTAACCTCCCGTCCTACCAACATACGCACGCATGCAAGCACACACACACATACACACACAATGGCAACAGTTAGAAAATATATATTTGTCAATTCACTTTTAGAAGTGCATCTTCATAGAGATAAAATAAAAGAGTTTAAACCAGTTTCTGGAGAAGCTATGTTCCCACAGTTCCCTTTATCATTACAATACAGATATTAGTAACAGTAAGTTAATACATTTTTATTTGTACCTTTTTATTTAGAAGACTTAGTTCTCCTTCAGCTTGCCTGAAACCCATGAGTCAGCTTGAAACAGCTTGTGGTCTGTATGACGATGATGATGATGATGATGATGATCACTGTAAATGTCCTATTTAGGAGTTTCATAAAGCATTTCACTTCTCTTTTCTATGTTGTCACACTCTGTTAAGATTTACTGTTCAAATATAGCCGAGACAATTCATTGTTCATGTCAAATAAAGACTCGAACCCTATCAGTAGCAGTTTTGATGCCCAGCGGCTCTCTCACCCTATACGCATGCTTAGATCACACCCAAAATACTGACACGTCTAAGACAATAAGGCTCTCTCACCCTATACACATGCTTAGATCACACCCAAAATACTGACACGTCTAAGACAATAAGGCTATCTCACCCTATACGCATGCTTAGATCACACCCAAAATACTGACACGTCTAAGACAATAAGGCTATCTCACCCTGTACGCATGCTTAGATCACACCCAAAATACTGACACGTCTAAGACAATAAGGCTCTCTCACCCGCTATACGCATGCTTAGATCACACCCAAAATACTGACACATCTAAGACAATAAGGCTCTCTCACCCTATACGCATGCTTAGATCACACCCAAAATACTGACACATCTAAGACAATAAGGCTCTCTCACCCACTATATGCATGCTTAGATCACACCCAAAATACTGACACGTCTAAGACAGTAAGGCTCTCTCACCCACTATATGCATGCTTAGATCACACCCAAAATACTGACATGTCTGAGAAGACAATAAGGCTCTCTCACCCTATACGCATGCTTAGATCACACCCAAAATACTGACACGTGTGAGAAGACAATAAGGCTCTCTCACCCTATACGCATGCTTAGATCACACCCAAAATACTGACATGTCTGAGAAGACAATAAGGCTGTGTCTCACACTAGAGAAGGATGGCTAGGCCATTCCAGAACACTGGGGAGAAATGTATGCTGTGTCCCTGGGGATCTAATAATAGCAAACATACGTAAGTCATACTTTCTTCTCAGATGAGACCATCTCTCTACTTTAATGGTATAAACTACCCCATGGGTACACTAGGTGTAGGCCTACTACCTATTTTAAAGTGTGTGGTTTTTCAATGATCTGGTGGCACTGTGATACATGGTTGACAATGAAAGAATGAGGTGCCCTGAGGCTGATTGGCTGGGAATGACCCATCTCAAGAATCTCATGGTTGAGAATAGGGTCACTGGGTTATGTCTCTGTTCACTGCATTGACAAAGATGTTGGTTGCTCAATCAGTAAGAAATGCACTGTGATTAGGGCTGTGATGGTGACCATATTACCGCCACACCGGTGGTCACGAGTCATGAAGGCAGTCAAATTCCACGTGACTGTTTAGTCACGGTAATTAGGCTTCTGGTCTGATACTGCTGATGGTCATTAGTAGCCTTCCAAATTTGCTAACTGCCTGGTACTCAGCACTCTATTGTCCCTCTAATCACTCTTGACATCGATGCAAATGTGATATAAAATCTAATCAAACACTTAATGAGTCCCCATGAGCTCATGTTGTGCAACATTTCTATAGGCTATGCAATTGTGTGAGAAAACAGAGTGATGGCCTCTGTTAAAAAGAGGAGTATCCCATCAGCTTTATATAGGCTAGGCCAACTCTATTTATTTCTCAACCTTCCTAATATTAAGTACATTGCTTCTCTTTACAACAGGAGTATAGCCTACCTGGCTGGCATTAAAATGAACCACGGGAAAAGCATCCTCTTTCCGCCAATCAAGTGTATAGATTACATGTATTTTCCCCGTTGCTCCTGTTTTGAGACAGGTGCATGATAATGGTCCATTCAAAATAAAAACACATTTCACACATTATTTAGTATATGTAGAGACAAGATTAAATCAAGTATGGTGTGATGGGTGACATTATTAGCTTGTCAGTTGTGAATGACAGATTTTCACTTTTGAATGATGTCCAGCTTAAGGCAAGAAACAGCCATGCTTTTTTATATTTTTTTACTTTTTCAAATCATAGTCGCACACCTTATGTAGCCTAGCCCATAGGCCTAGAAGGTTTGTATCACAACTAAAGTGGCCAAATAAATTCTCAAAATGAAGCACATTAGTCCGCTTTACAATGGGTGTAGAGTCTAACTGGCATACATACATACAGTGCCTTGCGAAAGTATTCGGCCCCCTTGAACTTTTTGACCTTTTGCCACATTTCAGGCTTCAAACATAAAGATATAAAACTGTAATTTTTTGTGAAGAATCAACAACAAGTGGGACACAATTATGAAGTGGAACGAAATTTATTGGATATTTCAAACTTTTTTAACAAATAAAAAACTGAAAAATTGGCCGTGCAAAATTATTCAGCCCCTTTACTTTCAGTGCAGCAAACTCTCTCCAGAAGTTCAGTGAGGATCTCTGAATGGTCCAATGTTGACCTAAATGACTAATGATGATAAATAGAATCCACCTGTGTGTAATCAAGTCTCCGTATAAATGCACCTGCTCTGTGATAGTCTCAGAGGTCCGTTTAAAGTGCAGAGAGCATCATGAAGAACAAGGAACACACCAGGCAGGTCCGAGATACTGTTGTGGAGAAGTTTAAAGCCGAATTTGGATACAAAAATATTTCCCAAGCTTTAAACATCCCAAGGAGCACTGTGCAAGCGATAATATTGAAATGGAAGGAGTATCAGACCACTGCAAATCTATGAAGACCCGGCCGTCCCTCTAAACTTTCAGCTCATACAAGGAGAAGACTGATCAGAGATGCAGCCAAGAGGCCCATGATCACTCTGGATGAACTGCAGAGATCTACAGCTGAGGTGGGAGACTCTGTCCATAGGACAACAATCAGTCGTATACTGCACAAATCTGGCCTTTATGGAAGAGTGGCAAGAAGAAAACCATTTCTTAAAGATATCCATAAAAAGTGTTGTTTAAAGTTTGCCACTAGCCACCTGGGAGACACACCAAACATGTGGAAGAAGGTGCTCTGGTCAGATGAAACCAAAATCGAACTTTTTGGCAACAATGCAAAACGTTATGTTTGGCGTAAAAGCAACACAGCTCATCACCCTGAACACACCATCCCCACTGTCAAACATGGTGGTGGCAGCATCATGGTTTGGGCCTGCTTTTCTTCAGCAGGGGCAGGGAAGATGGTTAAAATTGATGGGAAGATGGATGGAGCCAAATACAGGACCATTCTGGAAGAAAACCTGATGGTGTCTGCAAAAGACCTGAGACTGGGACGGAGATTTGTCTTCCAACAAGACAATGATCCAAAACATAAAGCAAAATCTACAATGTAATGGTTCACAAATAAACATATCCAGGTGTTAGAATGGCCAAGTCAAAGTCCAGACCTGAATCCAATCGAGAATCTGTGGAAAGAACTGAAAACTGCTGTTCACAAACGCTCTCCATCCAACCTCACTGAGCTCGAGCTGTTTTGCAAGGAGGAATGGGCAAAAATTTCAGTCTTTCGATGTGCAAAACTGATAAAGACATACCCCAAACGACTTACAGCTGTAATCGCAGCCAAAGGTGGCGCTACAAAGTATTAACTTAAGGGGGCTGAATAATTTTGCACGCCCAATTTTTACGTTTTTTATTTGTTAAAAAAGTTTGAAATATCCAATACATTTTGTTCCACTTCATGATTGTGTCCCACTTGTTGTTGATTCTTCACAAAAAATTACAGTTTTATATCTTTATGTTTGAAGCCTGAAATGTGGCAAAAAGACGAAAAGTTCAAGGGGGCCGAATACTTTCGCAAGGCACTTTAAATGCATGAGTTTGATGTTTGGGGAAGATAATTTTCACCATAAAATGCACCTTCCTTATAAACGTATTACATGCATAATGGCATTTATGGTCTCTTTTGAGAATGGTGTTTTCCTGCTAATGGCACATTCACGCTTATAGCCTACTGCCGTGTGCGCATTGCTGAGCTTATAATGTGAAGAAATAGCCTAACAGTTTATCAACATTTTAAGCTAAAGGTTCTCATCTGTTGTGTCAAGCTCAAAACAGGTTTTTTGATGCTAGTGGTTGTATTAATTTGGGATCTATCGCACTCCACAACAGTCCCAGACTGTTTGGAGTATTTATTTCTCACCCAGAATAGGTCAACTTTTGTACTATGGTGGATAGTAGATTGACATAGGCTAGTACTTTTGCTGTTCGTTAGGCCTACTCATCTTGTTGGCTGACGAAAAGTAAATGGAGACAGTTCTTCCAATATCTTCAAAATGGATGTGTCTGTCTTCACTAGTAGCCTATGAGAAAGACCCGATCACATGACATGGAGAGCCATGTGAGTGAGAGGTGCTTCGGCAAGCAGCCGGGAGAAGGGAATTATAATTATTATATTTAGCCCAAGGGCACAACGGCCACTGGCTGCAAAATGCCAGGAAATTCAAGGTATTATCAATTGCTAGTCAAATTGTGAATGAGAGACTGATGAAGTGTGTACAGCCTGCACAAAAAACAAAGCAGAGCTCATGCCTTTCATGCAACTTTAAAGAAATCATCATTAGATTCGCATCATGCAGCCTTAGAATGTATTAAAAATCAAAACATATATCGCAACATTTGTATCACAACTAAAGTTGCATAAATAACTCTGCATGTGTGCACTCCCTCAAATTGTTTGGAGAAAATATCCTTTCTATTTTATTCAGCTATGTTCAATTGTATTCTTCATACTATAAAATAATATAAAATAATTAAACAGAATTCTAAGCAAATCTTGTCTGCTAAATGAACTAGTGTAGCCCAAAGACATATGGCATAGCCAGATCAGGGCCTAACATAAGGACAACTCAGAGTATGCTATTCTGGTCTTTTGAAATAGACTACATTTTCTTCATATCATGTTTCTTTAGAACTGTCTAAAATAAATCATGGATTCATTGTGATGGTGTAGGCTATATTACATGGATTTATTCAACTTTTTTAAATGTAGATGATCCAAAGGTCTGCATCAGTGGCTTGTAGGCTATGCGTGGAAGCCAGGAGATACTAAATGTGTTTATGTTTATTAACGGTCAATTACCGTGAGACCGACAGTTATTTGCTTGACATTTATCAGCTTACAAAATGTCATGACTGCCACAGCCCTAACTGTGATTTGATTTATTTTGGGGTAAAACAATTTGTACAGTTTAAAAACTATTTAAAAGTACAAAGAAGTCCAACAAGATACCACAATTCTTTCCAAGGTAGTCCTCTGTGTAGCTTGGTCAATGTGAGCTATCACGAGATCAGACTGATTCCACCAGGCTATGGGGCTCTGGCTAGGTGAGGTGAAATTATAGACTTAGATCAGACTGATTCCACCAGGCTATGGGGCTCTGGCTAGGTGAGGTGAAATTATAGACTTAGATCAGACTGATTCCACCAGACTATGGGGCTCTGGCTAGGTGAGGTGAAATTATAGACTTAGATCAGACTGATTCCACCAGGCTATGGGGCTCTGGCTAGGTGAGGTGAAATTATAGACTTAGATCAGACTGATTCCACCAGGCTATGGGGCTCTGGCTAGGTGAGGTGAAATTATAGACTTAGATCAGACTGATTCCACCAGGCTATGGGGCTCTGGCTAGGTGAGGTGAAATTATAGACTTAGATCAGGGCTGTTCAATGTCGGTCCTGGAGGGCCGAAAACACTTCTGGTTTTCATCCTCTCCTTCTATTAAGAGACCAAGTCAGACTTGGGACACCGGTTGAGTGCAATTAACTACCAGCTAGGAACAAATACCAGAAGTGTTTCGGCCCTCCAGGACTGACATTGAACAGCCCTGACTTACTGTAGATAGACATCGCATCTTTGTATGTCCCATTATGGCATCTGTGACAGTACGGGCAATGCCATTGAGGCAGTCTACATTGAGAAGAAGTCAATTTTCTTCTACTACTATTTGTATTTGTATTTATTATGGATTCCCATTAGCTGCTGCCAAGGCAGCAGCTACTCTTCCTGGCATCCGGCAAAATTAATTAAAATTAACACAATTTTAAAAACATTACAATACATTTATAACAGATTTCACAACACACTAAGTATGTGCCCTCAGCCCCCTACTCCACTATCACATATCTACAACACAATATCCATGTGTACGTGTGTGTATAGTGTGTACGTTATCATGTGTGTGTTTGCATGTGTCTGTGCCTATGTTTGTGTTGCTTCACATTCCCCGCTGTTCCATAACGTGTATTTTTATCCGTTTTTTTTATCTGATTCTACTGCTTCAGTTACCTATTGTGGAATAGCGTTCCATGTAGTCATGGCTCTATGTAGTACTGTAGTTCCCATAGTCTGTTCTGGACTTGGGGACTCTGAAGAGACCTCTGGTGGCATGTATTGTGGGGTATGCATGGGTGTCCGAGCTGTGTGCTAGTAGTTTAAACAGACAGCTCAGTACATTCAGTTTGTCAACACTTCTTACAAAAACAAGTAGTGATGAAGTCAATCTCTCCTCCACTTTGAGCCATGAACATCATTAATGTTATCTCCCTGTGTACATTTAAGGGCCAGCCGTGCTGCCCTGTTCTGAGCCAATTGTAATTTTCCTAAGTCCCTCTTTATGGCACCTGACCACACGATTGAACAGTAGCGCTTTATTATGGTCAGACCTCCCCCCATTTTAGCTACTGTTGTATCAACATGTTTGGACTATGATAGTTTACAATCCAGGGTTACTCCAAGCAGTGTAGTGTCACGACTCCTACCGTAGGTAGCTCCCCCTCCTGTTCGGGTGGCGCTCGGCGGTCGTCGTCGCCGGCCTACTAGCTGCCACTGATTTCCTTTTCCCCCTTTTTGTTGATTGTGTGCACCTGTTTTTGGTTTCGGGCTGATTAGCTGGGCTATTTTAGCCAGGAGGCCCGCCTGCTCTGTGTGCGTGATTGTTTCTCTGTTTGCTTTGCTTGGTGACACTCTGATTTTGTATTTTGCAGTAGTGCGTGTGTTTGCGCCAACAGTGTTTTGTCCCCTGTGTTTGGGGCACCTTGTTTTGTTGTGTGCTTTGATCGCTGTTTTGGGAAGGCTTGTGTTTTAGCCGTTGTGCTTATTAAAGCCACTACCCTGTATCGCAGCTTCCTGCATTTGATTCCTCCAGTACGACACCCAAGCCTTACATGTAGTCACCTCAACTTGCTCAATTTCCACATTATTCAATACAATATTTAGTTGAGGTTTAGAGTTTAGTGAATGATTTGTCCCAAATACAATGCTTTTAGTTTTTGAAATATTTAGGACTAACTTATTCCTTGCCACCCATTCTGAAACTAACTGTAGCACTTTATTAAGTGTTGCAGTCATTTCAATTGCTGTAGTAGCTGATGTGTATAGTGTTGAGTCATCCGCATACATAGACACACTGGCTTTACTCAAAGCACACTGGCTTTGAGTAAAGCCAGTGTGTCTATGTATGCGGATGACTCAACACTATTCACATCAGCTACTACAGCATGTCGTTAGTAAAGATTGAAAAAAGTAAGGGACCTACTCAGCTGCTCTGGGGAATTCCTGAATCTACCTGGATTATGTTGGAGCGGCTTCCATTAAAGAACACACTCTGTGTTCTATCAGACAGGTAACCCTTTATCCACAATATAGCAGGGGGTGTAAAGCCATAACAAATAGGTTTTTCCAGCAGCAGACTATGAACAATAATGTCAAAAGCCTCACTGAAGTCTAACAAAATATCCCCTCAACAATTTCTCTCCGCCAATCATCAGTCATTTGTGTAAGTGCTGCGCTTGTTGAATGTCCTTCCCTATAAGCGTTCTGAAAGTCTGTTGTTCATTTGTATACCTTAAAAATAGAAAATAAATCCCAAAAGTTTACTATGAGTTGGTAACTGGCAGATTGGTTGGCAATTTGAGCCAGTAAAGGGGGCTTTACTATTTTTAAGTAGCAGAAGGAAAAGTGCTTCCCTCCAGGTCTGAAGGCACACACTTACTATTAGGCTTAAATTAAAGATATGGCAAATAGGAGTGGCAATATTGTCCGCTATTATCCTCAGTAATTATTTCATCCAAGTTGTCAGACCCGGGTTGCTTGTCATTGTTGATAGACAACAATCATTTTTTCCCCTCTTCAACACTCACTTTACGGAATTCAAAATGATGCTTGTCGTTTATCATTTGATCAGTTAGACTTGGATGTGTAGTGTCAGCATCTGTTGCTGACATGTCATGCCTATGTGTGCTAATCTTGCCAATTAAAACATCATTAAAGTAATTGGCAATATAAGTTGGTTTTGTGATGAATGAGCAATCTGATTCAATGAATGATGGAGCTGAGTTTGCCTTTTCACCAAAAATGTAATTTAAGGTGCTCCAGAGATTTTTACTATCATTATTCATCTAATTTATCTTTGTTTCATATTATAGTTTCTTCTTCTTCTTTTTATTCAGTTTAGTCACATGATTTGTCAATTTGCAGTACGTTTGCCAATCTGTTATGCAGCCAGACTTATTTGCCATTCCTTATACTTCATCCATCTCAACCATACAATTTTCCATTTCCTCATCAATCCACAGGGATTTAACAGTTTTTACAGTCATTTTCTTAATGGGTGCATGCTTATTAGTTAGTGGAATAAGCATTTTCATAAATGTGTAAAGTGCAGTGTCTGGTTGCTCCTCATTACACACCACAGACCAATAAATGATTTACATCAACAACATAGGAGTCACTACAAAACTTATTGTATGACCTCTTATACACTATATTAGGCCCAGCCTTTGGAACTTGGATTTTCCAAGATATGGCTACTATATTGTGATCACTACATCCGATGGATCTGGATACTGCTTTCAAGCAAATTTCTGCAGCATCCGTAAAGATGTGATCAATACATGTTGATGATTTCATTTTTGTGCTGTTTGTAACTACCCTGGTAGGCTTACTGATAATCTGAACCAGGTTGCAGGCACTGGTTACAGCTTTTTCTTGAGTGGGCAGCTTGATGAAAGCCAGTCAATATTTAAATCACCCAGAAACTATACCTCTCTGTTGATATCACATACATTATCAAGCATTTCACACGTTACCCAGATACTGACTGTTAGCACTTGGTGGTCTATAGCAGCTTCCCACAATAATGGGCTTAATGTGAGGCAGATGAACCTGTAGCCATATTACTTGAACAGTATTTAAAATTAGATCCTCTCTAAGCTTTACACGAATGTGCTTCTGAATATTAACAGCAACACCTCCACCATTGGTATTTCTGTCTTTTCTGTAGATGTTATAACCATGTATTGCTACCACTGTATCATCAAAGGTATTATCTAAGTGAGTTTCAGAGATGTGAGTTGACAAACAAACTGAAAGGGTACTTACCGAGACCTGGAGTGTGTTGTTCGAACAGGTAGGAGGCAAGTTTGGTGATTTACTGCCGCTTGCAGTTATGGAATGTTTTCTCACAAGTATAATTGATTGGCTGATCCCTCCTGGTGACCTGGATGGAATCATGGGATCCTTTCTTAACCTATAGGAAGTGCCACCCAGTTGACTACTTGAAAATGGTGAGTCCTCAATGGTGCTGCATATGCTTAAACAGGGCTTTGGGCACTAGTGTTGTCTATCTAAGTCTAAGTTTTCAGATGTTATAGCCTCCCCTAGTGGGTCAGTTATGAATGTATGTAGGGTTCCTGTAGCTCCTCTCCCAATCCGTTAAAGCACTTCCATCTGAAAATATAGTGACTTCAGAGCAACCAAATACATTTTTTCTTCTTTCCAATACCTTTGTGTAACTGCTTTCATGTCTACAGAACAATTGTTATTCCTTGTACCAAAATTCAGATGATGAAACTATCATTATTCCACTTTGACAGACGAAGCCATGTGACAGACAATGATTTTAGACATAGACAGTGATGAACTGTGTCAAAGGGCAGCTGGGATGTTTCATTGATCTCTCTTTGTTTGTTTTTCTGCAGGGGACAGCAGAGAGACCGAGCAGGGAGAGGCACCAGGAGATGTAACGGGACAGGGGAAACACTGAGGAGCGGTGGTCACAGGCTGATGACCCTATAGCTGGTCCAAGGGCACTTTTTTGGAGGTGTGACATGCAGAGATGACCAGCAGGTTACCATATATCTACCAGTGTAAAGAAAAACGTATAGATTTTTCAAAAACACAGTTAAGCAATACTTACCACTGACCACTGAGAAATCTTCATTTTAGAGCAATGTTATGTCATTATTCATTCGGTAACACAGTGAGTTTACACCATTGTCTAGGTCACAATCAAAATCTCATGTGAACACTGGCCTCCGGTGAGCTGTTTTCATCTCTGTTAGGACAGACTAACCTTTGACAGTAAAATGATGTGATGAACGAATACCACCACAAGAGGGAGATCTTTCCTCATTAATACCTCAGGCTCTCAAACCAAGTGAATCTGCACTCCCCAGTCAATCTCAGCTAAGCTAGCTGTCTGCCTGCCTGCCTGCCTGCCTGCCTGCCTGCCTGCCTGCCTGCCTGCCTGCCGGCCTGCCGGCCTGCCTGCCTGCCTGCCTCCCTGCCTGCCTGCCTCCCTGCCTGCCTGCCTCCCTGCCTGATCTCCATCCCTGCCTGATCTCCTCCCCTGCCTGCCTGCCTGCTCTGCTTCCCTGCCTGCCTGCCTGCCTGATCTCCATCCCTGCCTGATCTCCTCCCCTGCCTGCCTGCCTGCTCTGCTTCCCTGCCCGCTCTGCTTCCCTGCCTGCCTGCTCTCCTTCCCTGCCTGCCTACCCTGCTCATCCGCCTGCATGTCTACCCAGCCTGTCTGCTTCCCTGCCCTGCCTGCTCTCCTTCCCTGCCTGCCTGCCTGCCCTGCCCACTCTGCTTCCCTGCCTGCCCGCTCTGCTTCCCTGCTTCCCTGCCTGCTCTCCTTCCCTGCCTGCTCTCCTTCCCTGCCCACTCTGCTTCCCTGCCTGCCTGCCTGCCTGCCTGCTCTCCTTCCCTGCCTGCCTGCCCGGGGCCGATATGAGCACAAGGGCAGGGCAAAGGGAGAACCGCTGGCTGGGGTTGCTTGCTCATCTCTCTGTGGGACAATGTGCCTTTATTGATTGCAGACAGACAGACATTCCAGCCTAGCAGCATTACACTTGGGATGCTTTAGGGTGGAGCCTTGTTGCCAGGGACACGGTAATCTGTTATATGGCTGGTTTGCCCTTGATGACAGAGGGAAGCGTGTTGCATGATGGTGCACCACCCTTTTACAATTGGATTTCTATGCACTATTTACAATGCATGTCACCAATGAAGAAAGACAAAGCATACCATCCCTGACAGTAAGAAAAATGCCCGCATGACAATTTTGGGAGACAGAAGGGAGATTAGGCTAGAATTTGGGATTGGATCTTCTTATGCAGAACACTTTCTCTAATAGGCACCATGTTGCATGATTCCTGATTCCCTGGCTCTGCAGAAGGAGATGAATCTGCACCTTGAAACTTTAGCTTGTCTGTAGAACTGATAACCATGTTATGTTATTGCTATCATGACTACAGCGATGCAGTTATTTTATTGCTGGTTGCAGACAGTCAGGCTTCACTTGGTTTAACATGTGTTGGTGCAGACTGCAGGACCGTGAAAATGACTGTACAACCATACAAATGAGGGACTGCAGCTGCAGAAAGCATTTGCCTGTGTGGCCCAGTTGTAATTCATAATTGCGAAACAGATTAATTATAAATTACTTACTGTAAATTAAACATCCTATAAATCTATGAAATTGGGGGATATAATAAAGCCTACAGATTTTGCATGGTTATGAATGGGACTGAAGCTGCCTCCTTGCCTACCAGGGCCTGTAACTGAAAGGTTGCTGGATCAAATCCCCTAGCTGACAAGGTAAAAATCTGTCGTTCTGCCCCTGTTCAAGGCAGTTAACCCACTGTTCCCCGGTAGACTGTCATTGTAAATAAGAATTTGTTCTTAACTGACTTGCCTAGTTAAATAAAGGTTAAATAAAAAATACAACAAAATAATAATATACCTGCCCTGCCCTATCCTGCCCTGCCTGCTCTGCCTCCCTGCCTGCCTGCTCTTCTACCCTGCCTGCCTACCCTGTCTGTCTGCCTGCCTGCTCTCTTTCCCGGCATGCCTGCCTGGGCAGATATGAGCACAAGGACAGGGCAAAGGGAGGACAGCTGGCTGGGGTTGCGTGCTCATCTCTCTGTGGGACAATGTGACTTTATTGAAGTTACTTAAGTTAAACATCCTTTAAATCTATAAAATTGGGGGATTTATAAGAAAAGCCTATATATGTTGCATGATTATGAATGGGACTGAACCTCCTTGAGCCTAATTTGTATTCACTATCTCTTTCTTATTGTATAACAGGCATACATGTAGCTGAGCAGTAGAAAGTTATGTAAAATTGTTAAGACTCTGTGGTGCATTGTCTTACATCAGATAGCACAACCTTTTTCATAATCAGTTGAGTTGTTTAGAATGCAAGGTGATTAGTAGATGTTCTTTAGTTATTTAGGATAACGTGATTAGTATATGTTCTTTAGTTATTTAGAATAAAAGGTGATTAGTAGATGTTCTTTAGTTATTTAGAATAAAAGGTGATTAGTAGATGTTCTTTAGTTATTTAGAATAAAAGGTGATTAGTAGATGTTCTTTAGTTATTTAGGATAAAAGGTGATTAGTAGATGTTCTTGAGTTATTTAGGATCAATTTGGTTTGTAGATATTCTTGAGTTATTTAGGATAAAATGTGGTTTGTAAAACAATGACTTCTACATGTGATGCTCTCAAACACAGCCAATGTTTGTCTGTGGTACTAATCTGCAGATGGGGTTACTGTGGGGTCTTACTGCAAGTTTGGGACTTGATATAAGAGCAGGTATAATGTTGCCTACTATGCATGTTCTATTCTGCTCTCTTAAAATAACCCTCTTGTCTTCTCTGCTATATTTAGAAACCATTAAACACACGTGAATGGTTTTATAGAATTAGTCTCATTGTGGAGTTGGAGAGTCATGTCTTTTTGACCTAATTCTGTTCCTCTTTCCTTCCTTCATTCTATGATCAAGGTCCAGGTGAGGCTATGTACCTTCTAATCAACCTGAGATGCTGGGCGAGGAATTATTGGCAAGGTTGAATGTTATTCCCTGCCTGTCTCTCTCTGCATGGTGAGCTGCTGATACTGATGTTAGCTCCCTCCTGTCTGATCTGCTTTCTTTAGGCAGGTAACCTAGTGGTTAGAGCATTGGGCCAGTAACAGAAAAGTTGCTTGTTCTAATCCCCAAACCGACTATGTGCAAGATCTGTCAATCTGCCCTTGAGCAAAGCACTTAACCCTAATTGCTCCAAGGTCTCATCAATAATGTCTGATCCATGGCTGTGACCCCACTATCTGAGGGTGTCTCAGGAGGAGTGGGATATGCAAGAAACACATTTCCATTTCACACACACACTACAGGTTACACACTTGTACATGTGTAAAACAGGACAAATATATGCACCCTCTATTTTACTTTTCTCCATTGTCTGGCCCTAGTGCTGCTGCTGTGCTGATGGGTATCCAAGGCCTTGCCTTGTGGTGAGTTAAGTCATCCACAAGATTGATTGATTTCTCCGGGTGACCGGTTTGAACCAGCTTAAAACAGACCGCATTAGGACCTGGCGGGCCGGCGGTGCTCAGTTCCTCATCCAAGCAGCCATGCTAAGCACAATTAAACCTCTGAGCTCACACTGTTTCCTGCGGGGCCAGGCTCGAGACGGCTCTATTGTGGTCAAGCCTTCTGTTTTTATTATTAGAGCATTATTATGTATTACTATGTGCAAATCGCATTGGGATTTGTAGGGTATGAATTTGAATAAATACACCCCGCTGCAGGTTGTATAATATGGATGACCTAATCAACTTCTGTGATTCTTCTTTTTTTGTGTGGAGAAGGGTAATACATGTGCGCCATAATCGTGTCTTTATGGAAACGATACAGACTAACATTTGTAACACTTTTCATTGTGCTGTAAAACAGCTGTAGAATGGATCACTTCCTGTCTGACATGGATTTGCTCCTCTTTGATCCTTACCAGATGAATCACACATTAGTTTTGTTTTGGTATTGTTTTGTAGTACAGGGCAGTACTACTATTTATAGTTCAGTAACACTAGCTTTTCCAGTGAAGGTGCTGCTGCGGATATCCCAAGCTTTAGCCAGGGATTCCAATGCATCTAAGTCTGCAGTTAGTTACTGTAAATAAGTGCTGTTTTCCTATGTATAAGTAGTGTTTTCCCTTATCTACTGTGGTGTAATCCGTTGGCTCTAGGGTCCTTGGCACAGTGCTCCGAGTCCCAATGTGTCCTCTGGCGCACAGCCTGCTCTGCTTTCAGTGAGTAAGGGAGGGAGTGAGCTGTTCTACGACAGACACACGCAAATTACTTAGTCACTGGCTCCAGTCCCAGCCGTGGGTGTGGGGAATCGTGAGTGGGGATGCTCCAGGCATGGGGAGAGGAATGGAGTGGGGAGTGGGCAGCTGTAGGGAGTGAGGAAGGAGCTAGTCGCAGGCCCCAGCCATAGGAAGCAGGAAGAGGGGAGTGGGGAGAGGAGAGAGGGGAATAAACAGTGTAGAGAGTGGGGAGGGCCCAGCCTTGGGGAGCGGGGGAGGGGAGTCGGGAAGACAGCCTCAAGCCCTGTCTGCCTGCTCTGACCTTGTCCTCCAGTCAGGATGGACAATAGGCCTGTCCCTCCCAGAGACTCTCCCGCTTTCCTCTGGTACTTTCCTTTTCTTCAACAGGCGCCAGTCCAAACAACTCCCTTCTGTACTGTAGGCAAAATATCAAGTCGGCAGGGCCAATAGGATAGACCTTACATTGATCCCAGATAAAATTGTTCTTGGCGGTGGTACCTAGAGATTGTCAGTTTGATTGTTGCTCAAGTAAATGTGGCCATTGTTGTAACTGGTACTGGTGCGCGGTTTGTTCACCCGCATCTGCATGCAATTGCTAATAACCCATCCGCAACTGCCCGACTATATGTGATGAAGTGAAATCTGAGGCCCGCAAATATAGAAACTATGCTGTAGGCTACAGTCAGAGACGGCAGAAACATTTTTGGACGGGGGTGTAGGAATTTTGGGGGCCTCATTTAGATATGCTTCTGCTTATAATCTCATTTTTTTAGGCTATTTGTTAGTCAACTTGTCTATAATTAGATACATGCAGCTTCTCTTCTGTCATTGGACTACTTGTTGCCCTAGAAGACTAAATAAACCCTTGCTCATCCAGAATTATTTCTTAAATCAATCAAATGAATGCTTCAATCTAGTTGACATCAGTAAAGTTCGTAATGTTCATAGCAAAGACGTTTAGGGACACGGGACAAAATGAAAGAAAAAAAAGAAACAGGAAAGATTTTCTGCGCATTCGCATTCTTTCAAGATGCTGAAAGAAATAAATCATATTTCTCCATTCCTGTTTTTGAGTCCTAATTTACTTGGTGATTCATTTTACAGCAAGAAATGCTTAATTAATTCTACAGTAGTTCATTTTAAGGATATTTGCGAGGACCTACAGTCAGTGTCAGATTTTTTTCTTCATTTAACCCATCTGAACTGCAGGTCTAGGCTGCAGATCCGTTGACGTGCCATAAGCCTATTTGAAGTGGCCTCTTGTGACTGTTGAATTTGTGTACCGCCTCACAATCATCACACAAAACATACAATGCCTTGCAATAGTATTCATCCCCTTGGCGTTTTTCCTATTTTGTTGCATCACAACCTGTAATTTAAATGGATTTTTATTTGGATATCATGTAATGGACATACACAAAATAGTCCAAATTGGTGAAGTGAAATGAAAAAAATAACTTAATTCAAAAAAATAAAAAGCTGAAAAGTTGTGCGTGCATATGTATTCACCCCCTTTGCTATGAAGCCCCTAAATAAGATCTGGTGCAACCAATTACCTTCAGAAGTCACATAATTAGTTAAATAAAGTCCACCTGTGTGCAATCGAGGTGTCACATGATCTGTCACATGATCTCAATATATATACACCTGTTCTGAAAGGCCCCAGAGTCTGCAACACCACTAAGCAAGGGGCACCACCAAGCAAGCGGCACCATGAAGACCAAGGTCAGGGACAAAGTTGTGGAGAAGTACAGATCAGGGTTGGGTTATAAAAAAATATAAAAAACTTTGAACATCCCACGGAGCAACAATAAACCCATTATAAAAAAATGGAAAGAATATGGCACCACAACAAACCTGCCAAGAGAGTGCCGCCCCCCAAAACTCACGGACCAGAAAAGGAGGGCATTAATCAGAGAGGCAACAAAGAGACCAAAGATAACCCTGAAGGAGCTGCAAAGCTCCACAGCGGAGATTGGAGTATCTGTCCATAGGACCACTTTACGCCGTACACTCCACAGAGCTGGGCTTTAGAGAAGAGTGGCCAGAAAAAATGCATTGCTTACAGAAAAAAATAAGCAACACGTTTGTTGTTCGCCAAAAGGCATTTGGGAGACTTTTCAAACATATGGAAGAAGGTACTCTGGTCAGATGAGACTGAAATTTAGCTTTTTGGCCATCAAGGAAAACGCTATGTCTGGTGCAAACCCAACACATCTCATCACCCCGAGAATACCATCCCCACAGTGAAACATGGTGGTGGCAGCATCATGCTGTGGGTATGTTTTTCATTGGCAGGTACTGGGAAACTGGTCAGAATTGAAGGAATGATGGATGGCGCTACGTACAGGGAAATTCTTGAGGGAAACCTGTTTCAGTCTTCCAAAGACTGGGACGGAGGTTCACCTTCCAGCAGGACAATGACCCTGAGCATACTGCTAAAGCAACGCTCAAGTGGTTTAAGGGGAAACATTTAAATGTATTGGAATGGCCTAGTCAAAGTCCAGACCTCAATCCAATTGAGAATCTGTGGTATGACTTAAAGATTGCTGTACACCAGCGTAACCCATCCAAGTTGAAGGATCTGGAGCAGTTTTGTCTTGAAGAATGGGCAAAAATCCCAGTGGCTAGATGTGCCAAGCTTATAGAGACATACCCTTTTTCACAAGAAAAAATATTTTGCATCTTCAAAGTGGTAGGCATGTTGTGTGACACGATACAACCCCCCAAAAAATCTATTTTAATTCCAGGTTGTAAGACAACAAAATAGGAAAAATGCCAAGGGGGTGAATACTTTTGCAAGCCACTGTAGCTGGCACTGCCATCAGTCTCTTTTACCATTTCACCAAATAGATATAAATTGCTCAAGAATTATACATTCATGTTTTTTTGTCTGTATTCAACCCGCCCGCCCGACACCCACCCACTCAATATTTCATGACCCTAAACCCGTCCGACCCACACGGGTTATGAGTTAACCTGGGCATCATTAGTGTCACTGGGCTTGCTTAACTACCAGTACAGCTTCCTTCCTCACAAGTCCTTGCTGGTACTCTGTCTCGGCCCCTCTGCCTCGCAAACACACATGACCGCCCACTTGACGTCTTATTCAATTACGCTATAGAAAAGGTACAAACTCAGACACAGTACAATCTAAGGATGTGAGTTACGCTATCAAATCCGCATATAGCACAGTTCTGGAATGAAAGTGTTGTCGGTCTGAACCATTGTTCGCCTTATTGTTCAAAATGGGATTTTTGGTGGTGATAAGTGAGTATTCCATCTTAATAATTACATAATAAATGGGCATAACGTGATGCCTATATCCCTCTGAGTTCCTTGCTCTCCTTTCATCCTTGGGGTGTCAAAATATTTTTTTTCATTGTTTTTACTTTTACCCTTTTTTTTCACCAATTGGTTGTTAGTCTTGTCCCATCGCTGCAACTCCCCTACGGACTCGGGAGAGGTGAATGTCGAGAGCCATGCGTCCTCCGAAACGCGACCCTGCCAAGCTGCACTGCTTCTTGACACAATCAATCAATAAATCAATCAAATGTATTTATAAAGCCCTTCTTACATCAGCTGATGTCACAAAGTGCTGTACAGAAACCCAGCCTAAAACCCCAAACAGCAAGCAATGCAGGTGTAGAAGCACGTTGGCTAGGAAGAACTCCCTAGAAAGGCCAGATCCTAGGAAGAAACCTAGAGACGAACCAGGCTATGAGTCCTCTTCTGGCTGTGCTGGGTGGAGATTTACATGGCCAAGATGTTCAAATGTTCATAAATGACCAGCCAGCAGGGTCAAATAATAATAATCACAGTGGTTGTCGAGGGTGCAACAGGTCAGCACCTCAGGAGTAAATGTCAGTTGGCTTTTCATAGCCGATCAGTCAGAGTATCTCTACCGCTCCTGCTGTCTCTAGAGAGTTGAAAACAGCAGGTCTGGGACAGGTAGCACGTCCAGTGAACAGGTCAGGGTTCCATAGCTGCAGGCAGAACAGTTGAAACTGGAGCAGCAGCATGGCCAGGTGGACTGGGGACAGCAAGGAGTCATCAGGCCAGGTAGTCCTGAGGCATGGTCCTAGAGCTCAGGTCCTCCAAGAGAGAGAAAGAAAGAGAGAGAAAGAAAGAGAGAGATAATTAGAGAGAGTATACTTAAATTCACACAGGACACCGGATAAGACAGGAGAAATACTTCAGATATAATAGACTGACCCTTGCCCCGCGACACATAAACTACTGCAGCATAAATACAGGAGGGGTCGGGAGACACTGTGGCCCCGTCCAACGATACCCCCGGACAGGGCCAAACAGGCAGGATATAACCCCACCCACTTTGCCAAGGACAGCCCCCACACCACTGCTCGCTTAACCCGGAAGCCAGCCGTGTCAGAGGAAACACCGCCCAGCTGGCGACCTAGGTCAGCTTGTAGGACCCCCCCCCCCCGCCACAAGGAGTCGCTAGAGAGCGATGGGACAAGGAAATCCCGGCCGGCCAAACCCTCCCATAACCCGGATGACACTGGGCCAATTGTGTGCCGCCTCATGGGTCTCCCATTCACGGCCGGCTGTGACACAGCCTGGGATCAAACCTGCGTCTGTAGTTATGCCTCAAGCACCGCAGTGCCTTAGATTGCTGCTCCACTTGGGAGGCCAGGGATGTCCAACTCTGACATCACCCCAGTGAAGTTGAAATAATAGAAAATGGTTAAGGTAAGGGTTAAGATTGCACTAACCATCCCTCTGACGTGGTCACCCAGCCCACTATCACACCCTAGCTCCATGCAAAACCATTAGCCACTGTTGACAGGAAGCCACAATCTAGTTGTAGATTCCAGTGAACCAACCCCTCTGAGTAACCCTTTGTTGTTTGTGAGTGGGAATGCAGTACTATGGTGATTGGTGACACAGTCCACCCCGCTGATTTCCTTTACCCTCCCCTCCTCCATCCCCTCTCACCCCTCCCCCCCACTCACCTGTTCTTGTTGTCGCCACGGAATTGGGGTAGTGTTGGAAATCCCTTCCCCCTTCTCTTTCCCGCTCATGTCTTGGCCCACAGGTGATCTCAGAGACACGGCAAAAGCGTCATCACCGGTAACCTGACGCTGGACCTAGGCCAGTATTTACTATGCCAAATCTCTCTCTCGCTCTCTCTCTGTCCCGCTCTCTCTCTGTCCCCCTCTCTCTCTCTGTCCCGCTCTCTCTCTGTCCCCCTCTCTCTCTCTTTCTCTCTCTGTCCCGCTCTCTCTCTTTCTCTCTCTGTCCCTCTCGCTCTCTCTCTCTGTCCTGCTCTCTGTTAGCTAATGATACACAGAGACACAGTGTCAACACTGTTTTTGTTCTGCTTTTAGTGTTTATTATTTTGGACATTTATCAAGTGACATTTAGTTACATTTACTGATACCTGTTTATGTTTTTGTGTGCTCCATGCAAGGCAAAGGAACATATTCCTGATCTGTAGTCGATAATTCATGATCTGTAGTCGATAATTCATGATCTGTAGTCGATAGTTCCTGATCTGTAGCCGATAATTCCTGATCTGTAGTCGATAGTTCCTGATCTGTAGCCGATAATTCCTGATCTGTAGTCGATAATTCATGATAATTCGAAAAGCCTATTTTTTGGATTTGAGTGGTTATGCGGTAACAATGTCAAAGGTCATGTTTATGTTTCATGTAAGAGAAAGCAACTGGCACATGTATGTCGTCCTCCTCACCTGACTACAGCCTTATGTTCCTGATCTGATATATCATATAAATTCTTCCCTTTTCCTCCATTTAATCGAAAGTGTGAATGATAAAGAAAATTGAGGTGAAAGGTGACCCAAAGGAGAAATAGAACATCCCTAGCAGAGTGTTGATGCTGAGTGAGGAAGGTACAGAGTACAGTACACTACAGTAGGCAGCAGCAGCATCTAAGGTGTGTCACAAATGCCACCATCTGGTCAAAAGTAGTGCACTACATAAGTAATAGGGTGACATTTTGGACCCATACCTCATCTGGGGTGGTGAAAAAGTACTCAAATCAAATCAAATTGTATTTTTCACATGCGCCGAATACAACAGGTGTAGACCTTACCGTGAAATGCTTACTTACAAGCCCTTAACCAACAATGCAGTTTTAAGAAAAATAAGTGTTAAGTAAAAAATAGATAAGTAAAAAATAAAATTAACAAATAATTAAAGTGCAGCAGTAAAATAACAGTATACACAGAGGGTACCGGTACAGAGTCAATGTGCGAGGCACAGGTTAGTCGAGGTAATTGAGGTAATATGTACATGTAGGTAGAGTTATGCATAGATAATAAACAGACAGTAGCAGCAGTGTAAAACAGTGTGTGAGGGGGGCAATGCAAATAGTCTGGGTAGCCATTTGATTAGCTGTTCACGAGTCTTATGGCTTGGGGGTAGAAGCTGTTAAGAAGCCTTTTGAACCTAGACTTGGCGCTCAACTACAGCTTGCCGTACAGTAGCAGAGAGAACAGTCTATGACTAGGGTGGCTGGAGTCTTCAACAGTTTTTAGGGCCTTCCTCTGACACCTCCTGGTATAGAGTGATGTACTTGGCTGTACGCACTACCCTCTGTATTGCCTTGCGGTTGGAGGCTGAGCAATTGCCATACCAGGCAGCGATGCAACCGGTCAGGATGCTCTCGATGGTGTAGCTGTAAAACTTTTTGAGGATCTGAGGACCCATGCCAAATCTTTTCAGTCTCTTGAGGGGGAATAGTCTTTGTTGTGCCCTCTTCACGACTGTATTGGTGTGTTTGGTCCATGATAGTTTGTTGGTGATGTGGACACCAAGGAACTTGAAGCTCTCAACCTGCTCCACTACAGCCCCGTCGATGAGAATGGGGGCGTACTCCGTCCTCCTTTTCCTGTAGTCCACAATAATCTCCTTTGTCTTGATCACATTGAGGGAGATGTTGTTATCCTGGCACCGCATGGCCAGGTCTCTGACCTCCTCCCTATAGGCTGCCTCGTTGTTGTTGGTTATCAGGCCTACCACTGTTGTGTTGTCGGCAAACTTAATGATGGTGTTTGAGTCATGCTTAGCCATGCAGTCATGAGTGAATAGGGAGTACAGGAGGGGACTGAGCAGGTACCCCTGAGGGGCCCCCATGTTGAAGATCAGCGTCGCCGATGTGTTGTTACCTACCCTTACCACCTGGGGGCAGCCCGTCAGGAAATCCAAGATCCAGTTGCAGAGGGAGGTGTTAAGTCCCGGTGTCCTTAGCTTAGTGATGAGCTTTGAAGGCACTGTGGTGTTGAACGCTGAGCTGTACGCAATGAATAGCATTCTCACATAGGTGTTCCTTTTGTCCAGGTGGGAAAGGGCAGTGTGGAGTGCAATAGAGAGTGCATCTGTGGATCTGTTGGGGCGGTATGCAAATTGAATGTACTTAAATGTACTTAAGTACAGTGGTGGAAAAAGTACTCAATTGTCATACTTTTGTAAAAGTAAAAAGTTAAAGTAAATGCTATACATCAAATTCCTTATATTAAGCAAACCAGACGGCACAATTTCCGTGTTTTATTTATTTACGGACAGCCAGAGGCACACTCATTTACAGTCCACCAGATCAGAGGCAGTAGGTATGACAACACGTTATATTGACAAGTTCGTAAATTTTGATATTGATAGGTTCGTGAATGTGCCTGAGCAACCAAAATGAAACAAGTACTTTTGGGTGTCAGGGAAAATGTATGGGAGTTTTTTTCTTTAGGAATGTAAAAATAATAAAGGAAAGTACACATACCCCAAAACTACATAGTACTGCTAATCTGGAATGTCATCCTGACACCCCAGGTCCAACCCTGCAGTGACCTAATATGATGTTCCTGATTGTGTGTTGCCTTGATGCGTCTGGCTTTCAGACTCTCTGATTGGAGAGTGATGTGAAGACGGATGTGCCGCGGACCTCGTGGAGGTCTTTGTGCAGCCAGCCATGATCAGGGGGAGAGGTGAGTGGGCAGCGACCGATTTTGTGTAATGCTGCCTGCCTGGGTGCCTGGGCTTCGTGTGTGGTAGAGATGCACAGTCATTTAATCTATATGCTCAGGTCTGTCCCTGGGGTAGAGAAGGGAGGGAGAGGAGGTGGGAGGAAGAAAGGGGAAACACAAGCTCTATATATGTAGCTCCGCCTGCTCTCTGCGTGCCAGTGCTGCCTCCAGAATCTCTGACCTATGACCGATCTCGCCCATCATCTGTACCAGGCTCCCTGAGTGTTATGAAACTTATCCCAGAAAAAAAAGAAAAAGCTGATTTTGTTTTTGTTTTTCCCCTCACAGATTTGTCATTGTAAACACGAAACATTTTCTGGTAAACCTTCCACTGCTAGATGATTTACTAAGCCTATTTCCCATAACTGTAGGCAGATAGATTGGACCCCCACCTGAGGAGCTCCTCTCTGTAATAGGCTTTAAAAGTCAATCAAGCGATGCTGTGTGGTTTTCGTGTTACCGTCAGGAGAGAAAACACACACCAGTTTAATATCCCTCTGCAGAGCTGGTGTTTACCATCCCAGAGCAGTTCAGCTGCAGTGCTTCTATGTTCCAGTGCCCTGTCCCATTCTGGGTTCCAGGGCCCTGTTCCGTGTTCCATCCCTCTGAGACCCTGCCAGACTGTCAGTCAGAAGCAGGAATGTGGCTGGTATGCCGGCCTTGTCTGGTTCATACTATGAGAAGCTAGCTGTCTGTTGCCATTGGAGAGGTGCCATGGGTAAGATCTGTTCAAAACACAGCCAGGGCCCATGGAGAGACACTTCCCAATAACTCTCATAAATGCCCTTTGTAATAAGGGGGTAATGGGTCCAGTAATCAACCTGTCATAGTTATGGGATGATTGCTGCCAGCACTACAGATTCCTGAAAGGGAATCAGACTTCCAAACAAGGGTGCAATGAAGGTCATGTGTACACATAAACACGCAGCTATGGGCTCTATGGTCGGCTGCTTGATCTGCTATGCTCTATTTCATGTTACATTCCATGAGTCACTATTTACTGGTCAGTGGTACTGTGCCCCAGGATATTTCATTTGACTGTCAACAGATTTGCTTCCTTTGGAATTTTTGGCATAGTATAGTTTTGTACCACATAATAAATTGTTCTTTGATACTTTGTACTTTGATTTGTTCTTATAGGAATCAGTGGATTTATAATCCTTTTTTATTGTGGGTTATGAATAGCATTATATATTAGTTCCATTAGTGTCCAGCTGCAGGCCATTGGTATCAGATGTCAGAGTTGACAGAGCAGTCAACACAGCAGTAGTGAAACACAAGCATTTCGCTACACCCGAAATAACATCTGCTAAATATGTATATGTGTCACGACTTCCGCCGAAATTCGGCTCCTCTCCTTGTTCGGGCGGCGTTCGGCGGTCAACGTCACCGGTCTTCTAGCCATCGCCGCTCCACTTGTCATTGTTCCATTTGTTTTGTCTTGTTTCCCCGCACACCTGGTTTACATTCCCTAATCACACTACATATATATTCCCTCTGTTTTCCCCATGTCTTTGTGTGGAATTGTTTTGTTACATGTTTCGTGTTACGCGCCAGGCTGTTTTTTTCCCCGGGTACCATGTTGTACCCGAGTGTGTTTAATTGTTTAACTTACGCATTATTGTGACTGTTGTCGCGCTTTTGTCACGCCCTGACCTTAGAGATCCTTTTTATGTCTCTATTTTGGTTTGGTCAGGGCGTGAGTTGGGGTGGGCATTCTATGTTCACCTTTCTAGGTTTTGTATTTCTTTGTTTCAGCCGGGTATGGCTCTCAATCAGGGACAGCTGTCTATCGTTGTCTCTGATTGGGAGCCATACTTACTCAGCCTGTTTTCCTTTGGGTTTTTGTGGGTAGTTGTTTCTGTTGTGTGGTTTGCACCTGACAGAACTGTTGGCTTTCGTTTGTTTCTTAAGTTCAAGTGTTTCGTATTATTAAAACTTCAATATGAACACTCACCATGCTGCGCTTTGGTCCCCTTCTTTTACAGACGATCGTTACAGCTTTGCACTTTTGCCATTTGGCTGGAAGTTTTTGACGCAGTTGCGTCCGTCTGTTGTTACTTCTGCCAATTAAAGTGTGCGCCTGATCACAACTCTCCGCTCTCCTGCACCTGACTTCTTACCAGTAGCTCACAACCTGACAGTATGTGACCAATACTATTTTATTTTATTTGAAATCATCATGCCCTATATGATAAGAGAACTGTGCCGATCAGCAACAGAACAGAAGGGCAGAACTATAGCAGCAATACAAAGAGAATGATATGTCAATGCAGTATTTCATATTATAAACTGGGTGGTTCAAGCCCTGGTAACCAGTTTATAATAGCAATAAGGCACCTCAGGGGTTTGTGATATGTTGCCAATAAGGCTAAGGACTGTGTCCAGGCACTCCTCGTTGCCTCGTGCAACAGGTTAAGAACAGCCCATATCCATGGTATGTTGGCCATATACCACACCCCCCTGGGCCTTATTGCTTGAATAACTGTGCCCTTCTGAACGTCAGTAGCCTAGTAAACAACACAGAGCTTCACGTATGTATTGGACACATTTGTCTGCTGCGTAATACCCAATAACCCTGCCCTCTATCCGATACGGCCGGCTTCCCATTAGAAGGCTAATACTGAGTATTGGTTTTATGATCAATGCTTTCCTACGTATTGAACAACCCAGGCTGAAAACACATTCAAATCTGTAGCCCGGCGGACATGTTATGAAACAGTCAGTTGGATCTCAAATGGCACCCTATTCCCTATATAGTGCATTACTTTCGATCAGATCCCTATGGGCTTTTGTCAAAAGTGATGCACTAAATAGGGAATTGGGTGCCATTTGGGACACAGGCAGCGTCCCAGACTGCTCTGTGTGATTTAAGGAGCACTAAGATAATACTGAAGAGGAGTTTCAATGTCACATTGCCTATATTGTTAATGAGTATAGGACATGGCCAAGTTAGCTGGCTGGTTGACATCATGTGCCAAACTACAATGCATGAAATCATCCACTCCAGACACAGGGGAATTGCAAGAATATCCTACAATGGTACAAGTCAAACTCCAGCTGTGTTAGAGTTAGGTAAGCCAAGCATGCACAGACAGGATGGAGAAGACATCAAATAAAAACAGTTTAGCTCATTCAAACCACTAGAAAGCTAACTCAGAACACTGGCCGTAACATCAATATTATTGAATTTCTACTGATATTAGAGGAGATTGTGGTTATCGGTGGCACCATATGGTGTCATATGATGTAGCTCACATACCTTCATAAAACAAGATGTAGACAAGTTCAAGACATGGGGACATGGGATAGAGGTAGCTACAGAAAGACATGGGGACAGGGGATAGAGGTAGCTACAGAAAGACATGGGGACAGGGGATAGAGGTAGCTACAGAAAGACATGGGGACAGGGGATAGAGGTAGCTACAGAAAGACATGGGGACATGGGATAGAGGTAGCTACAGAAAGACATGGGGACAGGGGATAGAGGTAGCTACAGAAAGACATGGGGACAGGGGATAGAGGTAGCTTCAGAAAGACATGGGGACAGGGGATAGAGGTAGCTACAGAAAGACATGGAGACAGGGGATAGAGGTAGCTTCAGAAAGACATGGGGACAGGGGATAGAGGTAGCTACAGAAAGACATGGGGACAGGGGATAGAGGTAGCTACAGAAAGACATGGGGACATGGGATAGAGGTAGCTACAGAAAGACATGGGGACATGGGATAGAGGTAGCTACAGAAAGACATGGAGACAGGGGATAGAGGTAGCTACAGAAAGACATGGGGACATGGGATAGAGGTAGCTACAGAAAGACATGGAGACAGGGGATAGAGGTAGCTACAGAAAGACATGGGGACAGGGGATAGAGGTAGCTACAGAAAGACATGGAGACAGGGGATAGAGGTAGCTTCAGAAAGACATGGGGACAGGGGATAGAGGTAGCTACAGAAAGACATGGGGACAGGGGATAGAGGTAGCTACAGAAAGACATGGAGACAGGGGATAGAGGTAGCTACAGAAAGACATGGGGACATGGGATAGAGGTAGCTACAGAAAGACATGGGGACAGGGGATAGAGGTAGCTACAGAAAGACATGGAGACAGGGGATAGAGGTAGCTACAGAAGGACATTGACACTGTTGATCTAGATCGCTACGTCAATTTTCAAAATGACTCCCTCAAATGTACATTATTTAGAAATCAAGAAACACGTATGCTAAGCATGTTCTCCCCTATGTGTTCTCATATCAGCGATTGTGTGGACCCCAGGAAGAGTAGCTGCTGATTTCGCAACAGCTATTGGGGATCCTAATAAAATACCAAAATACCAGATGTCACTGTTTTGAGGACACATTCATGATTTAGACATTGAGATATGGCAAACTATAATAAAGTGTTCTGCCAAGCCTGCGGAGACGGTTTATGTCTGTAGAAGGAGACTCTCCCCAGAGTGTCTCCACAGAGTTGACCCCAAGGGGAAGAAGGATGATAAGACCTTTGACCCTCGTTACATTTAGCACTCTTTTGTTATTAATGTGGTTAATATGGAGACACTCTGTGTGTATGGGAGAATGGCCCAAACCGCTGCACATCCGTTTCCCCTCTGGCTGAGCTGAGAGATCTCATTGTGTAGCGCTGGTCTGACTGTGTCTCTGCTCTGAACTACTTTTATGTCATAAACATTCCATTTTTGCCGACTCCGACGATCCGGAACCTGGCTAATATTCTGTGTCCTCTGTCATAACTGCCATGACAGCTCGAGACAGCCAGGTATCCTGTGGCGAGACAGTATACAGACAGCCCTGTACAAAAACAGAGTGAAGGAGGGGTTGTGTAGTGAGTAGGTTGAGGAATGAGTGTAGCTTGAGGGTTGAAGCTCTATGAACATTCACAGTGGGTATTTCCAGGATATGTGCCCTAGAGGTTTATGTATTAAGTGAAGTTTATATATTCCAAAGTCTCTTAAGGGGAACACCTTTCTCTGGCTCTGTCCCCATGGCACCCTATTCCCTATATAGTACACTACTTCTGACCACTGCCCATTGGGAATAGGCTGCCATTTGGGACGTACTCTCTGTTATCAACAGCCATCAGTATGGGGCTGGGTTTCAGTTCACTCCCCTCCAGCCCAGACAGACCTGCCAGTAAACAAACCTTCCCCGTGGTTTGGAAAACATAACGAAGGGTATTTATAGTGCTACCAGCTGGAATTATTGAATGTCACCTATATTCATCTTACAGTAAATAAAGTCAGAGTCATTTCAAGAAATTAGTGCCTTTTTCCAAGTTACAATACTCAAAAAACACCTAATTGGTGGATTGACCCAGTAACAGTTTAATACAATACAACACTGTAGTGGGGATTATTTGGTTCACTATTTCCTGTGTTTGATTAACTGTTGATATGGACTGATATGTACCTTGATGGTATGGGAGACGCAGACAGATGTATACCTTTGGGGGAAGGGAAACAGGACTCAACCAAGTATGTGTCAATACCTCATTTTCTACAATTATCTGTTGTAACTATAATACTGATGTACCTACCTTGGATCTGCTTAACTGCCAGTATGAAATGTCTGCCATCGTTGAATGTTATGGTTAAAGTTTGACGCCATTCTGGGCCTGGGACACACTGATAATGTACTGTATATGTGAGACGGTGTGATTCTGTAGCAGCTGATGTTGAGCTGATGTTTACAGAACATGTCGTACTGTCTGATTCATTTAGAAATGCCTTCTCAGAGAAGGCCTGTTAGACATTTCTCTGGAGGTGTCTCCCTGTTGCAACTTGTAATTAAACCAACATTATTTTGATTGATTTGATCTGTGTCTGCTCTCCTTTCTCTTCATCTAGGAATTCCCATTATGAACATTGATATTTATTTAATGCTCAACTGAAGGAACATTTTGAGTAAAGTTCAGGATGCCTTTATTAAAGCTGATCAAGGTTTAATTTGGATATCTCCAGGAATGGATGGTTAATTGTAAGAGGATTATTACTCATTGTAGAAACAATTTGCCAACTGCCATAGCAAGTATCTTCAGAAAGACTGCATAGACGTTTTCTCTTCATTTAAAGTGAGACAGAGCTATGAGAATTGTGGGTTGAAAATGAAAAGACAATGGTTTGAAGAAACATGTGGGCCTAAACTATGGTCCTATGCAACCAAAACACACTATCACATCTAAACAGGGACTCTTGAACTATTAACAACAGGATATGATGCTTTTCAAGACAAAGATGGAAATAACAATTTAAGTTATTCTGTACTATAATGACTCAACTAGCTACAGTGTGTGGCAATTGAGATCGAAATTCCTTTACATGTCCTTTGTGGGAACAGACATATGTTTACATGTATTTACTGAACTTGTGACAACTGCCTTCTCAATACACAGTAGATACGGGCTACGGAACATTTGCACACATCATGCACCTCAGTAGGCTCTGCCTCTACTGGATGATACATAATTACTGTTTTAGTCGGTTTGATGTGCGCACAGCAACAGTACAGAGGCGTTCCCTGCGGGAGGGTAGCACGACCAGTGATGTCACTTCTGTAACTGGGGCTTGACAGCATGAGCGTCCCTAGCAGCCCTTTAAATAGCGCAGGCGGCGCTCACAGTACTCACTCACTCCAATCCCCAGCGCACGAGCGAGTAGTGTTCCCTCTCCCTCATACAACCCCAGTCAAAGAAGTTGCTGGACCAACTAAAAAGAGAGAGTCAACAAGATGTCTAACTACGTTGTACACTCCGACTCCCGCCGTGTCAGTCCATCGGTCCACGCGAACAAATTCGACACAGCGCACCGCAAGAAGGCCGTTCCCAACATATTCGAGAATGTCAACCAGGACGCACTGATGAGGCTGTTCCAGAAAACGGGGGACATGAAAGCGGAGGAGAGGGTGAGGAGCATCTTCTCCTTCACCCAAGATCCAGCGGAGACGGCCAAAGCCCTGATGGCGCTCAAGCAGCGAAAGAAGGACAAGTTCCTCCAGATTGTAGGCATGGTTCGCCACATGCTGAAACTGCGTTGAACATTCTCTCTCGGCTCTACTGAACGAGTTGAATTGAAGTGCACTAGAATGACGCTGTGGTGGTTTGGCAGGTGACGCCGACCTGTCACCTGGCAAGGAGAAGGAGAAGCAGCGTCCTGGAATAGAGGAAGCCTAAATTCAAACCACTGTCTTCGAAGGCAACAAAGTATGACTATTCCATGAAGATGCGCTCCATGCGTAATAACATCATGCACTGGTTCGTATGGATACAACGTGCTGGAAGAAGAAAGGGGAGAATGGGAATACTGGGGGCTGTTGTCCCGAGCAAAGAAACAGGGAGACATGACGCTCTCCCTGACTGACTATGCATTCTGTTGAATGCTCGGCTGTCAATGTGCACCTCATAGGTGCCTATTTGCTGGTGAATAATAACTGTAATAAGATAAACTGCCTGAAAATGCCTGTTCCTGTGAAAACACATGCCTTTTCTCTGTACCATTTTAACTTTGTGATACCTGCTAATAGCACTGTTTAATGGTAGCCACCAATTTATTTGTCAAAACATTTTATAGGATCATGATGACATGCATTTATGAAATGTCCTTTTGCAATTTCTTTAATAAATGATTATTGAAATATAACTTCTATTATCTTTGCTTTCATTTCGAATGACTGCATCATATTATTGTTTTATACAAACTCTGAATGATCTCTGATAGTTATCTTTTCAGGTTAGATTGTAAATACACTGTCTTTTTTAGTATTATTAGTTTAAAATGGGCTTCATCCCTAATTCCATCAAGTTACACCCTTATACACTATTATAGATTCATTTTAGTTGTTTGAAGGGAGACATTCATAGAGAGGGGTGCTTAGCACTTTAAAACGTATAATACTGCACACATTTGTCTTGAAATGGGTTAACACACAGTGTAGTGTAAACGTTAGTGTGGCCCCTCTTCACCTGCATCCAGCCTTACATAATTTATGGCCTCTCCAACCTTTATATAATTAGTCAAGTCAGTTAAGAACAAATTCTTATTTACAATGATGGCCTACACCAGCCAAACCCGGACAACACTGGGCCAATTGTGCGCCGCCCTATGGGACTCCCAATCACAGCCGGTTGTGATATTGACTGGATTCGAACCAGGATGTCTGTAGCACTGAGATAGCCCTGAGTGCCTTAGACTGCGGCACCACTCAGGAGCCCATAGATCCCTATGCAAACAGAACAAGAAGAAGTCTGTCTTTTCATTGCCATAAAATGATAATTATGATATCATTATTCGTTATCATATCAAGTTACGTATTCATATTCATCATAAGAATATGAAATAATAGCAAATGACAATGAATAAATGTCAAGTCATGTATTCTAGGAACTATAGCTAATTTCTCTGAAATTCTCTCATGATTTCACTTTCTCTCTGTCAATGTTGAAAAAAAGGTGTTTCGTGGGGGGGGTGGGGGGGGGTAAAGTTACACATGGCTTGATGTGGTTAACCTTTATCAGGTTTCCCTCATGGGGCTTCCTCCAGACCAGTGCAAACCAGTTCTGCTGGGGAGGTTTTCTGCAGTGCCCAGCAGTGTTTGTGTAAGGTGTATCTCAACGTCCACACTCTGCAGATAAGAGCTTGTTTAAGTAGTATTACAGGGTTTAGGCCTGCTGCATTAGAGGTTATACAACACAATGCCTTTAACTGTCTCTCATCAGACAGTACAGGAGACATATTATAAGTGTCACCTATTAAAATGTCTAATAACAGTTTCCATATTTTCACACAGTGTTTGGGTTTTTATCAAGTCTGTAATTTTGGTCAGGGTTTTGCTATGGGTTGGCTTAGCTGGAGCCAAGGGGATCAGCGAGTGGATGTCTGCTAATCTCATTGCTTTGATAGTCTCTCTGCCGGCTCAAACCAGTTCTGATGCATCACCTGACATCTGACTGTACCTGGCCTCTGCATGTGCCGCCCTCCCGCTGCAGTGGGAAGCGTAGACACAGGAAACCCTAGCCTGCGGGATTTCTCAGGTGAATATCCACGTTTGTCAGGCATGCTGGCGCTAAGTCGTCGTAAAACACCTCTCTCTCTCAGTCTCTCAGTCTCTTTCTGTCACCCACACACAAATGCACAGACTTAGCTGCTGTTAAAAACTGTGAAGATCAAACACAACTTTTTGTTTCATAAACACAATAAAAAGGAAACTGTCCACCTCTGTTTCAAACAAAGTGTCTGACATTATTGATATAGATTTAGAGTCCATTTTTGGGGTTTTTGCATAACCAGTTGCTCCAGTTCGGTTGCTCTGTGTATCATCTCGCAGAGGACAGCATTTATTTCCCTCTTTTCCTTTTAAGGCTACCCAATTGTTTCGGAAAACAAAGCTAAAAGAAAGCAAAATATTTAAACCAATTGTCTAGGTGGCTGGGTGATATGTTTAACTCAGGGCTGTCCTCCTCTCCCGCCCTCTTCCTCCCTTTCATACAGCGATCAGTGCTGCAACACTTTGATGTTAACAGACACTGTGGCACACAACCTTTTAGCCTTTATGTTTGGGCCATTGCCATGGTGACCGGTAGAGACGGAGCAAGAGAAAGAGAAAGAGAGAGGGAGACAGGATTTTATGATCAGTGGGACTAGCCTCTGATTCCGGTGTAGACCGGTTTTAACCATGTGCTTTAAAAAGAGGAACTAAAGCCCCGTTCATACCTGATTCTAACATTCGTCCTTTGTCCTGATCATGTCCTGATCTGGTTTCTTTTTATTTATAAGATCTGATCACAATCAGATCACAATGCGTCTTTTACACTCTAAAAATCCGGGCACAATCAGAATGTGGACAAATTTCAGGACAAAGGCCACATGTTAGAACCAAGTATAAACAACCACAAGTTATCCTCATGACTCACATTTACTTTCTTGATAAAGGAGGAAAAAGCTACCCCTTCTCAACATTTTCTCTGTTATAATTCCTGGCGTAATACTAGGCTTATATTAACCAAATCTTTAATACAAACTCGCTCCTAAATGTAGCTCTATTGTTCCTTAATCTCTCAAATGAGTTGCATATTCTTGAAAAAGACACTAGTGACAAATCATAGAGCTACATTTTAATGTTAACTGAAGACATTTCTATAGGAGTTTAAAACCAAGAAGTACCATAACAAATGAATAGTGAATCACTGAACACAACCGACTCTTATTAGAGACAGTTTTCTATTGGAGGCAGGTGTCTATTTCCTTAATGCACACATATTTTGCTCAATAAAATGTTGCAAAGACTACCACACCGTTTATTGTGACCATTATAAACATTATAATAAGAAATCCATTGCAGATCAGACTTGCAAAGACTAGGCTGCCTATCATACACCCCAGATTTCACGTTTCAGCACCATGAATTTGATGTTCTGTTTTCATTTTGGTGGCGCCATGGCTAGCTATGACGAGATCATTTTTTACATATATTTTTCATGCACATCACAATGGGAATATCAGAACTGTGTCCATGGTAACCTCGTAAACAATTCATTTAGACCCAGCGTTTATTTTGAAACAGGCGTTTATTTGTTGAAATGTGTGCCGATGCCCAGCTATTAAAAGGGACAGGTGGCTATTTGAGACAGTGTTTCATTTAAGTTTTATGGTTATCTAAACTCTTAAATGCATCTCCTAAAACAGACATTGGTTTCCCTCAATTCCCTGGGTCAGATTGCCACACAGACAGATCCCAGAAGTTGTAAATTGGGAAAGGATATATCAGTAAACAGATTATAATGCATCAGTCCAGGTTTGTTCTGGTAAGAACTTTGTGAACCATGCATCCCATCTGCTGAGCAACTCCTTTGGTTTCAAGTGTTCACCACAACAAAGCAATTAAATCTTTACTGGCATCTCCTGTTAAGGAGGGTTATAAAACACAATTGAAAACAGACTGACTGTGAATGACCATTCAGCATATCACACTCAGCGCTAAATCTCAATAGCCCTTTTTTTCTGTTAAGCAAAAGGATTATGGCTGTAGAATGCAGGAAAAAGCTGTTTTTGAAAAATGCAAAAAAAACAACATACAGATGTGGGGCCTTGCCCCCCTCCGGACCACCCCCCAGCCATCCTCACGTACTTTGTGCCCCCTCAGATTGTTGGGGTGCATGACACCCCTGGTCTCACACCTCCTTCTATTTGATGATTCTGACCTAAGCATTTAAGCCCTATTTGTACCTGGTTCTAATGTGCAGTCTTTGTCCTGATTTTGTCCACGTTTTGTGTAGACGGTTAAAAGACACATTGTGATATGATTGTGATCAGATCTTCTAAGTGTAAACAGACAAAATCAGGTCAAGATCAGGACATGATCAGGACAAAGGACGCATATTAACGGCAGGTATAAACAGGGCTTCTGTTGCTACTGCCGACTTTTCTTCTTTCTCGTCAATCTCTCAGCCGTGTGTCAAAAGCAGCTGGCTGGCTTAAAGAGTGACGACCCAAGAGTCAAAGGGGATGAAAAGGTAGTCTCCATACAGGAAAGACTGGAATGGGTGAGAGTTAATGATGGAGATGAACAAGCACTGATTGAGACCTTTCCTTTAAAGGGAACACAAAATAATCACGCAGAAACAACCCGGTTCTGGTTCTAGGACCTCAGAGAGAGGATTCCTAGCATTTGGCACATTCTTGTGGGTATTAATCACTGGCGTTATGTCGTAGACAGCGACACACAACTGACTTTAGTCTCTGTTGTTTTTGGATGAATCAGTGTATTGTGTGTTAGGCGCCATTTGTGTAGGATTGGTGCTGCTGGGCGGTACATTGAGGCCAGGGTGTATGTGTGTTGCGTCAGTCCACTGTGTTGGAGCTGACCCTTGCTTCCCCATCATGTGCCCAGAGGGGGACCATGGAGACACACTGTTGATTCTTTCACATCCCAAGCAAAACATTTGGTCTGTTTCAGCTGTGCATCACTCGACTGTCTCTTCCTGTTGCCGTGGCTTTATTACACGTGTTGATTTAACAAGTGGGCTATTATCCATCAGTGAGGCACACTCTCAGTGACCACACACACACACACACACACACACACACACACACACACAATATGAGATGGAAAATGTGATCGTTGATGAGGTCAATGTTAAAAACAATCACATAGTTCTCAGACAGAGGAAAAAGCAATTGGATTGTGCCCATAAGTTACCCAAGAGGTCAAAAACAGCAGTTGCATGCAGACACACATTTCAATTCCGTTTCTGACTCTTGAAGACAAGACGAAAATATATTTTTGTTGTTGAATTGTATGTATTTTATTTATTTTACCTTTATCTACATAACCAGGTTGTCCCATTCAGTTCAGCTTGACCCATTCAGGTCAGGCTGTCCCATCGAGCTAGGCCCTAAACCTAACACAATGGTTGAATAAACATTTTCTCAACCCATACTGTATAGATTGGATGCTGATGTGAGCAGTAATCTTGTACACCTCAGCACTACATCAATGTGCAACAGGGCATAGTGGTGGATCTCTACATGCAGAGCAGTTCTTCTAACCTTTTGTAAACCTCACTCCCTCGCTCCCTCCCTCTCTGACAGGACTGCCTGTTCCTTCGGTTGTGTGCGTTAAGTCCCTGGAGCTGGAGTCATGTTCGGGGCAGGGCTTGCCGGACCGGGGATGGCTGGGGGTCTCTATTGTTCTGTGTGTATATGTGTGTGTATCTGTATGTCTGTCGTGTATGTGTGTGTGTGTGTGTGTATCTGTATGTCTGTCGTGTGTGTGTATATCTGTATGTCTGTCATGTGTGTGTCTGTGTGCGCGTGCGGGGAGTGCTCCAGAGAAGCCTTTTCCTTTGTGACGCTGAGGTTCCTCCTGGGGCTGGGCGGCCGGCAGACTGGCTGTCTCGCTCTAGTTCCACCATGTGGCCTTGCTATTGTTCTTCCCTTCACTCCCTTGTCCTGTCCCCTACGCCCATCACACTAACCCCCCCAGCGCCCTCTCCCCACCCTGTTCTGCTCCTGGCCGTGCAGGTGCTGCTAGACTGTAGGCCTGAGGAGGAAGCCAAGGCAAGACACAGCACAATTGCCGACCCCAGCTGCTATTTATATATCACTTTTAGGTTTTGGTTTATTTATTTGCATGTATTTTTAGGTCGTCAGCGATGCAAATTTTGTAACGATGGATTATGAAAAGGTTCAAAGAAGGGAAAGATAAAAGTATTTTTTGCCGCACTGCACTGTGAATGAAACAGGCCAACAGAGTCATGGAATTTCCCAATGTCATTTTTCAGGGGTTGTAGCATACATACTGTATATGGTACACTGCAACACTTGTCTGTGATCTTGCAGTAGCATTGTCTGTGATCTTGCAGTAGCATTGTCTTTGATCTTGCAGTAGCATCGTCTGTGATATTGCAGTACCATTGTCTGTGATCTTGCAGTAGAATTGTCTGTGATTTTGCAGTATCATTGTCTTTGATTTTGCAGTAGCATTGTCTTTGAACTTGCAGTAGAATTGTCTTTGAACTTGCAGTATAATTTTCTTTGATATTGCAGTAGAATTGTCTTTGAACTTGCAGTAGAATTGTCTTTGAACTTGCAGTAGAATTGTCTTTGATATTGCAGTAGAATTGTCTTTGATATTGCAGTAGAATTGTCTTTGAACTTGCAGTAGAATTGTCTTTGAACTTGCAGTAGAATTGTCTTTGAACTTGCAGTAGAATTGTCTTTGATATTGCAGTAGAATTGTCTTTGATTTTGCAGTAGAATTGTCTTTGATATTGCAGTAGAATTGTCTTTGAACTTGCAGTAGCATTGACTTTGAACTTGAAATGGGCAAAAATCACAATTTCTTGCATGATGTAACGTTCTCTCTGTGTCACGGATCCCTCTGGAACTTTCACTATGCACACCTGGCCCCTATTCTCACTGATTGTATTTGTATATATGTGCCCTTTGGTTTCCATTGGGCGGTCGATTATTGTTACTATGTCCGTTGGTGCATGTGAGTACCTGTGCTGTGTGTTTTGGCTTTCGTGACATTGTGGATTGCGCAGATGATTACAGGTCTCGTCCCGTGTGTTAATAATCATTGTGCGCTTGTGTTAGCGAGGTACTCCTCGCTCTTTTGTTTGGGTTTCAACCCTGTGTTTTTGTATAGTGTTTGTTTGGTCTTCGTCCCCGTGCACTTCCCCCCACGCCGTAATTTGGGTGTAATAAAAACCCATATTGCGCATTCCTGCATCTGTCTCCCGATCCTTTATGCCAACGTGACACTCTGGGAAGTGAACATAAGGTAATGGCTGAATGTAGGTGCCATTCCAAGGGTCAACTGTTATCAGTGGTGGTCGGGTGCAATCTTGAGCCCAGATAACACAACATCCATGCTTTGAGAGTACGGCGAGGACATATGCAGGCAGATCCCATCACTGACACCTAGTATAATGCAGGTGAAAGTGCTTGGCTGGTAATACCTACACAGAGACTGATGAAGAGTAATAGGTCAGTGGGTGTTTGAACCAGGTGTTGTGGGGTTTTAAGAGTGCACTTTGCACTGTAAACGGATCATAATGGGTGTCGTCTCACTCTCTCAACATGCTGATAATGTGTCATCTGTGCTCAAGATTCTTACACTTACGGGTAACTTTGTGTTTGCATAATGTGTGTGAGTGTGCAGCAGTGCAGCACAATCAAGTCAATGTTCAAGTTCAAGATTTGTCATCTTGAAATAGATATTAAACCTCTTTTACAAGACGGGCACTGCCACCCCCACATCTAAATCTAACACTAAGGTGTCCCGATGGGCACTGCCAACCCCACCCCCACGTCTAAAGCTAACACTATGGTGTCCCTTCTCCTTATTGATACATAAATAGGGATGGTGTAGTTTTCTGATTTTGGGGAGTTGTCCAGTCTCTGTTAATAACCTATGACACCTCTATTTGTTTAGATAAGAGGCCTTGTTAGACCTACAAGTGTTAGGTCCCTGTTTCTGGAGAACTGTGAAACTACTAACAATGACTCTTTCCCTGTGCAGACTTGCCCCCCATCCATCAGTTAAAACAGGAACTTGATAAAGGGAAGGGAAACTGATAAGCCTCTATTGCTTCGCGGCTTGATCCGTATCAGGCCTGGCAAACGTCAGGTGGAAGGCCGATGAAAGAGCGGATATTTAGCGGATATTTAGTCAGGCTTTGTCACCTCTCTCTGTTCTCTGGTGAAGTCAGATATTTCACTCTGCATCCTGATGTGTTGGACAGTTATGGAGGGTCATTCTTTTGTATGTTTACTATTAATTGTATACATGCAAAGGTATTTCAGTGGAAATACAGTTCCTTGTGTCTATAGGATTGATTGCAGTCTTTAACCTCTCTGGGGTATGTGGGATGCTAGCGTCCCACCTGCGGGACACACTATTCAACAGCCAGTGAAATTGCAGGGCGGCATATTCAAAACAACAAAAATCTCATAATTCAAATTTCTCAAACATACAACTATTATATCCCATTTTAAAGATACACTTCTCGTAATCCAACCTCATTGTCCGATTTCAAAAAGGCTTTACGGCGAAAGCATAACATTAGATTATGTTAGGACAGCGCCGAGACAAGAAAAACCACACAGCCATTTTCCAAGCAAGGAGAGGCGTCACAAAAACCAGAAATACAGCTAAAATGAATCACTAACCTTTGATGATCTTCATCAGATGGCACTCATAGGACTTCATGTTACACAATACATGTATGTTTTGCTTGATAAAGTTCATATTTATATCCAAATACCCCATTTTACATTGGTGTGTAATGTTCAGAAATGTTTTGCCTCCCAATACTTCCGGTGAATGGGCACATCAATTTACAGAAATACTCATCATAAACGTTGATAAAATATTCAACAGTTATTCAAAGAATTATAGATGCACTTCTCCTTAATGCAACCGCTGTGTCAGATTTCAAAAAAGCTTTACGGTGAAAGAACATTTTCCAATAATCTGAGTACAGCGCTCAAATATCAAAACAAGCCATACAGATACCCACCATTTTGGAGTCAACAGAAATGACAAAAGTTACATTATAAATATTCACTTACCTTTGATGATCTTCATCAGAATGCACTCCCAGGATTCCCAGTTCCACAATAAATGTTTGTTTTGTTCGATAAAGTCCATAATTTATGTCCAAATACCTCCTTTTTGTTCACGCTTTTTGTTCACGCTTTTTGTTCCACTACTCCAAATGCAGGAAACGCGCACAAAATGTCATGACGAAAAGTCAAAAAAAGTTATATTTACGTTCGTAGAAACATGTCAAACGATGTATAGCATCAATCTTTAGGATGTTTTTATCATAAATCTTCAGTAATATTCCAACCGGACAATTCCAATGTCTTCAAAAAAGAAAAGGAACACAGCTAACTCTCACGTGAGTGTGCGCCACTGAACTCATGTCACTCTCTCAGTCATCTGACTCCAGGAGTTCTTATTCTCTCCCCATTCACAGTAGAAGCATGAAACAACGTTCTAAAGACTGTTGACGTCTAGTGGAAGCCTTAGGAAGTGCAAAATGAACCCTAAATCACTGTATACTGTATTGGCAATCACTTGAAAAACTACAAACCTCAGATTTCCACACTTCCTGGTTGGATTTTTCTCAGGTTTTTGCCTGCCATATGAGTTCTGTTATACTCACAGACATCATTCAAACAGTTTTAGAAACAGAGTGTTTTCTATCCATATCTACTAATAATATGCATATTCTACCTTCTGAGCCTGAGTAGTAGGCAGTTCACTACGGGCATGCTGTCACGTCCTGACCAGTATAGAGGATATTTTGTTATTGTAGTTTGGTCAGGACGTGGCAGAGGGTAGTTTATTTATGTATTACGGGGTTTTTTGGTCACTGGTCTATGTTTGTATTTCTATGTGTATGTTCTAGGGTAGTTTTCTATGTGTAGGTTGGGTGCTGGACTCTCAATTGGAGGCAGGTGTTTCTAGTTGCCTCTGATTGGGAGTCCTATAAATAGGTGTGTGTTTTGTTTGTCACTTGTGGGTAGTTGTTTGATAGCACTGCTTTTGTTGAGCCTGCTTCTCTGTTCCTGTCGTTAGTTTGTTTATTGTTTTTCCTGTGGATGCTTTGCTCATATATATTAAAAAGATGAGAATCCACATTCCGTCTGCAGTTTGGTCCATTCACCACGACAGCTTTTACACACGCCTTTCATCCGGATGTCAAAATACTGCCCCCTACCCTAGAGAAGTTAATGCAGCCTCTCATCCTATGCTGTCTGGGTCTCCATATTGATCATCCAATGTCTCTTTGTCTGAACATAAACCAGTCAGTATGTACTGAACAGTATGTACTATAGGGTCTCTCTATTCAGGGCATGAACTTCCTCTTCTGTCTATATCCTCCAGTGATCCAGTAATACAGGGAACAGAGGAGGACGTTCTCTCTCTTCTCTTTCCCTGTCGTTCTCTCAATTACCAACACTACGACCAGGAATACGACTTTCCCGAAGCAGATCCTCTGTTTGGTCCACCACCCAGGACAATGGATCGGATCCCAGCCGGCGTCCCAAAACAACGGCGGCGCAGGAGGGGCAGAAGAAGTGGTTTTCTGGTCAGGCTCCATAGACGGGCACATCGCGCACAGCTCCCGAGTTTACTACTCGCCAACGTCCAGTCTCTTGACAACAAGGTAGACGAAATCCGAGCAAGGGTTGCCTTCCAGAGAGACATCAGAGATTGTAACGTTCTTTGTTTCACGGAAACGTGGCTCACTCGAGACACGCTGTCGGAGTCGGTACAGCCACCTGGTTTCTTCACGCATCGCGCCGACAGAAACAAACATCTCTCTGGTAAGAAGAAGGGCGGGGAGGTATGCCTTATGATTAACGAGACGTGGTGTGATCATAACAACATAAAGGAACTCAAGTCCTTTTGCTCACCTGACCTAGAATTCCTTAATCAAATGTCGACCGCATTATCTACCAAGAGAAATCTCTTCGATTATAATCACAGTCGTATATATCCCCCCCAAGCAAACACATCGATGGCCTTAAATGAACTTCATTGGACTCTATGTAGACTGGAAACCACATATCCTGAGGCTGCATTCATTGTTGCTGGGGATTTTAACAAGGCTAATCTGAAAACAAGACTCCCTAAATTTTATCAGCATATCGAATGCGCTACCCAGGCGGAAACAATCCTGGACCATTGTTACTCTAACTTCCGCGATGCATACAAAGCCCTGCCCCGCCCTCCTTTCGGAAAATCTGACCAAGACTCCATTTTGTTGCTCTCAGTCTATAGACAGAAACTAAAACAGGAAATACCCATGCTCAGGTCTGTTCAACGCTGGTCCGACCAATCTGATTCCACGCTTCAAGATTGCTTCGTTCACGTGGACTGGGATATGTTCCTCATAGCGTCGGACAATAACATTGATGAATACGCTGATTCGGTGAGTGAGTTTATTAGCAAGTGCATCGGTGATGTTGTACCCACAGCGACTATTAAAACCTTCCCCAACCAGAAACCGTGGATTGATGGCAGCATTTGTGCAAAACTGAAAGCGCGAACCACTGCTTTTAATCAGGGCAAAGCGACCGGAAACATGACCGAATACAAACAGTGTAGCTATTCCCTCCGCATGGTAATCAAGCAAGCTAAGCGTCAGTATAGAGACAAAGTAGAGTCGAAATTTAACGGCTCAGACACGAGAGGTATGTGGCAGGGTCTACAGTCAACCACAGACTACAAAAAGAAAACCAGCCCCATCGTGGACCACGATGTCCTACTCCCAGACAAACTCAACAAATTCTTTGCTCGCTTTGAGGACAATACAGTGCCAACGACACAGCCCGCTACAAAAACCTGCGGGCTCTCCTTCACCACAGCCAACGTGAGTAAAGCATTTAAACGTGTTAACCCTGCCAGCCCAGACGGCATCCCTAGCCGCGTCCTCAGAGCATGCGCAGACCAGCTGGCTGGTGTGTTTACGGACATATTCAATCTATCCTTATCCCAGTCTGCTGTTCCCACATGCTTCAAGAGGGCCACCATTGTTCCAGTTCCCAAGAAAGCTAAGGTAACTGAGCTAAATGACTATCGCCCCGTAGCACTCACCTCCGTCATCATGAAGTGCTTTGAGAGACTAGTCAAGGATCATATCACCTCCACCCTACCTGACACCCTAGACCCACTCCAATTTGCTTACCGCCTCAATAGGTCCACAGACGACGCAATCGCAATCACACTGCACACTGCCCTAACCCATCTGGACAAGAGGAATACCTATGTAAGAATGCTGTTCATCAACTACAGCTCAGCATTTAACATCATAGTACCCTCCAAACTCGTCATTAAGCTCGAGATCCTGAGTCTCAACCCCGCCCTGTGCAACAGGGTCCTGGACTTCCTGACGGGCCACCCCGATTTGGTGAGGGTAGGAAACAACATCTCCACCCCGCTGATCCTCAACACTGGGGACCTACAAGGGTGCGTTCTCAGCCCTCTCCTGTACTCCCTGTTCACCCATGACTACGTGGCCATGCACGCCTCCAACTCAATCATCAAGTTTGCAGATGACACTACAGTAGTAGGCTTGATTACCAACAACGACGCGACGGCCTACAGGGAGGAGGTGAGGCCCTCGGAGTGTGGTGTCAGGAAAATAACCTCTCACTCATCATCAACAAAACAAAGGAGATGATCTTGGACTTCAGGAAACAGCAGAGGGAGCACTCCCCATCCACATCGACGGGACAGTAGTGGAGAGGGTGGAAAGTTTTGAGTTCCTCGGCGTAAACATCATGGACAAACTGAAATGGTCCACCCACACAGACAGCGTAGTGAAGCAGGCGCAACAGTGCCTCTTCAACCTCAGGAGGCTGAAGAAATTCGGCTTGTCACCAAAATCACTCACAAACGGGCTGTATCACCGCCTGGTACAGCAACTGCTCAGTTCACAACCGTTAGGCTCTCCAGAGGGTAGTGAGGTCTGCACAACGCATCACCGGGAGCAAACTACCTGCTCTCCAGGACACCTACACCACCCGATGCCACAGGAAGGCCAAAAAGATCATCAAGGACAACAACCACCCGATCCACTGCCTGTTCACAAAGCTATCATTCAGAAGGCGAGGTCAGTACAGGTGCATCAAAGCTGGGATTGAGAGACTGAAAAACAGCTTCTATCTCAAGGCCATCCGACTGTTAAACAGCCATCGCTAACATTGTGTGGCTGCTGCCAACATACTGACTCAATCTCTAGCCACTTTAATAATTAAAAATTGGATGTAATAAATGTATCACTAGTCACTTTAAACTATGCCACTTTATATAATGTTTACATACACTACTCATCTCATATGTATATACTGTTCTCTATACCATCTACTGCATCTTGCCTATGCTGTTCGGCCATCGCTCATCCATATATATTTGTATGTACATATTGTTATTCATTCCTTTACACTTGTGTGTATAAGGTAGTTGTTGTGAAATTGTTAGATTACTTGTTAGTTATTACTGCATGGTCGGAACTAGAAGCACAAGCATTTCGCTTGTAGACCTTACCGTCTTACCGTGAAATGCTTACTCAGTAATAGAGAGAGAACTTGGGCTCCTGAGTGGCGCAGAGGTCTAAGGCACTGCATCTCAGTGTTAGAGGCATCACTACAGTCCCTGGTAATAAAATAACAATGATGAGGCTATATACAAGGGGTCCATAATAATGAGGCTATATACAGGGGGTCCATAATAATAATAATAATAATGAGGCTATATGCAGGGAGTACATAATAATAATGAGGCTATATGCAGGGAGTACCGGTGCTGCTACTTCTATACTTTTGATCAGCGCCTAGAGTGCCATTTGGGACGCACGCATGGGGTAACATACAGTACTGTGAGGAAAGGGGTCAGTGCTCAGTATGTTGGGTCAATTAACATTAAGATAACACAAGGTGCAAGTGAAATTTGACTTCCCCTTTTAACCCAACCTCTCTGAAAGGCACTCAGAGGTTATGGAGAGGTGCTAACTCTGGACTGACCTCTGAACTCCAGCCAAGGGGGACAATCGAGTGCAATATATTTATATGTCTGCATGTTGTGTGTAGGGACTTTAAATCCAGAAATGAGAGGATAATGATGCCCTTGGAGATTTGATTTCTTCTGCATCCCTGCTCTTTGTTTCACCACTCCTATTCTATGTTTTAGCTGCTCCTGCTGTGTTGCAATGACAAATACATATTGGTTTCTGCACATTTATTGAAGAAACATTTGAGCAGTTTTCTACCAACAACACACTGTCAATACTAGAGTAGAGTTCATCATCATATCAACGTTGTGTAACAAAGCAAAACTTCTCCCAAAGTTTGGAAAGAGTTATTTGAACAAGTTCAAAATAACAAAAACATTAGAAATGATGACATTTTGAAAAGTCATCATTTGGCTAAAATAACAAGCCCCAGAATAACTTCTGGGTTTGACAGACAATAACATCAGAGAGCTTCTGGGAAAAGGCCCAGCAGATGTCCAAACCACATCTAAGACACTCAGAGCTGAGTAGACAGTAAGTATGCATCTGGCTGTGCAGAGAGAGCGAGAGAGCGAGAGAGAGAGAGAGAGAGAATACACTAGTACTAGCAGCAGTCGGTAAACTGCCGGTACACCCCAGCCAGATCTGCATGAGCTCAGGCACCACAGCTTCAGATCCAGTTTGAAACCAGCTCAGATTAACCCAGCAGGCCAAGTCAGAGTAAGTTAGAGAGGGCACCGCGTCAGAGAGTATGTCAGGCAGGCCAGGCCAGGTCACCTTATCACGTGCAGCAGCCTGGCACCTAAAGCCCATAAGTAGCTCAGATGTCAGCCCGCCAGTGTGGCTGACCATGCCGTAACCACCTCTGTAATTTCAACTGTCTTAAAATGGAAGGTATTTAGTCAGGATCATTATAAGATGATTATAAGACATGACAACAGGGTCATACATGCTTAGGAAAAGTATTATTAGGTAACCCACCCCGTTCACGGAAATGGTTCTCTCCTATAGATAGTGAGTCACTTGGCCATAGGTTGCTTTGCAGTATAAAGCAGGCAGACAGGCATCGAGGCATACAGTTACTGTTTGATTGAACGTTAGAATGGGCAAAACGAGTGACCTAACTGACTTTGAGAGTGGTGTGATCATTGGTGCCAGGCACACCAGTTCCAGTATCTCTGAAACAGCCGGCCTCCTGGGCTTTTCACACACGACAGTGTCTATGGTGTACAGAGAATGGTGAAAAAAACCAAAAACATCCAGTCAGTGGCAGTCCTGTGGGCGACAACAGCTCGTTGATGAGAGAAGTCGAAGGAGAATGGCAAGAATTGTGCAAGATAACAGGCAGGCATGAAACATGCAAATAATGACAAAGTACAACAGTGGTGTGCAGAACAGCATCTCGGAACGCGCGACTCGTCGGTCCTTGTCACGGATGGGCTATTGCAGGAGACGACCACACCGGGTTCCATTCTTATCAGCTAAAAACGAGAAGATCACCAACACTGGACAATTGAGGAGTGGAAAAACATTGCCTTGTCCGACGAATCCTGGTTCCTGTTGCGTCATGCTGATGGTAGAGTCAGGATTTGGCGTAAGCCAAAGTCCATGGCCTCATCCTGCCTGGTGTCAACGGTACAGGCTGGTGGCGGTGGTGTAATGGTGTGTTTGTGGCATGTGTTAGGTCCCTTGAAACCAATTGAGCAATATTTACGTGCCCCAGAGAATTCAGGCTGTTCTGGAAGCAAAGGGGGCCCAACCCAGTACTAGATGGGTGTACCTAATAAACATTTAAATTGTATAACATTTTAATATTATAAAGGCATCATACTATATTATTGCAGGCTTAAAGAAAAGCTTTACCCTATTTCCTTTCAAGTTCTGGCCTTTTTTCTATATAGAGCCTTATCTCGTCGTATCTTTGAATTACATGTGCTTAGGGAGGTTGTTCTGTTCCACTCTGGTGAGCAGATCCATCTTAGTGTCTCTGGTAATAATGCCTTAAGCATCTTGTGACTGACAGTCAGACACAGATCAAACCCCCAATTCTCTATCAGCTTTTTCTTTCAATACCAAAGACCAAATGCATACAGGTGTGACCGTGGATCAAGAAAGTTAATGCTGTCACGATTTATCTTACACATGACTCTAAAATGTGATAAATAACCATGTTAACACAAATTCTAATAGGCAATAGGAGCAGGCATGGAAATGCTAAGCTGTCAGGCAGGCAGGGGGTATGTCAGATTGCTAGCCTGGCTGGGTGTTAAAGACCTCTCTACACAACACATGCTATGGAATAGCAGTCTTGGTAGCAAGCAACACATTACTGAGATTGTCAGCCCACCAGCTACCGTCTACTACCTTTAATGTTGTTTTGCAAACAAAGTTTGTTTTCAACAAGCAGAATGATGGAGAACAGCCAGGAGCCTAAATTAGAACTCTTTTCACGGCTTATCTTGTTTTATTTTTTTTGTCGAGGTGCAAGCTGTCTCACCAGATAGGGGCATTTGTTTACAGAGTGTTTAATTACCTGCATATGTTTGTGTGTCTTTGTGAGTTTGTGTGTGTGTGAGTTTGTGTGTGTCTTTGTAAGTTTGTGTGTGTCTTTGAGTTTGTGTGTGTCTTTGTGAGTTTGTGTGTGTGTTTGCAGCAGATAAAGAGATGGCTAGAGAGAGAGAGATCATTATTGTTATTGTTGATGTCATTATCTCAGCTTGCTTTAGCAACAGTGGCCTTGTCATTTATGCTAATAAAGCTTATCAGAGGGAGAGAGAGAGACAGAGAGCAAGAGAGAGAGAGATGACAGCTGCTTTGTCTTGTTTCTGACTCACTGCAGCTTTGTTAACTGCCCTTCATGCCCACACGTTCCACCAACGTCTCGAACAGTACCACCTAGAGCTTGTCACACTATCTAACACACTAAGAAATGCCTATTGACTCTTTGATAACGTTACTCACAGTGTCTGCATCCCAAACGGCACCTTAACTATACAGTAGCCCTGGTCAAAAGAAGCACACTATATAGAGAATAGGATGCCATTCGGGACAAAGCCACTGTACCTGTGCTCTGCTGAATTTGTGTTCAGGTTCGTCATAGCAGTGCTTTACACTGTGAAAACCCCATCAGAGCATTCTAAAGTAGGCTCTCATGTACAGAGCGATATCTAATGACCGAATAATGCATTTCCTCCACACTGTAGGGCTATAAAGATATACAATGAGTGTAGAAAACATTAGGAACACCTTCCTAATATTTAGTTGCAACTCCTTTTGCCCTCAGAACAGTCTCAATTCGTCGGGGCATGGACTCTAAAAGGTGGCGGCAGCGTTCCACAGGGATGCTGGCCCATGTTGACTCCAATGCTTCCCACAGTTGTGTCAAGTTGGCTGATGTCCTTTGGGTGGTGGACCATTCTTGATACACACGGGCAACTGTTGAGCATGAAAAACCTAGCAGTGTTGCAGTTCTTGACACAAACCAGTGCGCCTGGCACCTACTACCATACCCCATTCAAAAGGCGCTTAAATGTTTTGTTTTACCCATTCACCCTCTGAATGGAACACATACACAATCCATGTCTCAATTGTCTCAAGGCTTAAAAATCCTTCTTTAACCTGTCTCTTCATCTACAGTGACATCAATAAGGGATCACAGCGTTCACCTGGATTCACCTGGATTCACCTGGTCAGTCTGTCATGGAAAGAGCAGATGTTCTTAATGTTCTGCACACTCAGGGTCGCACAAACACACAACTCCAGCTCATGCCATCTTTACTCTAATATCAATGAGCCAATTCATGTTGTCTGTGTACTTTTGGACTCCTTGTGCTGCTTTGGGACTTACTGGAGAATTTAGCACAATCTGTTTATTACAGTATCCTGCTGTGCTAGCACTTTAAATTAAAATAAGATTGTATAAACAAGCCCTTTGCCCTCTTCTGTAGTTGAAACAAGTAAACAAACAAGTAAACAAACTAGTATTTGTCTGGATTTAATGGTTCCACCTGGCCCTGGGGGAGGTTGTGCTCCTGCCAGTTCAGGTCACCTGGGCATGCTCCAATGAACTCTGAACCCCAGGCACTGCCCTCCCTCCCAGTGTGTGTGTGTCCTGTATGACCTCTTTATTCTTCACCTCTACTCTACCTCATGTCACTAATATCCTCCTGTATATAGGATGTATACTGCATCTTCATATACTTAAGGGCTCTATTCAATCCGCACCAAGGGAGTTCAGCTTTACAGCGCGATTGAAATTTAAAGGCAATGTTCCCTCTTTACCGCAGACTGCATTCACAGTAAACACTGCACATGTCGGCTCAATCTGAAATTACCTTTACATTACCATCGGAGAATCTGTAACACTTCAACTTTACAGATTGAAAAGAGCAATTAGACTGTTCTTTTAATGAATTAAGGTTTTTGCCATATGTTCCTGATTACTTAATGTGTCCCATCTTCCAGTGCAAGACAACAATTCCTGATAACACATTCTTCAACATGCAGTCCTTCCTTGCCGTCATAATAGAAGGCTAGCATCCCAGAGTCACCTCTTCACTGTTGACTTCGAGACTGGTGTTTTGCAGGTACTATTTAATGAAGCTGCCAGTTGAGGACTTGTGAGGCATCTGTTTCTCAAACTAGACACTCTAATGTACTTGTCCTCTTGCTCAGTTGTGCACCGGGGCCTCCCACTCCTCTTTCTATTCTGGTTAGAGACAGTTTGCGCTGTTCTGTGAAGGGAGTAGCACACAGCGTTGTGCGAGATATTTTGTTTCTTGGCAATTTCTCGCATGGAATAGCCTTCATTTCTCAGTACAAGAATAGACTGACGAGTTTCAGAAGAAAGTAATTTGTTTCTGGCCATTTTGAGCCTGTAATTGAACCCACAAGGCCGGTTTTCTTCAATCAGCACAACAGTTTTCAGCTGTGCTAACATAATTGCAAAGGGGTTTTCTAATGATCAATTAGCCTTTTAAAATTATAAACTTGGATTAGCTAACCCAATGTGCCATTGGAACACAGGAGTGATGGTCGCTGATAATGGGCCTCTGTACGCCTATGGATATACAGTATTCCATAAAAAAGTCTGTTTCCAGCTACAATAGTCATTTACAACATTAACAATGTATACACTGTATTTCCGATCAATTTCATGTTACTTCAATGGCCAAAAAACTTGCTTTTCTTTCAAAAACCAGGACATTTTTAAGTGACCCCAAACCTTTGAACGGGAGTGTAGATCAATGTATTACTTATCCACAGAGTATTTATAAAATTATAGTTGAAGTCAGAAGTTTACACACACCTTAACCTTAGCCAAATACATTTAAACTTAGTTTTTCACAATTCCTGACATTTAATCCTAGTAAAATTCCCTGTTTTAGGTCAGTTAAGATCACCACTTTATTTTAAGAATGTAAAATGTCAGAATAATAGTATAGTTTTCTTTCATCACATTCCCAGTGGGCCAGAAGTTAACATACACTCAATTATTATTTGGTAGCATTGTCTTTAAATTGTTTAACTTGGGTCAAATGTTTTGGGTAGCCTTCCACAAGCTTCCCACAACAAATTGGGTGAATTTTGGCCCATTCCTCCTGACAGAGCTGGTGTAACTGAGTCAGGTTTGTAGGCCTTCATGCTCGCACACGCTTTTTCAGATCTGCCCACACATTTTCTTTAGGTTTGAACTCAGGGCTTTGTGATGGCCACTCCAATACCTTGACTTTGTTGTCCTTAAGCCATTTTGCCACAACTTTGGAAGAATGCTTGGGGTCATTGTCCATTTGGAAGACCAATTTGTGACCAAGCTTTAACTTCCTGAATGATGTCTTGAGATGTTGCTTCAATATATCCACATAGTTTTCCTTCCTCATGATGCCATCTATTTTGTGAAGTGCATCAGTCCCTCCTGCAGCAATGCACCTCCACAACATGATGCTGCCACCCCCGTGCTTCACGGTTGGTATGGTGTTCTTTGGCTTGCAAGCCTCCCCCTTTTTCCTCCACACATAACGATGGTCATTATGGCCAAACAGTTCTAATTTTGTTTCATCAGACCAAAGGACATTTCTCCAAAAAGCACGATCTTTGTCCCCATGTGCAGTTGCAAACCGTAGTCTGGCTTTTTTTATGTGGTTTTGGAGCAGTGGCTTCTTCCTTGCTGAGCGGCCTTTCAGGTCGATATAGGACTCGTTTTACTGTGGATATAGATACTTTTGTACCTGTTTCCTCCAGCATCTTCACAAGGTCCTTTTCTGTTGTTCTGGGATTTATTTGCACTTTTCGCACCAAAGTACGTTCATCTCTAGGAGACAGAACACGTCTCCTTCCTGAGTGGTATGATGGCTGCGTGGTCCCATGGTCTTTATACTTGCGTACTATTATTTGTACAGATGAACGTGATACCTTCAGGCTTTTGGAAATTGCTCCCAAGGATGAACCAGACTTGTGGAGGTCTACCTTTTTTTTCTGAGGTCTTGGCTGATTTATTTAGATTTTCCCATGATGTCAAGCAAAGAGGCACTGCGTTTCAAGGTAGGCCTTGAAATACATCCATAGGTACACCTCCAATTGACTCAAATGATGTTAATTAGCCTATCAGGAGATTCTAAAGCCATTACAAAAATTTTGGGAATTTTCCAAGCTGTTTGAAGGCACAGTCAACTTAGTGAATGTAAACTTCAGACCCACTGGAATTGTGATACAGTGAATTATAAGTGAAATAATCTGTCTGTAAGCAATTGTTGGGAAAATGACTTGTGTCATGCACAAAGTAGATATACTAACCGACTTGCCAAAACTATAGTTTGTTAACAAGAAATTAGTGGAGTGGTTGAAAAACGAGTTTTAATGACTCCAACCTAAGTGTATGTAAGCTTCCGACTTCAACTCTGAACAGTTTTTGTATGTTTCACTACTGTATTTTACAGATCACTTCAAGTCATTAAAGTCATCACTTCAAGTCACTCGGGCTCTCGAGTGGCGCAGTGGTCCAAGGCACTGCATCTCAGTGCAAGATGCATCACTACAAACACCCTGGTTTGATCCTGGGCTGTATCACAACCAGTCGTGGTTGGGAGTACCATGGGTGGGAGTACCATGGTTTGATCCTGGGCTGTATCACAACCAGCCGTGGTTGGGAGTACCATGGGTGGGAGTACCCTGGTTTGATCCTGGGCTGTATCACAACCAGCCGTGGTTGGGAGTACCATGGGTGGGAGTACCATGGTTTGATACTGGGCTGTATCACAACCAGCCGTGGTTGGGAGTACCATGGGTGGGAGTACCCTGGTTTGATCCTGGGCTGTATCACAACCAGCCGTGGTTGGGAGTACCATGGGTGGGAGTACCATGGTTTGATCCTGGGCTGTATCACAACCAGCCGTGGGTGGGAGTACCATGGGTGGGAGTACCATGGTTGGGAGTACCATGGTTGGGAGTACCATGGGTGGGAGTACCATGGTTGGGAGTACCATGGGTGGTGCACAATTGGCCCAGCGTCATCCAGGCTAGGGCTTAGCCGGGGGAGGCCGTCATTGTAAGTAAGAATTTGTTCTTAACTGACTTGCCTAGTTAAGTATATATTACAGATATATTTTGAATCTCAAGTGATTTTTAGACCAATTTGAATGAACTATTAATAATTGACATACTAACATCTGAAAGGGCAATCTTTAAAAACCATGGGATGTGTATTATTAGTTCTGATTGTGTACTGTACATTCCCTCACAAATACTTTTTTCTCCATTGAGTCACCACTATTTCTTTGGACCATTACTCCACCTTGTGGTCAAACTGAACACTATCTTTAGTTGCAAAGTACAGGACTTTAGCAGACATGTTGTGCAGAAGTAGCATACGGTACACATTGACATCATATGATCACAATGATTATGAAATAAGAGTTGAAGTTTTAACATTGGATAAAAACATGGAAGCCTGAAGCAAGGCAATAATATCCTATCACTTACGTTTCTACGTACTTAATATAGTTTGGACAAGACAATAAACAAAGAAGTCAGAGGAGCTGGGAAGGGGACAAGCATTTCCTCTATTGTGATGTACAGAGCTCTGTTTTGTGTCCGACTGTTTCTGACACGTGCTGCACATTCTTTACACTTGAATAAGGATGTCGTTGTGCTGTTTTTCAAAGGTCATTGTTATAAGGTCACTGTGGTTAGAATGTGATAATGACATAACAAGCATATGGAGGCAAGGAGCATGAAAACATCAACATTGTGACTCACTGTTTCACAGGACAGAATATAGGAGTTTTTCAAAAGGGGAAAAAGTAATGATGACTTTACGTGCATTGTCCATTCACTCCATTATTATGAACCACGACATGAACTTCAGATCATGTTTAACACGACTGGTTTAGCAGACAGTGCCAATATGTTGACATTTGGAAAAATAGACACATGAAATAGTGAAAGGTCAGAGTCGACAGACAGAAAAAATAACTTTTGTATCATGAAACAGAACCAGAGGGTGTCAGGCAGGCAGCGGGCTGGGGCAGGGCAATGGGCTGTGGACTGGGAAATTGGGCCGGGGCTGCGGAAGCAGGCTTGGGAACCGGGCTTGGGAAGTGGGCTAGATCAGGTGACTGGGCTGGGGCTGGGAACCGTGCTGGGGAACCGGGCTGGGGCTTGGAAACGGGCTGGAGAACTGGGCTGGGGCTGGAGAACCAGTAAGGGTAACTGGGCTGGTGAACCAGGCTGGGGCTTGGGTCTGGGCTGGGGCTGGGGAACCGGGCTGGGGCAGGGAAGGACAATGATTAGGTTATTGTGCTGCTGCCTGTACCCTAGACCTAGGGCACAGTGCATTCAAGGCCCCAGCTAAAGGCCAGCTGTTCACAATGATTACTGCTGGCAAGTGCCCTCTGCTGGTAAGTGCCCTCTTTAAAAAGGGAAGGCACCTTTATAACAGAGCTGAGCAGCAAAGGGCCTAGGGAAGGAACCACTCAGTACAGATGCATTATGAAACTAAACAATACAGTTGTGTTTGAGGAAGTTAGGCTAAGGAGGTTAGAGAATTGAGCTTTCAAACGATAAACTATTGAATATTAGGTGCACTACTTGGATCAGGGCCCATACAACTCTGGTCAAAAGTAGTGCACTATATAAGGAATAGGATACCATCTGGGACGCAGACAATGTTCACCGGTGGTTTTAAAGTGTCGGCCCACCGCCTAAGGCTAGCTATAATAATGCTATGATCCCCACATAGGAGGACAGATATTGTTGTCTTATTTATTGTTGGTAATTTAATGACAGTCTTTGGCCTCCTCTTAATCTCCCTGTTATCCTCTCGGAGTACTTCTCTCTCTGAAACCACATTGATGCTGTACTGAGCAGGCAGGATTGTGGGATTTTCCAACGACCAGAAATATGGTCATTGAATTTGAAATGGCTATTTTCCCATAATTGCTGTATTGTTGCCAGAGGTGGCGCCTGCCTAGTGATGGAGTTCAGTCACCGTGGGAGAGCTGAGCTTCTGTACGCGTCCCAAATGGTACCTTATTCCCTACAAAAAAAAGAGACATATGTGATGGTGTGTCAATGTAATCAAGTTATGAATTGATTGTTATATTTCAAACACAATGTTTTTTGGGGATTAGTTGTGGTGAATTTGCAGTTCACAAATTAATATTATTTATTTAACTAGGCAAGTCAGTTAAGAACAAATTCTTATTTACAATGACAGCCTACCCAGGAACAGCAGGTTAACTGCCTTGTTCAGGGGAAGAACGACAGATTTTTACCTTGTCAGCTCAGGGATTCGATCTAGCAACCTTTCGGGTTACTGGCCCAATGCTCTAACCACTAGGCTACCTACCGACCCATATTATAATTATCTTCCGGCCACCAACCCTCCGCTCTGACAAAAATCGTCTAGCGGCTAAATCTAGTTGCCTACCCCTGCTTTACATAATGCACTTACGAATGGGCCCTGGTGCCACTAATGGGCCCTGGTGACACTAATGGGCCCTGGTGCCACTAATGGGCTCTGGTCCCAGTATGGGCCCTGGTGCCACTAATGGGCCCTGGTGCCACTATGGGCCCTGATCAGAAGTACAGTGGGGGAAAAAAGTATTTGATCCCCTGCTGATTTTGTACGTTTGCCCACTGATAAAGAAAGGATCAGTCTATAATTTTAATGGTAGGTTTATTTGAACAGTGAGAGACAGAATAACAACAAAAATATCCAGAAAAACACATGTTTAAAATGTTATAAATTGATTTGCATTTTAATGAAGGAAATAAGTATTTGACCCCCTCTCAATCAGAAAGATTTCTGGCTCCCAGGTGTCTTTTATACAGGTAACGAGCTGAGATTAGGAGCACACTGTTAAAGGGAGTGCTCCTAACCGCAGCTTGTTAACTGTAAAAAAGACATCTGTCCACAGAAGCAATCAATCAATCAGATTCCAAACTCTCCACCATGGCCAAGACCAAAGAGCTCTCCAAGGATGTCAGGGACAAGATTGTAGACCTACACAAGGCTGGAATGGGCTACAAGACCATCGCCAAGCAGCTTGGTGAGAAGGTGACAACGGTTGGTGCGATTATTCGCAAATGGAAGAAACACAAAAGAATTGTCAATATCCCTCGGCCTGGGGCTCCATGCAAGATTTCACCTCGTGGGGTTGCAATGATCATGAGAATGGTGAGGAATCAGCCCAGAACTCCACGGGAGGATCTTGTCAATGATCTCAAGGCAGCTGGGACCATAGTCACCAAGAAAACAATTGGTAACACACTACGCCGTGAAGGACTGAAATCCTGCAGCGCCCGCAAGGTCCCCCTGCTCAAGAATACATATACATGCCCGTCTGAAGTTTGCCAATGAACATCTGAATGATTCAGAGGACAACTGGGTGAAAGTGTTGTGGTCAGATGAGACCAAAATGGAGCTCTTTGGCATCAACTCAACTTGCCGTGTTTGGAGGAGGAGGAATGCTGCCTATGACCCCAAGAACACCATCTCCACCGTCAAACATGGAGGTGGAAACATTGTGCTTTGGGGGTGTTTTTCTGCTAAGGGGAAAGGACAACTTCACTGCATCAAAGGGACAATGGATGGGGCCATGTACCGTCAAATCTTGGGTGAGAACATCCTTCCCTCAGCCAGGCTCATTGAAAATGGGTCGTGGATGGGTATTCCAGCATGACAATGGCCCAAAACACACGGCCAAGGCAACAAAGGAGTGGCTCCAGAAGAAGCACATTAAGGTCCTGGAGTGGCCTGACCAGTCTCCAGACCTTAATCCCATAGAAAATCTGTGGAGGGAGCTGAAGGTTCCAGTTGCCAAACGTCAGCCTCGAAACCTTAATGACTTGGAGAAGATCTGCAAAGAGGAGTGGGACAAAATCCCTCCTGAGATGTGTGCAAACCTGGTGGCTAACTACAAGAAACGTCTGACCTCTGTGATTGCCAACATTTCCCTCATTAAAATGCAAATTATTTTATAACATTTTTGACGTGCGTTTTTCTGGATTTTTTTGTTGTTATTCTGTCTCTCACTGTTCAAATAAACCTACCATTGAAATTATAGACTGATCATTTCTTTGTAAGTGGGTGTCACAGGTGTAGCCGTGTTGAAGTGACCAAATCGCAGGCGGGATGTGAATACTCATCTTTTAATGGTAAAGAATCAAGCGAACATGGAAAACAATAAACAAGAACGTCTAAAGACAGGTTAACAGGCTGTACTTACAATAATAGCAGTGCTAACGAAAACAACCCACAACCCCAAGAGAAAAACACACACCTAATATATGACTCCCAATCAGGAACAACGATATCCAGCTGTTCCTGATCGGGAGTCACACAGACTAACACAGAAACAGAACAACTAGAAACTACATACAACACACAACCTCTGCCACGTCCTGACCAATACTAAACAACACTCCCTCTGCTGGTCAGGACATGACAGTACCCCCCCCCCCCCCTAAAGGTGCAGACCCCGGAATGCACCAAAAGAAAACACAAAAATCCCCCCAATACCACAAAAACATTTTTTTTACCCCCTAAACAAAAAAGGGAGGGAAGGGAGGGTGGCTGTGCTACACCCCCCCCCCAACCCACCTATCCTGGAGGTGGCTCTGGTTCAGGCCTACTGCCCTCTAGATTGTAGACAGACTTGCTCGGGTCCGGACCGTAGGCAGACTCCTTCAGTTCCAGGTCGTAGGCAGACTCACTCCATTCCAGATTGTAGGCAGACCTACTCCGTTCCAGATTGTAGGCAGACTCACTCCGTTCCAGATTGTAGGCAGACTCACTCCGTTCCAGATTGTAGGCAGACTCATTTAGTTCACTGTTAATTAAACACTTATTCAGTTCCGGATCGCTGACAGACTCACCCGGTTCCGGGTCACAGGCAGACCCTCTCGGTTCCGGACTAGACACTGTTGCCGGATACTCTGGACTGCACACTGTTGCCGGATACTCTGGACTGCACACTGTTGCCGGATACTCTGGACTGCACACTGTTGCCGGATACTCTGGACTGCACACTGTTGCCGAGCTCTCGAGGCTGGGATGACGCACTGGACGCCTGATGCGTGGGGCTGGTAGAGGAGGTACCAGGCTGGATACACGCACCCCAGGACTAGTGCGAGGAGCGGGAACAGGCTGAATTGGGCTAGGCTGACTCATGGGAAGCTTGATCCGGGTTGCTGGTACTGGTCGTGCCAGACTGGAGGTACTCACTTCCGGGTTAGCACGAGAGGCGGGAACCGGAAAGACTGGGCCATGGAGGCGCACAGGTGGCCTTGACCGCACCTCCTGCACAACCCGTCCTGGCTGGGTGGAACTAGCAGCCCTGTATGAGCGGGGTGCTAGTACAGGTCGAACTGGGCTGTGCAGGGGCTTGCTGGTTACTGTGCGTAGAGCGGGCGTAGGGTAGCCTGGTCCTAGGAGGCGTACCGGCGACCAGATGCGCTGCGCCGGCATCCTCCTCCCAGGCTGGATGCCAACTCTAGCACGGCATCTGCGAGGGGCTGGAATAGCGCGCACCAGACTCTGCGTGCGTATGGGTGAGATGTTTCGCTGAGGTGCGCACTACAGCGCCCTCCACTCCATACACTCCTCCATATACTCACGGGTAGCTGGCTTATGGCTCTTCCTTGGCCTAGCCAAACTACCCCTGTGCCCCCCCCAAAAAAAAATTATTGGGGGTGCCTCTCCGGCTTCCTCGCCAGTCGTGTACCCCGGTAGCGTTCCCGGTACTCACCAGCCTTCCTCCACGGGCCCCCTCCGGCCAGAATCTGTTCCCAAGTCCATTTTTCATGAGTGTCCAACTCAAAGTCCCTTTTCTCAACCTGCCGCTCCTTTCTCAGCTGCTTGGTCTTGGTTTGGTGGGTTGTTCTGTCACAGGTGTAGCCGTGTTGAAGTGACCAAATCGCAGGCGGGATGTGAATACTCATCTTTTAATGGTAAAGAATCAAGCAAACACGGAAAACAATAAACAAGAATGACTAAAGACAGGTTAACAGGCTACACTTACAATAATAGCAGTGCTAACGAAAACAACCCACAACCCCAAGAGAAAAACACACACCTAATATATGACTCCCAATCAGGAACAACGATATCCAGCTGTTCCTGATCGGGAGTCACACAGACTAACACAGAAACAGAACAACTAGAAACTACATACAACACACAACCTCTGCCACGTCCTGACCAATACTAAACAACACTCCCTCTGCTGGTCAGGACATGACAGTGGGCAAACGTACAAAATCAGCAAATACTTTTTTCCCCCACTGTAGTGCACTACTGTATGTAGGGAATAGGGTGCCATTTGTGACGCGACCTGTGTCTCCAGCCATCTGTATGGAGAAGAGGCGTAGTGACTGACAGATCGCCGACGTAAACACAGATATTCACTCAGAGGAAAAGGTTATAGTATGCTGTCTGTATAGTGGAGGCTTGAGCCATTTAAAGATTCAGGGGAATTGTTAAGAAGGGTGCAAAGTGTTTTCCTCTGCGTGAGTGCTCAGCTGAAACAATGGCTGTCATTGGAATAATATTATGTATTCCAGACAGGCAGAGACATCTTGGGTGTCCTTGTCTTCTTTGTGGAGATAGCCTGTGAGAGCTGTCAAGGTTTGGACAATTTAAATACCAGACTGACAATACCACATCAAATAATTATTATGTCTCTTTTGGCTTCCAATCAAAACATATGATAATAGATTGTTGGCCTGTACTATGATTGCCTACAGAAGATAACAGTGTCTCAAAACTCTGAATGGTCCACAATGTGGTTTTTAAATCTGTAATTATGTGTAGCCAATTGTTGTAATATTATGGTGTTACTTGAATACATGTTTTTTAATAACTCTATTAGAATAGGACTGGCATGGAAATGACTGCTAATGTTTACACTTCCACGGCACACTGGGAAATTGCCACATGTCTAAACAAGGCAAAGATTGGTGTTATGAATGTTGTGTTTTCTTCAAAAACGGCGACTATATTTGTTTTGAAAAAAGGACTCCATCAATGTGTGAAAATACAAGCAGCATCTTAGATTTGAATCTAACAGGAGATGTTTATAATAGAGAAACACATGATTGATTCTCTCTCAGTAGTAGAAGTACAGTTAGTTCAGATGTCACGCAGTGAGGGAAGATAATTTCAAGTCATGACCTCCACCCATTACCACAATAACATCCCAAACAATCTTTAATTTGTCTTCTAGTTTGACCTCAGTTCACATTTGACTCAGAAGAGGTTGCCTGCATGCCCCTCCCCCTACAGTGCTTCTGTCTGAAACACAAACGTCTGCAGGCTCAGGTCATCCTGCAAGGGCACTATGGACTCAACCGCTTATGCTTGATCTCATGCTACTACCTTCAATCACACCAGGCTTTTAGCTTCACTAACACACGCAACAGCGCACGCAACACACGCAACACACTAACTCAGCCGAGCTGACAGAATTGTCATGGAATGTGTACAGTGTGCAACCATCCAGATACGTCTAAAGCCTGGTCATATTGCACCGTGATGTACTAGTGCTGTACCGAGGCCATGAGTAGACTGCTGCCTGCACATCAGAGGTTTACACTAACTCTACATCAACATCCATGTGCATTCAGATTGCTGTCATACGTAAAGAAGACATGTTTTTTTTCCTCATATAAAAGGCCATCAACACATAACAGCAGAGAGAGAGAGCGGAGACAATGAAGGGTGTTGAAATTCTCCAGTGTGTTGGATGCCTGGGGCCTGTTCCTTTGATCGGTTTGAGTGAGAGGGAACTCGACAGAGGAGAGAGAGCAAAAGAGAGGGAGAGAGAGTGAGAGAGATGGAGAGAGAGAGAGAGCATGCAGCCAAGTGTGGCGCAGTGGTGGCGGATGAATCGCATGCAGCTTTAATGACCTGCTCTACAAGGAGAACACGCATGGAGGAGGTGTGATTCCATTAGGCAGGGGGAGGAGATGGAGCATGTCACGCCCCTGATCCTGTCTGTGGAAAATTAACAGAGCAACACATACAATCATACCTCGATGACCTCTGTTGTTTGGGTTGTTGTCATTTCAGGGTTGACCAAAGTGACTGGTGCAGTATTAATACAACAGGTGGTACCGTATGATACTGTGTAGGCTTGATTGTGCAACAGACAAATGAGACCAAATGAGGTGCATAATTATATAACCAGAGAACAACACCGGTCACAGCTGAACCATCAGTTACTGTGCCGTAGAAGATTGGACCCATATGGTCTCCATACATGTACACTTAAGCAATTTAAGAGAAACATCTGCAGAGTCCTGGTGGGCATAAAGACAATTGTGCTATTCATCTTAATATACACACAGCGTTCTGAATTTGTTATCTGAATCTAATATATTTTTTCTTCTGAATCTTATTTTCATTTTCCTCCTGTAAAAAGATTGCTTCTGTTGTAATCCGATAAACACTTTTATGATTAATAACTCAGTGGGATGCATACTTAGTGTCATTTAATAACTCAACATTTTATTTGACAGCCCTGGGTCTTGGCACAAAAAGTAACTTAATGTGCTGGAAAGAGATTTGTCATATGAAACATGTTTATTTAATTCCTTCATGTGTTTAACTTCTCTGAGGGTGGGTGCTGCTATGAAGCTAACACTACACAGCCCTAGTAGAAGGCTTGCTGCTAAATTAATGTGACGTTTTGCTGAAGATTAAAATTAAGTCCCCCGGGTGATTAATTATAAAGGTAAGTTAATTCTGTTTCAGGCATAAAAGGGGGAGATAAGATCAAATGGATGTCTGAAAAACAGTTTTATAAAACTGTAAGCACGGGATGGATGGAGACGAACAGTGTTCTAAAAGAAAAAGGAAAGAGATATCCCCCAGTTAAGACTGTGTAGTCTGTGGATGAGTCCCAAATGGCACCCTATTCCCTACGTATATAGTGCACTACTCTTGACCAGGATCCATAGGTCCCTGAGTCTGAGTTATCCTGGTTAGATCTGCTTAGCACCGTGACAATTACCATACGCCCATGCAGAATGGTGATAAGGGAATGTTGGAGCTGAGCCTTTGCAATAGTCATCACTGATCTGCCACTGATAATCTCCAGCACCTCAAAATGCAAAAAAACTCAGAGATTTAAACAAAGTCATACTGGAGGAGACATGAGTGATTTGAAAGAAAATGAAGACAATTTTAGGCTTCTTCTTTTCATATTCCACTCGGTTTACACAGTACCCTGCCCCTTAGAAAAAAGGTGCTATCTAGAACCTAAAAGGGTTCTTTGGCTGTTCCCATAGGAGAACCCTTTGAAAAAGCCTTGTTGATTCCAGGTAGAACACTTCTGTTTCCAAGTAAAACTGTTTTTGGGCGCATGAATAACCCTTTCCACAGAGGTTTCTACATGGAACCCAAAATGGTTCTACCTGGAACCAAAAGGGTTCTCCTATGGGGACAGCCGAAGAACCCTTTCGGAACCCTTTTTTCTAAGAGTGTGTTAATAACATGATGGAATTCATGTATTACAAATAGCTGAAGGAATTGTATATCTTCAGGCAGTTAATGTAGCTGCATGATAAGAAATGCAACAATGAGGCCAATGACAGTGACAGTGACAGTGACATTTCTCAGCGGCTGAGAGAATCATTCACTTGACAGCTGTGTGATTTATCAGCCTGATCTCTAACACTGACATTGTCATGTAGTGAGGGACTGCCGCCTTCAGGGCACTCAATGTTTTAAACATGTTCATCACTCATTCTCTCATTCGGCATTCACAGGAGAAGAACAGAAACTAAGCAGGACAATTTCTTGAAAAAAAGGACTGCATCACATTTTACATGGTGTAGTTATTTGTTTTTCCTTTGCCACAATATGGGTAAGAGAGATAAATCAGGACGAAGTCATCTACAGTAGGGGAGTGTGGTTGAGCCAAAGAGGTAAGTTGAGCCACCTTTGTTTCTAGGAAATCAGTCAAAAATTCATAATTTGACCAAATATTTTGGAAGAGGCCATATTTTCATGGAGTCTGTGAAGGAAGAAACTACATAGAAAGTGGTAAGCAAGTTAGGTAAAATAACTGATTTTCACCCTGTTAAATGAATGTATTGTGTTATAGAAGGTTTCATGATGCTTGTATTGAAACCAAAGCAGATCATTTCAAGATGGTTCTATGTGTCAGTTGGGGTCTTTATAAGCTTCAATATGAGGTCCTAAACTTAGCATGAAAGTGCATCCTGGTAGCTGTGTGGGCTAGTATAGTTAAAATGTTTGCCTTAGGGTAAGTTGAGCCAATGACCATGGGTTAACTAGAGCCAATGGTTGAGCCAATGGCAAGTTGAGGAAATTGAAGTGTTTTCTTCCCAGGCGTAATGCAAGGCATTATCGCTGAGATATGAGTCAACAACAGGGCCTATGTTAAAAGTGTAAACAAAAATCTATTGTCATTGTGCTGAATTGTATTTGGGAAATAAAGATAGACATGTTTTAAACAACTTATATTTCATTTAGTATAGAAATAGGCGGCTTAACGTACCCTGTCCCTCTGCTAAATTTACCACATACCCAGGCTAGGTTGTGCCATGAGACCACTTTTTTTTACATTTTATGTTTTCAAAACTGTAATGTTTACATGAATTCTGATTATTTCCAGGGATACACAAGATCCTGAAATATATGAAGATCTTTGTTAGATAGAATACTACATTTCCCTTAACGGAGTGATGGTAAATGTAAAACATTGCTCAACTTACCCAACTCTCCGCTAATGTATATTCAATATGATAAATGTGATCATTTCCAGTTCATATCTAAACCTATGAAATCGGGCATGGATAAGGAAAGAGAATCAGGTTTTATAAAATGTTGTTTTCCCTGTAGACTGATGTATACATTTTTGACATTTTAGTAGACACATTTTCAGAGCAACTTATAGGAGCGGTTAGGGTTAAGTTCCTTGCTCAAGGGCACCATTTTTTACCTAGTCTATTCAGGGATTCAAACCAGCAACGTTTCAGTTACTGGCCCAACGCTCTTAAACACTAGGCCACCTGCCGTCCGATCATTTCTAAAGGTGTGCACCGTACAATAATATGATTATTTGAGCTAATTTTTTTATTTTTTTTTAATTATTATTATTATTTTTTTTTAATCAGGCAGGGGTAAGAATAGGGCATTTTCTAAGAGTTTTTTGTTGTTTCCCCTTGTCACGTCCTGACTCTAGTAAGATGTCATTTTCTATAGTAGAGTAGGTCAGGGCGTGACATGGGGTGTTTTGGGTTGTTCTATGTTTTCTATTTCTATGTTTAAGTTCTAGTTTTCCTATTTCTATGTTGGGATTGTTTGGGTTGATCTCTAATTGGAGGCAGCTGATCCTCGTTGCCCCTGATTAGAGATCATATTTAAGTAGGGGTTTTTCTTCCTGGGTTTTGTGGGTAGTTGTTTTCTGTTTAGTGTATGTCACCTGACAGAACTGTTGTCTGTCGTTTTGTTTAAGTATATTCATTAAAAGTAAATATGAGCACTCTACACGCAGCGCCTTGGTCCCCTTTATATGACCCGCGTTACACCCCTCTAGGCTTATGGTGGGATAATTGTGCCAGTCCTGCCTAAACTGATAAGACAGGCTTCTAGTCACAAAGGTTCTACTTGCTTTATCACTAAAGTTATTTATATATCTCAGTCCACAGGATGCCTGCAAATAAAGGCTTCAAATATTCAACAGGTGTTTTTGTTCCTTGGATATCCCCCATGCAGTATTATTATTTGTAAATTTTTTTCACTAAGGGGAGGATCAGCTTTAATATTATGGATAGGTTGTTGCTTCCATCAATGTAATTGTCTGCATCATTTCCAATCCCCCATATATTTTTGGAGTAAATATATATGTGTGTATATACATATGTGTGTATATACATATATGTGTGTATATACACATATGTGTATGTATATACATACATACATACATACATAAATGCATAAGCTTTCCTCTAATGCCCCTTGTCTTCCTCCATAGCAGGCTTCACTATAGAGCTACGGTACCACACCTGTAACCACGTTTGAGTGATGAACAAATTCCAGTCCTGGCACTGTATCCACCACTATAGTAAGACTATGTTGGGCTGGCAAAGACTTCAACATAATGCCTGACATAAAGAGGTGATGAGAATACAAATCTCATTCAGAGCACAGGGAGCCTTCCACAAATCAAATCATGCCAGGCAGTCAGTTATGATGAGAGGAGAATATCCATGCTCACATGGTATGATTTACCGCCAGATAGGAGTCTATAAAATGTGGGTGCTTTTAAAGGGAAGTTCAACCTCATCAATCGGAAAGAGAAAGTGTACCAATCCCCATTACTCTCACACTGAGTTGATGCTTTAGGAGTCCATGACAGTGTCCCAAATGGCACCCTATTCCCTGGTCAAAAGAAGTGTACTATGGGAATAGGGTGCCATTTTGGGTTGCAAGTCTGTCTAACACTGTGTTCATTGGATTCCTCTAGAAGTAATCTGTCCACTAGCTACATGTTTGACTCCAACACAAATTAACAAGAAAAGAGTCACATTGACTGTCCGCTCTGTTCATTATTCAAATATAGAGAAGCCACAAATCAATGACGTCAGCATGTGAGAGGGAGAAAGCCTGTACTAATCATCAGTGTGGTGTACACTATGTTTAAGGTGTCTTATGTGGTAAATAAGACCTTAATGTCATTGTGTTACAATTACCTTAAAAATCAGATATTGATCCAGTCCCGAGGTGCACTCACTGTAACACAGGTATTTAAGTTGTTTTTTGATGGCAGTCACAATTTAATTGTGTAGAGTGTAGCTAGTCTACTTACATACAACCAATTCTCATGTTGTGTGCAACATATTTATCAGGTATGAGGGTAAGACCCAGATGTAGACAACGTCAAATTAACAATGGTTTAATAATCCAACAGGGGCAGGCAATAGACAGGTCAAGACTGGGCATTCAACTGAGACTGCTCTTCTCTGTGTCACGGAGGCTCTCCGCACTGCTAAAGCTAACTCTCTCTCCTCTGCTCTCATCCTTCTAGACCTATCTGCTGCCTTTGATACTGTGAACCATCAGATCCTCCTCTCCACCCTCTCCGAGCTGGGCATCTCCGGCGCGGCCCACGCTTGGATTGCGTCCTACCTGACAGGTCGCTCCTACCAGGTGGCGTGGCGAGAAGCTGTCTCCGCACCACGTGCTCTCACCACTGGTGTCCCCCAGGGCTCTGTTCTAGGCCCTCTCCTATTCTCGCTATACACCAAGTCACTTGGCTCTGTCATATCCTCACACGGTCTCTCCTATCATTGCTATGCAGACGACACACAATTAATCTTCTCCTTTCCCCCTTCTGACAACCAGGTGGCGAATCGCATCTCTGCATGTCTGGCAGACATATCAGTGTGGATGACGGATCACCACCTCAAGCTGAACCTCGGCAAGACGGAGCTGCTCTTCCTCCCGGGGAAGGACTGCCCGTTCCATGATCTCGCCATCACGGTTGACAACTCCCTTGTGTCCTCCTCCCAGAGTGCTAAGAACCTTGGCGTGATCCTGGACAACACCCTGTCGTTCTCCACTAACATCAAGGCGGTGACCCGATCCTGTAGGTTCATGCTCTACAACATTCGCAGAGTACGACCCTGCCTCACACAGGAAGCGGCGCAGGTCCTAATCCAGGCACTTGTCATCTCCCGTCTGGATTACTGCAACTCGCTGTTGGCTGGGCTCCCTGCCTGTGCCATCAAACCCCTACAACTCATCCAGAACGCCGCAGCCCGTCTGGTGTTCAACCTTCCCAAGTTCTCTCACGTCACCCCGCTCCTCCGCTCTCTCCACTGGCTTCCAGTTGAAGCTCGCATCCGCTACAAGACCATGGTGCTTGCCTACGGAGCTGTGAGGGGAACGGCACCTCCGTACCTTCAGGCTCTGATCAGGCCCTACACCCAAACAAGGGCACTGCGTTCATCCACCTCTGGCCTGCTCGCCTCCCTACCTCTGAGGAAGCACAGTTCCCGCTCAGCCCAGTCAAAACTGTTCGCCGCTCTGGCACCCCAATGGTGGAACAATCTCCCTCACGATGCCAGGACAGCGGAGTCAATCACCACCTTCCGGAGACACCTGAAACCCCACCTCTTTAAGGAATACCTGGGATAGGATAAAGTAATCCTTCTAACCCCCCCCCCCTTTAAAGGATTTAGATGCACTATTGTAAAGTGTTTGTTCTACTGGATATTATAGGTGAATGCACCAATTTGTAAGTCGCTCTGGATAAGAGCGTCTGCTAAATGACTTAAATGTAAATGTTAAATGTAAGCCAGGCAGGGGTCAGTAAACCAGAGGCGGAGCAACGATACTGGACGGCAGGCAGGCTCAGGGTAGGCAGAGGTCAATAATCCAGAGGTGGGGCAAAGGTACAGGGCAGCAGGCAGGCTCAGGGTAGGCAGAGGTCAATAATCCAGAGGTGGGGCAAAGGTACAGGGCGGCAGACAGGCTCAGGGTAGGCAGAGGTCAATAATCCAGAGGTGGGGCAAAGGTACAGGGCAGCAGGCAGGCTCAGGGTAGGCAGAGGTCAATAATCCAGAGGTGGGGCAAAGGTTCAGGGCGGCAGGCAGGCTCAGGGTCAGGCAGAGTGGTCAGGCAGGCAGGCTCAGAGTCAGGACAGGCAAGGTTCAAAACCAGGAGGGCAAGAAAAAGAGAGACTGGAAAAAGCAGGAGCAAAAACACTGGTTGACTTGACAAACAAGACAAACTGGCAACAGACAAACAGAGAACACTGGTATAAATACACAGGGGATAATGGGGAAGATGAGCGACACCTGGAGGGGGGTGGAGACAATCACAAAGACAGTTGAAACAGATCAGGGTGTGACAGTACTATGACAGTCAAATCAAATCAAAATCAAATCAAATGTATTTATATAGCCCTTCTTACATCAGCTGATATCTCAAAGCGCTGTACAGAAACCCAGCCTAAAACCCCAAACAGCAAGCAATGCAGGTGTAGACGCACGGTGGCTAGGAAAAACTCCCTAGAAAGGCCAAAACCTAGGAAGAAACCTAGAGAGGAACCAGGCTATGAGGGGTGGCCAGTCCTCTTCTGGCTGTGCCGGGTGGAGATGATAACAGAACATGGCCAAGATGTTCAAATGTTCATAAATGACCAGCATGGTCAAATAATAATAATCATAGTAGTTGTCGAGGGTGCAACAAGTCAGCAACTCAAGAGTAAGTGTCAGTTGGCTTTTTCATAGCCGATCTTTGAGAGTATCTCTACCGCTCCTGTAACTGTTTTATGACTCCATTAAGCACTCTAAGTTATTCATTTTGTAATATTTATGTGATCAGTTTAATCTGATGGAGATGTGCTGTTCATTTGAATAATGACAACATTTTTAATATAAATGTCTTTCCTCACATAAGTCCATGTCCATGATCTTCACTTCCTCTAGGATGTATTTGATTTATATACATTTTGTAGTATTGCAATTTGTTACATCGGATAGAGATTTTCAGACACATGCTTTCATCATACGAGGTAGTATAGAGGCCACCCTCTGAGCCCTGAAGCTAAACCAAAGTAAATCTGTATCAACATTTTACTGCTTTTCCAGCATCTCTGCAGAATCTCCCAATCAGACAGAGACGGCCCCTCACATCAAAGCAAAACAAGGAAAACAGTCAAGTATAATAGAGTGCAAATGTCAACACTTTCTTTCTATCTCATTCCCGCAAGATTCTGCTGAGTCCTCACAGCTTGATTACAGTTTTTCTCAATTGCTAAAACACAATTTCTGAAACCTTGCTCCATTTCCTGAAAACATTCAACACAAAACCTCATCTTCAAGCACTATTTACATAACCTCTGACTCCTCTCCTCTCCTCATCTTCAAGCACTATTTACATAACCTCTGACTCCTCTCCTCTCCTCATCTTCAAGCACTATTTACATAACCTCTGATTCATCTCGCAAAATGAAACATTCGCCTCAAAACAGTTTTACCTAGGTTCAAAATGAAACACTGCTCTCAAATCATAAACAAAGTGATCAAAATGATAGACACTCTCAAGCAGTCAGTAAACAATACACCGAAAAATAGAAAACACTGTTAAAAACATACAATTCTCAGGGAGAAGTACATTTTTAATCTAAAAAAAGATTCATATTTTTCCGTCATTGTCTTTTGATGAACGAAAACATGTTCTATCATAGTAGCTCAAAATTGATCAGAAATTACTACTCTGCTTTGCTCTTTGCAATTTTGTTTTTTGTTCTTCCTCCTCCTTGTACCCCTATTTTTACAGTACTGAACCCTGCATCTCACAAACTTGTCCTTTGTCTCTGTGATATTGTAATTCTTGTTCTTTGTTGATATGAACCTGCAACCAGTCAAAATCTTTTGAGCAGTCAGTACTGTTACAGTTTTTCTCAATTGTTTACACACATTTTCTGAAAGCATGCCTCATATTCTCAGAACTCTACACACAAATCAAAAAACACACACACAATGGGCAAAACCCCTCAATTCTCCAGCAAAATGAAACTTTACATTCAAAACAATGTTATTTCTTATCAAAATGGTATTTGGTTTTCAAATGACACACACAAACCATCATATGAATAGACATTTATAAGAACCAGTTGAACACTGATGTGCTCAATGTAAAACACTATGATGAATGGAAAACATTTCTTCTCCATTCATCATAATGACTTAGGCCTTTTTTTGGTTCAGTGTTGCCATTACTACAGACAGTACATACATAAGTGTGTTGTAAAATATTTTAGAATATTGTTTTTATACTCAGAACACACAAATACACGGTAATAAATATATTTTATTTTATTTTGGCAACCATCTTATAAAATAACATCCGTCAAAGTTTGTCAGACATTTTTGTCCCTTTAACATTTGTTTGTTTTTAAGAATTGGGTTTTAAAATGTTCACACAAAGTTGCACATACAGTGGTCTACATACAAAACAGAAGAATTTAATGTATACAGTTACAGTAAAAAAAAAAAAAGAATAAATATAAAAAAACTATGCTGCATCCTCTGTTCTGTTGCGGTCTGGCCACAGCACCTCATCCACATCACAAGCAATGTTTTCCCTGGCCAAGCAGCGGGGGAAATATCGCCTAGCATGGCGATTCCAGCCATGAAAAGCATCAGCTGCTATATCTCCACATGCGTACGCGTTTGTGGATTTCGGTCATACACTTTCCATCTCCAGGCAGAAAAAAATTCCTCAATAGGATTGAGGAATGGAGAATATGGAGGGAGATAAACAACTAAAAAGCGTGGGTGGGCAGTGAACCAGTTACGAACCAGAGCAGCCCTGTGGAAACTTACGTTGTCCCAAATGACAACGTACCTGAGCTGCTCTGGGCCATCTACCTGATCTGGTGGAATGAGTGTGTTGTGTAGGGTGTCCAGGAATGTGATCAGATGGGCGGTGTTGTAGGGGCCAAGGGTAGCATGGTGATGGATGACCCGTGGTGGGTAATCGCTGCACACATTGTGATGTTCCCTCCGCGCTGGCCAGGGACTTGAACAATGGCATGCTGGCCGATGATATTCCTTCCCCTCTTTCATCTTTTTGTGAGGTTGAATCCAACCTCATCAATGAAGATGAACTGGTGCTCCACTGCAGCCACCTCTAGCTCAAGGACTCTATGAAACACACATGACAATATCAGAAATAGACATGGAGTGGTCACTATTGTGAAGCACAATCATTATGATTACAATTCTGAAATATGTATAATTTATACAGTGTTGAGAGTATGCATCAATTGTGGGATTGTATAGGACTCACTTGCACATAGTTATATCGCAATTCTTTGACTCTTTCTGAATTGCGTTCAAAGGGAACCCTGTAGACCTGCTTGATCCTGAGATTATTTCTGCGCAAGACACGGTCCAGTGTTGATAAGCTTACCCTATCAATATTTTGAAATATCTCATTGTTTTCTATTATTTTTCTTTGTATTTGCCGTAATGTTATGGCGTTATTTTCTAGGACCATGTTCATGATTTCAGTTTCCTGTTCAGGAGACAGAACACGTTCCTGACCACCTTGTGTTGGTAATCTTTCAGCTCTGCCAAACAAATAGTAAAATACTGTAAATACAAAGTAGGAATACATTTCCCAAATACTTGAAACATACTTTATTTTTACAGTCCTACAGGACAATCCACAGGCAATACTGTACTAATTGAGTACTGTATTGATATGCAGTACTGCAATTTTCTAGTGAGAGTAGATTTCTTACCTATTCTCATTTCGGAATGTCCGGATGATGGATGCTACAGTGTACCTGCTCAAATTTGGCTGTACTCTTTGCCCAGCATCCCTCATTGTTAGACCATGGTTGACCACATGATCAACCAAAGTGGCTCGGATCTCATCAGAGATTACGGTCCTTGGCCTACCTCGTCCTTGTCCTCCCCGTCCTCCTCCTCTTACTCTCACTCCTCTGGCTCTGCCTCTGCTTCCAATGTTGGCATCCATTGCTCCAAAACAGAAGAGCTCACCTGTTGCCCTTTTATGCTAAAGCTCTGATTGCTAATTGTAAAACTGTGTGACGAGTGTTTGCCCATGTGATGAGTCAGTGTGCATATTTGAATGGCAGTGTGTTCATTGTGAAAACAAGAGATTTTCTGCATGAAAATTGTGCCAAATGCAAAGAATTGTGTGTAGTGTTTTGAAAAAAGTGTGTTTTAGAACTGCAATTTGAGTGTAAAGCAGGAATTGTGCTTGTAGTTTAGCAGAATTGGTTCAGGGGGTTGGTGCATGAGTTCCATGTTGTGGTCATTGTGTCTCAAGTACCAGTATTTGTGTGTAAACAATTGAGAAAAACTGTAATAAATGGAAAGCACAATGTTCAGAGCCATACAATTTGTCCATTGTACAGTATACAGCCTTCAATGCACTGTACTACAGTATACAATACTAAAAGGGACAAAAATCAAAGGAGTAAACATGTGATCAATGTGCTTCTTCTTGTCTTTGGGCTTGGTCAGGCCAGAGCACTTCGTCGACATCACAAGCAATATTGTACCTCCTGAGGCAACAGGGGAAGAAGCCTCTTGTGTGCCGTATACAGCCCTGACATGATTCCTCACCTATATCACCACAGACTAAATCCATGGCTTGCAGCAGATTTACTCTGGTGTAGGGTTGTTTATCATACACTTTCCATCTCCAAGAGGAGAAAAACTCCTCAATCGGATTCAGGAAAGGCGAGTATGGAGGGCGGTAATGCTTTCGTTAGGAGAAGTATCAGAGTCAGGCGCAGGACGCAGGGATGAGTGCAAACAAAACGTTTTACTCAAAACCATTAAATAAAACTTCTTCCACAGCAATTAAACATGGTTGGGAGAAACACCTCCAACAACCACAAAACAGGAAACAATCACAGACAAGACAAACAAGGAAGCCAGAGGGTTAAATAATGCACATAATCAGGGAATCATCAACAGGTGTGTATAACTAAGACAAAAGCAAATTAACAGGGAAACATAGATCGGTGGTAACTAGTAAGCCGGTGACGTCGACCGCCGAACGCCGCCCGAACAAGGAGAGGGGCCGACTTCGGCGGAAGTCGTTACACCATTGATGTTAAACCATTCCCTTACCTGAGCAGCTCGGTGGAAACTGACATTGTCCCACACTATCACATAGGTGGGAATGGGATTCTCATTTAGCTCTTGACCCTGCTGCTCTTGAACCTGCTGCTCAAATAAAATATCTCTTAGATTGGCAATAAATGTTAGAAGGTGCTGGGTGTTAAATGGCCCGAGTGTAACATGGTGATGTAGAACACCATGGTTGCTGATAGCAGCACAGATTGTGACATTGCCACCTCGTTGACCAGGGACTTCAACAATGGCCCGCTGTCCAATCATGTTTCGGCCTCTCCTTCTCGTCTTTGTTAGATTGAAGCCTGCTTCATTGACAAAGATGAACTCATGGGGTCTGTCCAAGGATTCCAAGTCAAATATTGTCTGTGTAGAAATACAATATACTGTATGTAAGATTTTGTAAGTCGTACAGAGACAGTGCTATACTGTAGAGTACAATTAGGCCTACTGTATGCACTTCTGATTCACAGACATTGTATGTACTGAAGAGTAATGTCATTCACATAGTATGTGTTAGTACTGTAGACAATCTGGATTACAGTAAATGTTTCTGAATGTGCAAGTAAGTGTACATACTGAGCTCGCAGTTCTTTCACCCTTGGTGAGTTGCGCTCAAAAGGTACTCTGTATACTTGTTTCATTCGCATCCTGTTACGATGGAGGACACGGTCAATTGTGGAAATGGTCACACTGTCGATTCTCTGGAAGTGTGTGTTGTCTTGTATCACTCGTTCCTGGATTTCTCTGAGTCGTATTGCATTATCTTGAAGGACTTGCTCCCGAGTGAATATAGCAGTCCTTCCACCTGCATGTGGCAGCCTTGCAATTCTACAAAAAGTAGTTGTGCAGTTACAAAACATATTCATGCAGTACAATACATACAGTGATTAACTTTACAAATGTCTATTGAAACAGCTGCATATAGTGTAGTACAGTAAATTTGCAATTACAAAAATACAGTAGTATACTGTACCTGTTCTCTTCTCTGAATGTCCTTACTATGGTGGACACACAAAATCGGCTCAAATTGGGTTGCACGCTAAGTCCTGCTTCCCTTGTTGTCAGTCCATGGTCAAGAACATGGTCTATAACTGTTGCTCAAATTTCATCAGATATTTCCACTCTTTGTCTTCCTCTTCCTCTTCGTCCTCCTCTTCCTCTTTCTTGCCCTTCTCCTCCTCGTCGCCCACCTCGCATACGCACTCGTCCTCGTACATTGTTTCTTCTATCCATTCTCAGACTTTCTCCTTCCCACCTTCAACAACCTGTTTGCTTTCTGAACTGGCTTATACTGGTTGTGTCGCATCATTTGAAACAGGTTAAATCAATTTTGAGTGGTTGTGTTCAATCAGTGACATGTGTTCTCTATTTGTATTTGATTGTTGCCACTTGTGTTAATTAGTATGGATGACATGTGCATTACAGTGCAGAATGTGTTTTGAGAATGAGAATGTGTTTAGAGTTTTGCTGAAAATTCTAAGTGAGATCTGCAAATTGTGTTTTACCATGTGAAATGGTTTAAGGTATTGACAACAGACTGCATAATTAGCTAAATGAGTCCAGGCAACTGAGAACTTTGTTCAGCCAATGGGTTTTAGTGTTTTAGCAATTGAGAAAATCTGTAATCTACACAACTCAGCGTTGACCCGCTCCTCAATCTCTCCCTCATTTTTTATAATTAAATTCAATATTCTTGTTTATTTCACTTGTGTATATTATCACTTGCTTTGGCAATGTTAACATTTGTTTTCCATACCAATAAAGCCCCTTGAATTGTATTGAATTGAGAGAGAGAGAGAGAGAGCAAGAGAGAGAGAGAGAGAGAGAGGAAGAGTGAGAGAGAGCGATAGCGAGAGAGAGTGAGAGAGAGCGATAGCGAGAGAGAGAGAGAGAGCAGGAGAGAGAGAGCAGGAGAGAGAGAGCAGGAGAGAGAGAGGAGAGAGAAAGAGAAAGAGAAAGAGAGAGAGAGAGATAGAGAGAGAGAGAGAGAGAGAAATGAAGAGTGAGAAAGAGAACAGAAAAAACTACTCCATTATATCTTTCTATCATTAGTCAGATGAATCACGTTTATTCAGCTAAATTGAACATGGCGGCATAAATCACGTTGCAGAAACATGTTAGCTGTTAATTGGGTCAATGTCACCCGGGCAATGATCTCGCCATACTAGAAATCACATGGTGTCTGCAGTTCCCAATTTCCAGAAAACAATGATCTGATTGATTTTCAAAAGAGCATTGCTCAGGGACTTTTAAAGATGTATTTGTTATGTACCGCAGCCATGAGGAAAAACCACTAGCACAGAAGAAAAAAGTGCTTTTGATTCAAAGTTTGATAAACATGCAGTAGCTATGTCTGTTGGTTACTCTTGATCTGTCTGGGTGATAGGTTTTTTTCTGTAAATGAATGTTTTTCTTCTTTCCCACGCTGTGAATAAATACGTGTAGTGCCCCTGGAGAAGACCACTGGATGTCTGTGATGGAGGCTTACACTTCACGGGAAATGTTTGTTTATGAATGGCTGGCACTGAAGTAAGAGAACTGGTGCATGCATTTATATCCATTGAACCTTGTTAAATTCCAATAATTCCAATTACGAGCTAGTATAGAGGCCACCCTCTGAGCCCTGAAGCTAAACCAAAGTAAAGCTGTAGCAACATTTTACTGCTTTTCCAGCATCTCTGCAGAATCTCCCAATCAGAAAGAGACGGCCCCTCACATCAAAGCAAAGCAAAACAGGGAAAACAGTCAAGTATAATAGAGTGCAAATGTCAACACTTTCTTTCTCTATTGTCTTTCTATCTCATTCCTGCAAGATTCTGCTGAGTCCTCACAGCTTGATTAATCCACACATGATGGCACTTCTAGCCTCAGCTCAGCTTTGACCCGCTCCTCAATCTCTCCCTAATGTTTTATAATTAAATTCAATATTCTTTCACAAGAACAAAGTCAAGACTCTCGCTTCCACAAAGTCAATGATGAGAAAGAACCCAAGCTGGCGAGGAGAAAGGGTGTAGTTGAAATGCATTGGGAGAAGAAACCTCTCCTACTTAATCCCATACTACCACAGTAGTTTACTACATGGTCAAATCAGTCAAATCAACCTGGTGTGTTTGCCACAGGAAGAAACATAATAAACACATGTGTAACACACCAGCTTAATTTGACTGATTTGACCGTTTGTCTCTCCTGCCTCTCAGAGTCTCTAAATTAGAATAAAACTGTTTCCTTGGTCATCTGGTCATCTGCTCCTTCCAGAACAGAATCATTTAGTTATTTTGTTTCTTTCTATGGCAATGTGAGAGATAATAATAGCAATAGCATATATCCTACAGTAGGTAACATAGGTTTAAGAAACGTTTTGAATAATAAAGAGAGATAACGGGAGTGAGCGAGAGAGAGAAAAAGAGAGAGAGAGAGAGAGGAGAGAGAGAGAGAGAGAGATACTATTAAAGACTACCAGAACCCACTGGATTCTCCAATTACCTTAAAAGAGCTACAGGACAAAATAAAAACCCTCCAACCCAAAGAGGCATGTGGTGTTGATGGTATCCTCAATAAAATTATCAAATTTGCAACACATTCCAATTGGCTATACTAAAACTCTTTAACATCATCCTTAGCTCTGGCATCTTCACCAATATTTGGAACCAAGGACAGATCACCCCAATCCACAAAAGTGGAGACAAATTTGACCCCAATAACTACCGTGGGATATGCGTCAACAGCATCCTTTGAAAAATCCTCTGCATTATCATTAACAGCAGACTTGTACATTTCCTCAAAGAAAACAATGTACTGAGGAAACGTCAAATTTACATTTTACCAAATGATCGTATGACAGACCACGTATTCACCCTGCACACCCTAAATGACAAACAAACAAACCAAAACAAAGGCAAAGTCTTCTCATGCTTTTGATTTCAAAAAAGCCTTTGACTCAATTTGGCATGAGGGTCTGCTATACAAATTGATGGAAAGTGGTGTAGGAGGAAAAACATATGACATTATAAAATCCATGTACACAAACAACAAGTTTGTGGTTAAAATAAGCAAAAAACACACACATTTCTTCCCACAGGGCCATGGGGTGAGACAGGGATGTAGCATAATCCCCACCCTCTTCAACAAATATATCAATGAATTGGCGAGGGCACTAGAAAAGTCTGCAGCATCCGGCCTCACCGTACTAGAATCTGAAGTCAAATGTCTACTGATGATCTGGTGCTTCTGTCACCAACCATGGACGGCCTACAGCAGCACCTAGATCTTCTGCACAGATTCTGCCAGACCGTGGCCCTGACAGTGAATCTCAGTAAAACCAAAATAATGGTGTTCCAGAAAAGGTCCAGTTGCCAGGACCACAAATTCAAATTCCATCTAGACACCATTGCCCTAGAGCACACAAAAAACTATACATACCTCGGCCTAAACATCAGCGCCACAGGTAACTTCCACAAAGCTGTGAACGATCTGATAGAAGACAAGAAAGGCATTCTATGCCATCAAAAGGAACATACAATTTGATATACCAATTAGGATCTGGCTAAAAATACTTGAATCAGTTATAGAACCCATTGACCTTTATGGTTGTGAGGTCTGGGGTCTGCTCACCAACCAAGAATTCACAAAATGGGACAAACACCAAATTGAGACTTTGCATGCAGAATTCTGCAAAAATATCCTCTGTGTATAACGTAGAACACCAAATAATGCATGCTGAGCAGAATCAGGCCGATACCCGCTAATTATCAAAACCCAAAAAGGAGCCGTTAAATTCTACAACCACTTAAAAGGAAGCGATTCCCAAATCTTCCATAACAAAGCCATCACCTACAGAGAGATGAACCTGGAGAAGAATCCCCTAAGCAAGCTGGTCCTGGGGCTCTGTTCACAAACACAAACACACCCCACAGAGCCCCAGGACAGCAACACAATTAGACCCAACCAAATCATGAGACAACAAAAAGATAATTACTTGACACATTGGAAAGAAATAACAAAAAAACTGAGCAAACTAGAATGCTATTTGGCCCTAAACAGAGAGTACACAGTGGCAGAATACCTGACCACTGTGACTGACCAAAACTTAAGGAAAGCTTTGACTATGTACAGACTCAGTGAGCATAGCCTTGCTATTGAGAAAGGCCGCCATAGGTAGACCTGGCTCTCAAGAGAAGACAGGCTATGTGCACAATGCCCACAAAATGAGGTGGAAACTGAGCTGCACTTCCTAACCTCCTGCCAAATGTATGACCATATTAGGGACACAGAGTTGAAGTCGGAAGTTTACATACACCTTAGCCAAATACAATTAAACTCAGTTTTTCACAATTCCTGACATTTCATCCTAGTAAAAAATCCCTGTTTTAGGTCAGTTAGGATCACTTTATTTTAAGAATGTGAAATGGCAGAATAATAATAGAGAAAATTATTTATTTCAGCTTGTACTTCTTTCATCACATCCCCAGTGGTTCAGAAGTTTACATACACTCAATTAGATTTTGGTAGCATTGCCTATAAATTGTTTAACTTGGGTCAAACATTTCGGGTAGCCTTCCACAAGCTTCCCACAATAACTTGGGTGAATTTTGGCCCATTCCTCCTGACAGAGCTGATGTAACTGAGTCAGTTTTGTAGGCCTCCTTGCTCGCACACACTTTTTCAGTTCTGCCCACAAATGTTCTATAGTATTGAGGTCAGGGCTTTGAGATGGCCACTCCAATACCTTGACTTTGTTGTCCTTAAGCTATTTTGCCACAACTTTGGAAGAATGCTTGGGGTCATTGTCCATTTGGAAGGCCCATTTGCGACCAAGCATTAATTTCCTGACTGATGTCTTGAGATGTTGCTTCAATATATCCACATAATTGTCCTTCCTCATGATGCCATCTATTTTGTGAAGTGCACCAGTCCCTCGTGCAGCAAAGCACCCCCACAACATGATGCTGCCACCCCCATGCTTCACGGTTGGGGTGGTGTTCTTCGGCTTGCTAGCCTCCCTCTTTTTCTTCCAAACATAACGATGGTCATTATGGCAAAACAGTTATATTTTTGTTTCATCAGACCAGAGGAAATTTCTCCAAAAAGTACGATCTTTGTCCCCATGTGCAGTTGCAAATCGTAGTCTGGCTTTTTTATGGCGGTTTTGGAGCAGTGGCATCTTCCTTGCTGAGTGGCCTTTCAGGTTATGTCGATATAGGACTCGTTTTACTGTGGATATAGATACTTTTGTACCTGTTTCCTCCAGCATCTTCACAGGGTCCTTTGCTGTTGTTCTGGGATTGATTTGCACTTTTCGCACCAAAGTATGTTCATCTCTAGAAGACAGAATGCGTCTCCTTCCTGAGCAGTATGACAGCTGCGTGGTCCCATGTTGTTTAAACTTGCGTTCTATTGTTTGTACAGATGAACGTGGTACCTTCAGGTACACCACCAATTGACTGAAATTATGTCAATTAGCCTATCAGAAGCTTCTAAAGCCATGACATAATTTTCTGGATTTTTCCAAGCTGTTTAAAGGCACAGTCAACTTAGTGTATGTAAACTTCTGACCCACTGTAATTGTGATACTGTGAATTATAAGTGAAATAATCTGTCTGTAAACAACTGTTGGAAAAATGACTTGTGTCATGCACAAAGTAGATGTCCTAACCGACTTGCCAAAACTGTAGTTTGTTAACAAGAAATTTGTGGAGTGGTTGAACAACACGTTTTAATGACTCTAACATAAGTGTATGTAAACTTCTGACTTCAACTGTATATCCACTGAACCTTGTTAAATTCCAATAAACGTTTTTTATTTTACACAAAAAGAATATACCGTAACTACTTTTAAAAGTTGAATTAAGTATGAGTCCTATAGAATCCATGCATGGTGATTAATACAAAATTAAACATCCCCACAAACAAAGGAACCCATTAGACATGGTTCTCTATCAGGAAAGCAGCAGCACTCATCACTAATGGAGCTATAACAGGATTATATCCTCTGTGACTTCCATGAAGGTCACTTAGAGCTATGGTGTGACATTGAGAGAGGCTCTGGTGCTTGTTGCCAGTAATGAGGCAATGGCTAAGTGCAGTAATGTGTAATTATAGGATGTTCCTTTTCCTAGACTGAGGGCTGGATTTAATCCATATCGCGGAAGTATCGCAGAAGATCCGCATAACATTTTTAAGGTAATATCCGATTGAGCCGACATATGCAAAGTTCACCGTGAATGCAGTCTCTTTGAACACGGGAACATTGCCTTTAAATTTAAATCAAGCTAAAATGCATATCTTCCGTAATAGCCTACTTCTGCCATATGGATTGAATCCATCCCTGAGTCTTAAAGTCAAAAAGTGAGTTTGAAAACAACTACCTCTGAAAAAATGCTTATTGGAGCTTAATCGTGACAACCATGATGCTGTTGAATGCAATCTTAGCAATTTTTAAATTATATTATGAGCAATGTCTATTTTCTATAGGGAATTTGTTTTGCTTCATTCCATCAGAGTGTACAGATATGCTTGGTCTACACTTTCCCTGGGTCATTGTGGGAGCGATAGCATTTTAAAATTACATCTATTGGAAAGAGTACAGAAGAATTTCCATATGAGGCAGGCAGCTATCTCCGTTTATAATGAAATGCTATATCTCTTCACTCTTTTTTCATTACTTTTCTTGAAACCCCATTCAAAATATGGGCATTAATGCAAAATTGTTCATGTTGGCAATCTTATTTTATGGCAGGACAAAATCAGTGAAACGTTCTCACGAGCAGGCAGCCAAATTGTCAGATATCAGAAACAATGTTCTAATCTAAAACATTTATATTCTATTAATTGGCAGGAAAACCTTGGGAGTGGGGATTTGACTCTATTAAACAGTCTGATTGCTCTCTTATTGCTCTCTGATACATGCGTTCATTCGACTCTGGAATTCTTTCTGTCACTCTCTTTATATCTCTGTATGATAGACAGAGCATGTCATGGTGGTGAAGGTGGGGGAGGCTATATGAGGTCATATCTCATAGTCTGCAGCCAATGGATACAGATGCAGGATGTTAAATTGACCTATATTGTCACAGCAATATAATCCTGCAGCAAAAGGATTTTTAACATTTAGTTCTACAGGCTATTAGCTGGCCAAAAGTACACTACATGAAAATGAAATACTGTTAATAAAAAGGCGTGTTAATGTGGGTTTTCAGTGAATTTATATAAATCACAACAGCAACAAAAGAGAGCAACAAAAGAGAATAACAAAAGAGTGATCAAATTAAGATCCTATACCTGTAGGTCATCTCACATTAATGGCACCCCATGCCAGATCCCTGGTCAAAAGTAGTGCACTATAAAGGGAATAGGATGCCATTTGGGACGTAGTCATAGTCTGCAGCTGATGGATAGGTGTCACGCCCTGACCATAGAGAGCCCTTGTTTCTCTATGGTGTAGTAGGTCAGGGCGGGACGAGGGGGTGTTCTAGTTTAACATTTCTATGTTGGTGTTTTGGTTTGGTTCCCAATTAGAGGCAGCTGGTAATCGTTGCATCTAATTGGGGATCATATTTAAGTAGCTATTTTTCCCACCTGTGTTTGTGGGATATTGTTTTGTGTTTGTGCATGTGCACCACGTAGTCACGTTTTGTTGCTTGATTTATTTGCGTTTGCTTAAGTTTCACTTTGTAATAAATATGTGGAACTCAACAGCCGCTGCGCCTTGGTCCCATTCTTACGACAACCGTGACAATAGGTCCTCTCTGTCAGATCTGTGTGTGATGAGCATACAGTAAATTGGGAGGAGGAGAGAAAAGCCAGACGCAGCGGCTTGAAGTTCAGATGTTATTATATCCTTTCAAGACAGATGAGTTGGAGATGTAGTGGTGCACTCTGCTTTTCTCCCAGTACAGGGAGGGAGGACAACAGGCATAGGATTTAGTGCTGGTTTCCAATCCTTACATCCAGTCTGTATAAATCTCTTAGAGACTTACCAAATAAGACTCACAGCTATAATCTCTGCCAAAGGTTTTTGTAACATGTAGTGACTCAGGGAGCTGAATACTTATGCAACGACTATATTTTAGTCATTTAATCTATTCATCTTTTAAAAAATGTAATACATTTCTTCCACTTTGACATTAGAGCATTTTGTGTAGATTGTTGACAAACATTGAATGAAATCCATTTGAATCTCACTTTTTAACACAATAAAATGTGAAGAAATCCAAGGGGTATGAATGCCTTGCAAGGCACTGTATTGCATTCTTAACCTGAATAATCTCAGTACAACAGAGATTCAGATAAATGGAAATCAGTCTTGTATTCTCATAAGGCTGAATAAAGCAATCAGAGGTTATTGCCTGCCTTGTTTCAGAAAACAGCCAAGTTGCATGGAGTAGATTAAATCCTAGTGACCAGCTGCAGTATCTCACCCTGGCTGTGGAACAACCTAGAACAATACAATTCCCTCATCAGGATGTAGAAAAGCCATGTGAATTTTCTGTAGTGCATCATTTGGCACATTACAGCAAGTGGTGCTTTTATCAGATAAGGCTCTCACCAGCATTGTATTTGTCCTTTTATCTCATATATTTAATGATGGACGTATTACAGCCTCACCCTCATCTATCTTTGACAGAGAATCCGGACTGACAGATAAAGCACATTGTTTTCCTTTCTGGAGCAATTACTTACAGTATGTGAAATCGACGAAGGTGTTAAGTAAGATGTAACATGCACAGACACAATCTATAGACCTTAAATTCCCCTTGATAAAACCCTGAAAGGTCTCCAATATCTCTCAACGATTTGTTTTTAGCTCGGAAAGGAAATGTCCTTGTGCTCTTAAAAGGGAAGTTGGAGAAAGGAAGAAAATTCTCGAAACTCCACCATACCCTGCTTCTATAATTTAACCCCCTTGAATTTTTTGACATTTTGCTGCCTTAAAATAAAATCTAAACAGGGATTACATTATTTTGTTTCCCCTAGAGATCTAAACAACCTAGTCCACATTTTGAAAGTGAAAGAAAGTTATAGAACATTTTTAAAAACTGAAATATCATATATTATAATTGAATAATTCTCCACCCCCTGAGTCAATACTAGTTGGATGGACCTCTGGCAGTCATTACAGCTGTGAATCATTTTCATCAAGATTCTACCAAATTTGCACAACTCTTACAGTATATCCAGTTCCAAGAGATGTTGAATGTTCCTGATTTAAGAGGTGTTCCAGTTCTGACTTAAATTTGCTTGAAAATTAGAGACAAGGTTTGAATATTGCTGTCCATCAATGATTCCAAACCAAATTTAAAGAGCTTGAGCAATTTTGACAAAAACAATGGATACATTGCCCTAAGAGTTGTGCAAAGTTGGTATTAATGAAAAGGATTCACAGCTGTAATGGCTGCCAAATGTGCTTCCACCAAGTATTATCTCAGGGGGGTGGAGACTTATCCAATTATGATGTCATTATTATTAGTTTTTTTATTCTTAATTTAGAAAATGTTCTATAACTTTCTTTCATCTTGAAAATGTGGAGCAGGTCGTGTAAATCTGTAGAAAAAACATCTAATTGAATCCCTTTTTAGATTAAATTTTAAGGCAGCAGAATGTGAAAAATGTTCAAGGGGGTGTAGACTTTCTATCGGCACTGTAGTGCACTACTTTTGACCAAGGTCCATAGGGGTCTGGTCAAAAGTAATGCACTATATAGGGAATAGGTTGCCATTTGGGACAGACACCTTTGGTTTGATTGTAGATAATGTCCTTGATAAAATCATTGAAAGGGAAAGTACCATTAAATAGGTTTCCATAACATGCAGCTAGGTTTCTATCTGTCACACAGATCCCCTGAAGCTCTTTTTGACCTTTGATGTCATTGGTCAGACATTATCGTGAGTGACTTGTCCAGTCTTCAGCAGCCTAGCCTATATGGTGAGTAAGAATGACAATCTCTATATGGTGAGCAAGAATGACCTTCCCTCTGTAACTTCTTAATCTGTGGAACTCATGATGTGCATTACATCTACAGTAGACTCTGGTGACTTCCTTAGCTGATAAGGTTCTGGTAGTTTATCTACAATCTTCAATCATTCTTACCATAGCAGATAGACAATATGTGGAACATTGTGATACTGCGAATGTAAATAAGTCAAAGGAAAACACATATTACAGCCAACAAATCAAAAACAAAGAATCATAATTTACAAAATAAATAAGGGAAAGGTACTGCGGTTAAGGAGAGAACATTATCACATTCTAATTGCAGAACCCTTGATCACAAGTAGCTGACACCAGCGGTGTTGCTGATGTTGGGGGGGACATCCAATTTGTTTGCCTTATGTGCTTAAAGGGTAATTTATCCAGGCCTAATCGTTAAATGATTCAGCTGGATGTTTGATATGGGTCTGTGCCCGGGCTGGCACACTGATTGATTTCAGATTTGAATAATGGAATTGTCTTCCTACAAGTAAAGTGCCTCTTCAGCGGGTCTCATTCAATATCCACAGTGTTGTGGGTCTGATCTATGCAGCCGTGCGTCACTGCAAAACATCTGAACGTTTTTACTACAAACCAGTAAAAAATTATCATACGATTTCAGGAGAATCAACGGTACCTGCCCCGTGGCAGCTATAAATGGAACATTCACTAGCCTGCAAAATTCTATAAGATGGAATGGGTTTGGGGTGAAAAAACCCAGGAGCCATTTGAAAACCACTATAACATCTGACCTCTATATAAGGACAGCGCCTCACTAAGATATAATAAACTATCCCACAAATTTGGGACCAAGAGTAATGAAAATGTGAAAGCATGCAATGGCATATATATTTTGTTCACAATTTGTATTTGTATTTATTAGGAATCCCCATTAGCTGCTGCCAAACATATTAAAGCAATTACATTATATATAAAACAAAATATAAAACGGTACATCATATAACATTATTACACCACTACATATCTACAATACAAAATGTTTGATACCACCATACAACAATGTAGACGTGTCTGTACCTTTGTGTGTGTCTCTTCACAGTCCCCGTTGTTCCATAAGGTTTATTTTTACCTTTAAAAAAAATCTGATTCTACTGCTTGCATCAGTTACCTGATGTGGAATAGAGTTCCATGTAGTCATGGCTTTATGTAGTACTGTGCATCTCCCATAGTCTGTTCTGAATTTGGGGATTGTGAAGAGACCTCTGGTGCCAAGCACCAGCTGTCAGAGCAGCTCACAGATCACTGCACCTGTACATAGCCCATCTGTAAACAGCCCACCTATCTACCTACCTCATCCCCATACTGTATTTATTTATTTATCTAGCTCCTTTGCACCCCAGTATCTCTACTTGCACATTCATCTTCTGCACATCTACCATTCCAGTGTTTAATTGCTATATTGTAATTACTTCGCCACCATGGCCTATTTATTGCCTTAACTTACCTCATTTGCACTCACTGTATATAGACTTTTTGTTTTCTTTTGTTCTACTGTATTATTGACTTTATGTTTTGTTTATTCCATGTGTAACTCTGTGTTGTTGTATGTGTCGAATTGCTATGCTTTATCTTGGCCAGGTTGCAGTTGCAAATGAGAATTTGTTCTCAACTAAACTACCTGGTGAAATAAAAAAACACAAAATAAAAATGTCTTGAGGGGTATGCATGGCTGTCTGAGCTGTGTGCAGGTATTTTAAACAGACAGCTTGGTACATTCAGCTTATCAACACCTCTTACAAAAACAAGTAGTGATGAAGTCAATCTCTCTTCACTTTGAGCCATGAGAGATTGACATGCATGTCATTAATGTAAGCTCTCTGTGTACTTTTCAGGGCCAGCCGTGCTGCCCTGTTCTGAGCCAACTGCAAAAGTCCCTCTTTGTGGAACCTGACCACACTACTGAACAATAGTACAGGTGCGACAAAACGAGGGCCTGTAGGACCTGCCTTATTGATAGTGTTGTTAAGAAGGCATAGCAGAGCTTTATTATGGACAGACTTCTCCCCATCTTAGCTACTGTTGTATCAACATGTTTTGACCATGACTGTTTACAATCCAGGGTTACTCCAAGCAGTTTAGTCACCTCAACTTGCTCAATTTCCACATTATTTATTACGAGATGTAGTTGAGGTTTAGGGTTTTGTGAATGATTTGTCCCAAATAAAATGCTTTTAGTTTTGGAAATATTTAGGACTAACTTATTCCTTGCTACACATTCCGAAACTAACTGTAGCTCTTTGTTAATTGTTGCAGTCATTTCAGTTTCTGTAGTAGCTGACGTGTATAGCGTTGAGTCATCCGCATACATAGACACACTGGCTTTACTCACAATAAAGACAATTAATTACGGGTCAACATCTAAATATAGCTCCCAGCGTTGATCAAAGCTCGGAACCCTTGCGTTCTTGATCTGACTGATTACTAATCACGCCTGCCTCTTTGCGAACGAGTGGAATAATGAACAGTGGTTTGTTCATTGTGTTCGCTTGCGTCCCCTGGATTTGCCTTTTTAGCAGCACATTCACCACTCTCTCAAACGGCTAACTCCGCCCTCTCGCAGTCGAGGGCCTGAAACCTGAAACGAACTAACCCAGCTCAAAAGAGTCAGCTCAAGTAGGCAACTAGAGACGCTAATGACAGTGTATATGCAAGATGCCGGACAAAAGTACATTTTAATACAGTCCCACAACTTCTGCCGTGTCTAAAGACTTCCCACAAACAAACAAAAACCAACTCTAGGTGAATAAGTGCACAACTGGTAAATAGACACTTATAAACAGTGTACCACTCATTAGGAATACCTGCTCTTTCCATGACATAGACTGACTAAGTAAATCCAGGTGAAATCTATGATACCTTATTGATGTCACCTGTTAAATCCACTTCAATCAGTGTAGATGAATGGGAGGAGTCAGGTTAAAGAATGATTTTTAAGCTTTGAGACAATTGAGACATGGATTGTGTATGCGTACCATTCAGAGGGTGAATGGGCAAGACAAAATATTTAAGTGCCTTTGAACAGGGTATGGTAGTAGGTGCCAGGCACACCGGTTTGTGTATAGAACTGTAACACTGCTGGGTTATTCACGCTCAACATTTTTTGATGTGTATCAAGATTGGTCCACCACTCAAAGAACATCCAGCCAATTTGACACAACTGTGGGAAGCATTGGAGACAACTTTGGCCAGCCTCCCTGTGGAACGCTTTCGACACCTTGTTTCAATATGAACATCTCCACATGGTCAATCTTCCCTATAGGCCGTCATTAAAATGCAATGAAAATGCAAACAATACAGTTCTACAAATGTTATACCTTGTTGTTTATATCTGTGGTTGTACATTTTATCTCAATCTCCCACTGGAGTTTATATTTGACCCATTACCCATGTTTTTTTACCACTACATCCCTGATATTAATACAGTTTCACGCCCTGATCTGTTTCACCTGTCTTTGTGATTGTTTCCACCCCCCTCCAGGTGTCGCCCATCTTCCCCATTATCCCCTATGTACTTATACCTGTGTTCTCTGTTTGTCTGTTGCCAGTTGGTCTTGCAACGCCAGCTCATCGGTCACTCCACCTTCTCGGGAGCCCCGCTTACCTCCTCCGGGAACGCTTCAATGGAGAGCCGAGCATCTGTCGGGCATTCCTAGCTCAGTGTGCCCAAGTCTTTGAGCTTCAGCCCTCCTCCTTCCCCTCGTATCGCTCCAAGATAGCCTACCTCATCACGCTGATGTCTGGGAAAGCTCTCACCTGGGCTACTGCCGAGTGGGAACAACAGCCAGCCATATGTGTTAGTCTGGAGAGGTTCATGGGAGAAGTGAGGAAGGTCTTTGATGCCCCTTTCTCCAGGCAAAATGCCGCCCGGAAGCTAATCTAGATTCGGCAGGACTCCCACAGTGTAGCTGATTATGCATGTGGATTTCCGCACGTTGGCAGCGGACGGTGCTTGGAATCAAGTGGCACTGTTTGATATGTTCCTGCACGGTGTCTCGGAGGAAGTCAAGGATATGCTTGCTGCCCGGGAGTTACCTACGGAGCTCGATTCCCTCATCACTTTGACCATCCGTATCGATTGGCGATTACGGGAATGATGGAGGGAGAGGAAATTCGTTTTTGCTCGCACGTCCAGGGATCCCACCTTGCCACCTGGAAGCTCCCGATGGTCTCGATGCCGAGAGGACCCGAGGTTTCCCAACCTGCCCAGAGGGCTGCCAAAGACTGCCGAGTCACCGCTTCCTGAGCTTATGCCACAAGGCAGAGCTGGGCTGTCGCCAGCAGAACGGCAATACAGGATAGACATGAAGAGTTTGTCTGTATTGCGGGACTCTTGGTAATTTCGTGTCCTCTTGTCCTTTAAAGAAGCCAGGCTCACCGGTAAGGGCCCAGGCAGGTGGGTACAGAGACGGGACAGGTGAGGGTCAAAACCAGGAGGGCGAGAAAAAGAGAGGCTGGGAATAACAGGAGCTGACAGGACAAAGGCTGGTAAGCTTGACAAACAAGACGAACTGGCAACAGACAAACAGAGAACACAGGTATAAGTACAAAGGGAATACTGGTGAAGATGGGCGACACCTGGAGGTGGGTGAAGACAATCACAAAGACAGGTGAAACAGATCAGGGTGTGACAGTACCCCCCCCCCCCCCCTCTAGGGGCGCCACCTGGCGTCCTACCTGGGCGCATACCTGGTTGACCGCGGTGCCGGTGGTGGAAGTCAGTGATGAGTGCTGGGTTCAGATGTCTCTAGCAGGGACCCAGCACCTCTCCTCCGGGCCATAACCCTCCCAGTCAACCAGGTACTGGAAACCCCTGCCCTGTGGTTGAAACCTCAGGAGACGTCTCATCGTGTATGCCGGATGGCCATCGACGACACGGGGAGATGGGTGGGCCTGGAAATGGAAGACAAAGGACAGGCTTAATAACCGGATGTTATTGACCCATTGGGTCGAAGGCCGAGGAGATGAGTGGTAGTGGATAACGGTTCTTAACCATAATGTCATTAAGTCCCTGGTAGTCAATGCACGGTCACAGGGTCTTGTCCTTTTTATCCACGAAGAAGAAGCCTGCACCGGCGGGAGAGGAAGAGGGATGGATAAACCCAGCAGCTAGGGAGTCCAATGTAGGTATCCATAGCCTTGGTCTCCGGTCCCGACAGAGAGTACAGTCATCCCTGGGGTGGTGCGATGCTAGAGAGAAGGTCAATCCAGTTCTCGTCCCATTGAATATGCCCGCAACATCCTTCCCTGCTCTGCCACGGGCCTATCTCCCTTTGAGTGTTCCCTGGGGTATCAGCCCCCGCTCTTCCCTGAGCAGGAAGAGGAGGTCGGCATACCTTCTGCCCAGATGTTTGTCTGCATCTGTCGTTGTACGTGGAGGAGAGCCCGGTCAGCCCTCCTCAAGACCACCTCCAGATATCGACGACAAGCGGATCGCCATCGGACGCCGGCTCCCCGATATCGTCTCGGGCAGAAGGTATGGCTGTCCACCCAGGATCTGCCCCTCCGGTTGGAGTCTCGCAAACTGTCCCCCCGGTTCATCTGCCCTTTTCCCATCTCCAAGGTCATTAGCCCCTCTGCTGTTCATCTTCTTTTGCCCCGTACCCTTCATATACACCCCACCTTTCATGTGTCCCGTATTAAGCCTGTGTCTTACAGTCCTTTGTCTTCCATTTCCAGGCCCACCCCTCTCCCCGTGTCGTCGATGGCCATCCGGCATACACAATGAGACGTCTCCTGAGGTTTCAACCACAGGGCAGGGGTTTCCAGTACCTGGTTGACTGGGAGGGTTATGGCCCGGAGGAGAGGTGCTGGGTCCCTGCTAGAGACATCTAAACCCAGCACTCATCACTGACTTCCACCACCGGCACCGCGGTCAACCAGGTATGCACCCAGGTAGGACACCAGGTGGCGCCCCTAGAGGGGGGGGGGGGGTACTGTCACACCCTGATCTGTTTCACCTGTCTTTGTGATTGTCTTCACCCACCTCCAGGTGTCGCCATCTTCCCCATTATTCCCTTTGTACTTATACCTGTGTTCTCTGTTTGTCTGTTGCCAGTTCGTCTTGTTTGTCAAGCTTACCAGCGTTTGTCCTGTCAGCTCCTGTTTTTCCCAGCCTCTTTTTTTTCTCGCCCTCCTGGTTTTGACCCCCACCTGTCCCGTCTCTGTACCCACCTGCCTTACCACTCTGCCTCCCCTGACCCTGAGCCTGCCTGCCGACCGGTACCCTTGCACCATCTCTGGATTATTGACCCCTGCCTGCCTTGACCTGTCTCTTGCCTGCCCCTTGGACTATTAAACCATTGTTTATTCACCTTGTCTGCATCTGGGCTTACCTTGATTCCTAATATACAGAATTGTAAGTAATATTCTAATAATTCAATTGAATGTGAAAATACGATGATCTGTTTGCTCCAATGATGTTTGTTTGTGTGGAACTTGATTACTAATGCCTAGGAATACAAATGTGAATGCTATGTAATTTGAAAAGAGATTTCTATGTAAAGAGTTGATGATTTTATGCAATTCATCATTACAACTGCTTGAACAGTCACTAATGATAATAATAATAATGATAATAATAAATAATAATAAAAAGTAACACAATAAAAGAACAATAACAAGACTATATACAGGGTGTACTGGTACCAAGTCAATGTGTGGGAGAACAGGTTAGTAGAGGTAATTTTGTACATGTAGGTAGGGGTAAAGTGACTATGCATAGATAATAAACAGTGAGCAGCAGGGGGGGGGGGCAATGTAAATGGTCCGGGTGGCCATTTGATTAATTATAATTCACATTTCCTGTTGCTGTGGAATTATTTACCTGCTATGAGAAACTGGTCAAATTAAGACAGTAGATCTGTATAGAGAGCAGTTGTCAATAAGCGGACATGTAACATTTTCTAATGAGACCATGTTGCAATAGAAATCCCCGGTGAATTCATTAGCAGCCACTCAACATGAAGAACTAGGCAGACTTCTCACACTGTTTTTTTGTAGGCCTGTGGGCATAGTATCTCCAAGATGTCATCATCTTGTCATTGAGCCACATAACCTTCTGAGAACAGAAAGTTTCAGACCCTTTTCGGTCAAGCTCAGATTCAAACAATAAGGCTATGATGAGAGCAAATCTATGCCAACGATGGTGAACACATTGTTTCCCATCCCACACTGCTGGTTCAGATGTGTTGTGGAACATGATAATCCATTACCCGGTGTAGCAAGAACATCTGTTGCACAAGATGATGGATGCGTGGTTCAGAGGCTAAGTATAGCAAAGACACGTCAGATATTCATGAGGAGATATATTAAATCTTCCCAAAAGGATTTAAGTTCATTCAGTCTCCTTCTCCTTGGTGCCAGTGCATCAGTGAGGGGCTGAAGCAGTCTGGAACCATATGCGTCACACACAGAAACACTCATCATCTCCATATCCCATTAGTTTCACTCTTGTGGAGGAGGAGACGTGTTCATTCCTAGCCTGCAGTGATTGGGGATTAGATGATTTGTTACTACCCCGTGAGTGACACTTCTAGTTCCACTACCGTAGCATCAGAGATACCAACAAAGATGTTATTGTTACCGATCTGTTGTAGAGAATGTTCCTGCACAGCACGAAATGCCAAATGTAACATGTGTACAAGGTTTAAAAAATACTTTTAAAGTTTGTAATTTCCATATTAAATTTCAGTCTTGATTTGCCCGACAAATCAACCGCTACAAAAATGTCCATAAATTGTAATCCACATAATAATTCAAATTTCCTGTTGTTGCAGGACTATTTTCCTGCTGTTAGAAGCAGGCTCAAATTATTGTGTAAAGCTGTGGGTGTTTGTAAAGCTTTCTCTGCAGAATTCAACAGTGTGGTGCTCCTTCTGACTTATAACTATCCCTCTGTCAGACTACAGATCAAATGCCATATCATCTGCTTCCTGAAATAATGGCCTGGAAAATGCCACTGGAAGATGACATAATGATTTCACATACCGTAAGGATGTTCTAACTTTACAAAGCAGGTTCAACTGAATGCCTGCTGCATTATTGAACAGGCTTCTGTCTCTGGGATAGAGGAAGATATACAGGTATTACAGTATATGGGTAGAAATGTTTTCTGAGATTATTTGTCAAGGTTTTTCTCACTCCAGGAGAAATTTGTTGATTCAAACAGGTGGCATTTCCAGAATAATACTACTGCATCATGTTATTCCCAGAATAAATGCAACTCAAACTGTTTGTGTGTGTGTACGCAAGTGTACGTGTGTGCCTGCATATGTGTGAAATCCCTTAGAAAAACGTGTCTGAATTATTGCAAGGATTTACTGGAGAAGCATAATTCATCAAAACAAATCTGTTCCCTCTGGCTTCACGCTGTCGGCTATGGTTTCATTTGCCAAAATGCATTTCAGACAATCAATATCACTCATGTGAGTTGAATTAATGCGAATTTCACTGAAATAGTTTCCAAATGGATGCCACAAAGAACAGCTATGCCACAAAGAACAGCTAGATATGATTATTGACAATAAACATGTATTCATTGATTTTCCCAGAGCAATTAAGTGTTTTATGAACTGTAATTTGCACAATTGTGATGTCACAAATTATTTATGGAAATATAATCAGCAACTACTGTCCCTCCATTTCTAACAGTGCTTAAAGTCTCAGTGTACGGTAGATTACTTAAAATGTATCATTAGGGGAAATCAAAATAAAGTCTTTACATATGTCACTGTGTTATATCAGTACACCTGGAATCAAATCAATCAATCAAATGTTATTTGTCACATGCTTCGTAGACAGCAGGCAGTAAAAAGGAGGAGTAAAAAATAACATGGCTATAGGGAGTAGAACATAATATAATGCATTGCATTCGGAAAGTACTCAGATCCCATGACTTTTTCCATATTTTGTTACAGTACAGCCTTATTCTAAAATTGATTTAAAAAATGTTTCCTTATCTATCTATACACAATACCCCATAATGGCAAAGCAAAAACAGTTTTTTCAAAATTTTTGCAAATGCATAAAAAAAAAAAATACCTTATTTACATAAGTATTAAGACCCTTTGATATGAGACTCAAAATGTTGTGTAACCGATGTGAAATGGCTAGCTAGTTAGCGGGATGTGCGCTAATATCATTTCAATCGGTGACGTCACTCGCTCTGAGACCTTGAATTAGTTGTTCCCCTTGCTCTGCAAGGGCCGTGGCTTTTGTGGATCGATGGGTAACGATGCTTCGAGGGTGGCTCTTGTCTATGTGTGCAGAGGGTCCCTGGCTCGAGCCCAGGTAGGGGCGAGGAGAGGGACTGAAGCTACACTGTTATATTAGCTCAGGTGCATCCTGTTTCCATTGATTGGAGTCCACATGTGGTAAATTCAATTGATTGGAAATGGTTTGGAAAGGCAAACACCTGTCTATATAAGGTCCCACAGTTGACAGTGCATGTCAGAAAAAAAACCTAGCCATGAGGTTGAAGGAATTGTCCGTACAGATACGAGACAGGATCTTGTCGAGGCACAGATCTGGGGAAGGGCGCCCCAAAATGTCTGCAGCATTGAAGGTTCACAAGAACACAGTGGCCTCCATCATTATTAAATGGAAGAAGATTGGAACCACCAAAACTCTTCCTAGAGCTGGCCGCCTGGCCAAACTGAGCAGTCGGGGGAGAAGGGCCTTGGTCAGGGAGGTGACCAAGAACCCGATGGTCACTCTGACAGAGCTCCAGAGTTCCTGTGTGGAGATGTTAGAACTTTCCAGAAGGACAACCATCTCTGCAGCACTCCACCAATCAGGCCTTTATGGTAGAGTGGCCAGACGGAAACCATTCCTCAATAAAAGGCACATGACAGCCCACTTGGAGTTTGCCAAAAGGCACCTAAAGGACTCTCAGACCATGAGAAACAAGATTCTCTGGTCTGATGAAACCAAGCCTGAATGCCAAGTGTCACATCTGGAGGAAACCTGGCACCATCCCTACGGTGAAGCACGGTGGTGGCAGCATCATGCTGTGGAGATGTTTTTCAGCGGTAGGGACTGGGAGACTAGTCAGGATCGAGGGAAAGATGAATGGAGTAAAGTATAGACAGATCCTTGATGAAAACCTGCTCCAGAGTGCTCAAGACCTCAGACTGAGGCGAAGGTTCACCTTCTAAAAGGACATCAACCCTAAGCACACATCCAAGACAATACAGGAGTGGCTTCGGGACAAGTCTCTGAATGTCCTTGAGTGGCCCAGCCAGAGCCTGGACTTGAACCCAATCGAACATCTCTGGAGAGATCTGTAAATGGCTGTGCAGCGACGTTCCCCAATCAACCTGACAGAGCTCGAGAGGATCTGCAGAGAAGAATGGGAGAAACTCCCCAAATACAGGTGTGGCAAGTTTGTAGCATCATGTCCAAGAAGACTCAAGGCTGTATTCGCTGCCAAAGGTGCTCCAACAAAGTACTGAGTAAAGGGTCTGAAAGTGTTATTTCAGTTTTAGATTTTTTTTTAAACATTTGCAACATTTCTGAACCTGTTTTTGCTTTGTCATTATGGGATATTGTGTGTAGATTGAGGAGGGGAAAAAACGATTTAATCATTTTTAGAATAAGGCTGTAACGTAACAAAATGTGTAAAAGGTCAAGGGGTCTGAATACTTTCCGAATGCACTGTATATAGGGAGTCGAAAATAACATGGCTATATATAGGGAGTACCAGTACCGAGTCAATGTGCATGGGTACGAGGTAGTTGAGGTAGATATGTACTGCACATATAGGTAGGGTTCCACTCAGAGGCCTCATATTAAGTGATGTGTAGTAGCCAATCGTTTACACTTTCCATCTATCTACCTCATTTGCTCTCCGACTTCAAATTAAAGGGATATGAAATGAAAGTGTCCCCTCGTCTACACTACCATGCAATATTATTTTAATTTGTTGTCTGACATTTTCCAAAAGATTCCCTCTAAGAGGAAGGGGGGGGTACATGGCGGAGAATTTAATAAAAAAGATTGGATTAAAATGATATGATTTTATATGAGTCAGGATGTAATGTGAGCGGTCGGAGTTGGCCAACAAACAAGG